>NC_091172.1:13670717-13743217 GCF_040958095.1 Procambarus clarkii | reverse complement strand
ATAGCATTTATACGAGTATTTTTAAGATGATCACTTGTGTCTAGAGAACTTGAGCTGATGACGGGCGTAGCTTCACAAGAAGACTATATGAGGCCTGTTGTAAGGCTTGGGTTACGTTTTATCATTTATGAGTGTGTTTATACAATTATAAATACTTGCACCAACAATATTTGTAACAATATAACCTTCAATTAAATATTTTAATGTCAAAACTTATCATAAATGTCCCCGGCAAATTATAATGTATATTAATGATTTATTTTCTTGTTGCAGGTGAGTGATGTGCTGCCTTTGTCGTCCCACACTGGTCCCCAGGTGAAGGAAAGTGCAACCGCTTCACTCACTAATAGTCTTCGTTGGGACGTTGCACGTGTGTGTTCCTTCCTTAACACAACCAGAACATTTATCACATGACCCGGGAGTTGACGCCACTCACAGGTCACCGGGGGAGGGCGGGTGTTGGCGTGAGAGAGGGAGTGGGTCTGGTGTTTGCTATTTCATGCAAAGGTGGGGTTGTATGGGGCTCGACCCAGGCCCACCTATGACCATCCCCAGAGGAAGACCCGTCATCCTGTAAAATTTGGTGAGACAAGCCCCAAGTGTCTGGCCCCCATGCTCGAACACTCACATTTGTATAGTAGACAAATCATCCAGGTTTAACAGCAAAATGGTTTTTCTCAACATAAAATGGTCTTCCATCTTCTTTTAAGTTGTTCGTCAAAATTAGGTTTAAAGCTATAATAAATATAAATTCCCTACAGTATATTGAAGTATTAAACATTTACTCCACTACATGTTTACCTGTTGACTATTTACTACTATTGTCATTACTAAACTTGTTCCTGTTACTGCTGCTGGTATTATTACTGAGATGGTAATGTTTACTACACAGTGTTCTACCAATACACACACATCATATTAACGTGATGTAACAGTGACAATCAGTGGAAGCCATGAAGACTCGTACCTGTACACTGGGTACTCCCAAACACACGCCTTAAACAACTGCCACGACATACTCAAAAGCAATGCAACCTGGAATGCAGCTAAAACCTCTAGGGGTTCTGAGGCTTTCATTAAAGCCCAATCAGGGTTTCACCGGTTACCCGCGTGTACTCTGCCTGTGGCATAGGAGTGCATATGTGTGTGTACACATACACTGATCCTGTGTGTGTGTAATATATATATATATATATATATATATATATATATATATATATATATATATATATATATATATATATATATATGTCGTACCTAGTAGCCAGAACTCACTTCTCAGCCTACTATTCATGGCCCGATTTGCCTAATAAGCCAAGTTTTCCTGAATTATTATATTTACTATAATTTTTTTCTTATGAAATGATAAAGCAACCCTTTTCTCTATGTATGAGGTCAATTTGTTTTATTGGAGTTAAAATTAACGTAGATATATGACCGAACCTAACCAACCCTACCTAACCTAACCTAACCTATATTTATAGGTAAGGTTAGGTTAGGTAGCCAAAAAAAGCTAGGTTAGGTAGGTTAGGTAGACGAAAAAACATTAATTCATGAAAACTTGGCTTATTAGGCAAATCGGGCCTTGAATAGTAGGCTGAGAAGTGCGTTCTGGCTATTAGGTACGACATATATATATATATATATATATATATATATATATATATATATATATATATATATATATATATATATATATATATATATATATATATATATATATAATATTGAATGGTATTAATAAGTATTTTGAGCAAATTGGTTTTATCTAAATATGTAAGTCTGATGTATACATTTTCAGTTCAGCCAAATGTGTAACGATTTGTATAACTTGTTTGGAATATGTATTTCAGATTTTCTCTCAGAACCGAGATGATTTTTCTAATATGGCCGCGTATCCTGGAGCAAGAGTCTTCGCGAGTGTCAGATCTGTGAGACTGTGTTGGTTGCCCGCAAGTCTTCCTGACCATAACACGTCACTGTTCCGGTGACTCCACCAGAATCTTTCCAAGTTCTCTTGAAAGCTCAACTGTTGTTCCAGCGATATTTATAATACTTCTTGGCAGAATATTGAAGAGTTGTGGACCTTTGATGTTTACATTGTGTTCTCCAATTGTGTCTTAATGATCTAACCGCTATAAATTGTGCCTGGCTTAAAGATCCTTTTATGCAAATTCGTTTATCGGAAAGAACCGTGATCAAATTTGCATTCATGACATGGTAGGAGATCCGTAGTATCTGTATGCATGATTGAATATGCATACCGTATGTATTCGTGATTAAATTTAGGTAACATTGATGAGGTAGACGGGGAGGAGGGAGCCAGCAGTGCTGATATAGTCCTCGTCGTGTCCAGGCTGTGTCCAGGCGGTCCTGCAGGTGGCAGTGTTTACATGTGATCAGCTGATATGCGGGTCCACGAGTAGTAAAGACCAGGTCCCTCCCCCCCCCCCTCCTCATCTCCCGGCTAATGTACTTCCTTTTGTTCTCGTATTCTCTTATCTGCTATATAAAACATCTTGATTAACCCTTGTGTACACATGGTCATATAAAAACACAAGCCTATATAAACACTACACGCCAGTGGACACAATATCCAGATAGTGGCGTTGGTTCCACGTTGAATCAACGTCGATGAATTTGATTCGCCGTTCATGGATATTGTGCCTACCGGGACACTGAACTATTCTAGATGGCGCGTGTGTGTGTGTGTGTGTGTTTACTAGTTGTGTTTTTACGGGGGTTGAGCTTTGCTCTTTCGGCCCGCCTCTCAACTGTCAATCAACTGTTTACTAACTACTTTTTTTTTTTTTTTTTTCCCACACCACACACACACACACACACACACCCCAGGAAGCAGCCCGTGACAGCTGACTAACTCCCAGGTACCTATTTACTGCTAGGTAACAGGGGCATTCAGGGTGAAAGAAACTTTGCCCATTTGTTTCTGCCTCGTGCGGGAATCGAACCCGCGCCACAGAATTACGAATCCTGCGCGCTATCCACCAGGCTACGAGGCCCCTAATGCCCCCCCTGTGTGTGTGTGTGTGTGTGTGTGTGTGTGTGTGTGTGTGTGTGTGTACTCACCTAGTTGTGCTTGCGGGGGTTGAGCTCTGGCTCTTTGGTCCCGCCTCTCAACTGTCAATCAACTGGTGTACAGATTCCTGAGCCTACTGGGCTCTATCATATCTACACTTGAAACTGTGTATGGAGTCTGCCTCCACCACATTGTGGGAGGGGGGGGGGACGGGACAACACAATTGTGATAATTTCTTGATGAAAATATTCAGCCAAAAACTAAAGGAGATATTGACTGTAGTGAGCTCGGCGACCCCGCCGTAATCTAGAAACAATTACCCGCACCATTAAACCCTAGCTCACCCCTATCGCAGCTTCATCACCAACTCCAATTTAAAGCCCATCTCTGCACATCATGTTCCCCCTCTTCTCCACTCCCCATACCTCCCTCCCCCCCCCCCTCCCACCCCCCCTCCCCCTCCCACCCCCCCTCCCCCTCCCACCCCCCCTCCCCCTCCCACCCCCCTCCCCCCCTCCCCCCCCTCCCCCCCCCCCCCACACACACACGTACATACATTAGAGGGACTTGCGGTTGAGTGGAGAGTGCTCGGGGGGTCGTAGTCCTAAGGGCCCGGGTTCGATTTAGGACGGAGGCGGAAACAAATGGGCAGAAATTCTTTCACCCTGATGCTTCTGTTCATCTAGCAGTAAATAGGTACCTAGGAGTTAGACAGCTGCTACAGGAGGCTTCCTGGGGATGTGCGCGCGTGTCTTAGAGAAATATGTAGTAGACATAATATAGGAAAAATAAATTTAGTTAGAAAGGCGGGGTCCAAGTGCTAATAGCTTGATTCTGCAGTTACAAATAGTAAATACACACACACACGCTCGCTCGCTCACTCACTCATACCTAGGAAGCAGCCCGTGTGTGTGTGTGTGTGTGTGTGTGTGTGTGTGTGTGTGAAAAAAATATAAAAAAATGGACAGTTGAGAGGCTGGCCGAAAGAGCCAGAGCTCAACTAGGTGAATACACGCGCGCACGTGTATGTACGTGTTATAGAGATGTTAGAACCTTTATCTTTTAGCGTAAGGGTTGGGAGCAAATTGAATGACTTAAAGGAACCAGTTCTAGAGGCAAAGTCAATTCTCAACTTTGATGGGTATGATGGGGAATTATGTCAGGAGTCAATGCTTTAGACAACCAGCGGCTAGAAAAGCGGGCTCCAAGAGCTAGAGCTCGATCCTGCAGGCACAAATATGAGAGTTCACACACTTTTGTAAACAAGTTCACATGTATACATGTGGAGACGTCATATAAAAGTCAATTCATAGTTATAAAATGAAAAAAAAAACAATGTAAAGGATCTGGGAGTAAAAATATAGGAAGATCTTAAAGGGAGCCGGTCAGTCGAGCGGGCAGCACACTGGCTTGCGGTCCCGGGTTCGATCCCGGGCGCCGGCGAGAAACAATGGGCAGAGTTTCTTTCATCCTATGCCCCTGTTACCTAGCAGTAAAATAGGTACCTGGGTGTTAGTCAGCTGTCACGGGCTGCTTCCTGGGGGTGGAGGCCTGGTCAAGGACCGGGCCGCGGGGACACTAAAGCCCCGAAATCATCAAGATATACCTTTAAAAAATCACAATATATCTATACATATTCTATTGTAGTTATATATTTTTTGCGGCCGTCACAACTGTAAGAACAATGACAGGTTGGATAGCAAGAACCTTTCAAACAAGGGACGCCATACTAGTGATACTTTTTAAGACTAGTGCTCCCAAGAGTGGAATATTGCTGCACAAAAACACCCCTTTTTCAAAGCTGAAGAAATTGCTGACCAGGGGCCAGATTTACTAAGCCGTTACGCAAGCACTTATGAAACTGTACATCTTTTCTCAATTGTTGGCGGCTTTGTTTACAATTATTAAACAGTTAATGAGCTCCGAAGCACCAGGAGGCTGTTTATAACAATAGCAACAGTTGTTTGGGAAGTTTTCATGCTTGTAAACTGTTTAATAAATGTAACTAAAGCCGTTAAAGATTGAGAAAAGTAAACGTGCACGTTCGTAAGTACTTGCGTAACTGCTTCGTGTATCTGGCCCCTGGGTAAGCAGCCTGCCTTACCTATCTTGACCGATGCATAGAAAACGTCATTTTACGGTGCATTAACTTGAATAAGTCGCGTGTTTAACTGATTGTTAATTTATTATGCAGCTGTACACGCGCCGTGGCCGGTAGTGGACGCGGCCAGAGGCTTGTAACCCCAGCAACTGAACACCAGAATAAATTTAGCCGAGCAAGTAACAATCTTGATAAGCTAATGACATAGTTTAGTGAATACTGTATATGAAGTGTTTTATAGCACACCACAACTGGACCAGAGTACAGGTGTAAAGCTGAACAGTTTACATCTGTGGTGAGCCAGTTACATATTTACTAATCATGCACTCCGCCGCACTCACCCAATGACCGCCGGTGGCTGTGAAGTGTCTGATCAGTAAATATTAAACAGGTCCTCGACGATTTAACGGATTGGTAGATTCCGTAAGGAATGCGACGTATTAGGTGAGAGGACGGGCTGTGTAAGCGAGCGAAGTGAAACGGGTAGGGATAGAGGACCAGTGAGGAAGGAAGTGTGAGGGAAGGTGTAGGGGCGTGCGTGTGGTGGGTGTCTGGGGTCTTGTGCTGGTGTGTGTGTTAAAGCAGCGTGCCCAGCCCAGATGGTTGGTGGTAAGGTGGGGGATTGTCTCCATCTTGTCTTCATCGTTACTGTCTGTCTGTACTCACCTATGGAGCCCAGGGAGCCGGTGGGACAGCACGCTGGACTTGTGATCCTGTGGTCCCAGGTTCGATCCCAGGCGCCGGCGAGAAACATTGGCAGAGTTTCTTTCACCCTATGCCCCTGTTACCTAGCAGTAAAATAGGTACCTGGATGTTAGTCAGCTGTCACGGGCTGCTTCCTGGGGGTGGAGGCCCCCCAAAAAAGCCCCTAAATCATCTCAAGATAACCTCAAGATAACCTAGTTGGGTCTCGCTGTCTTTTTATTTCGTGTCTGTCTCCCTCTTGTCTGTCTCCCTCTTGTCTGTCTCCCTCTTGTCTGTCTCCCTCTTGTCTGTCTCCCTCTTGTCTGTCTCCCTCTTGTCTGTCTCCCTCTTGTCTGTCTCCCTCTTGTCTGTCTCCCTCTTGTCTGTCTCCCTCTTGTCTGTCTCCCTCTTGTCTGTCTCCCTCTTGTCTGTCTCCCTCTTGTCTGTCTCCCTCTTGTCTGTCTCCCTCTTGTCTGTCTCCCTCTTGTCTGTCTCCCTCTTGTCTGTCTCCCTCTTGTCTGTCTCCCTCTTGTCTGTCTCCCTCTTGTCTGTCTCCCTCTTGTCTGTCTCCCTCTTGTCTGTCTCCCTCTTGTCTGTCTCCCTCTTGTCTGTCTCCCTCTTGTCTGTCTCCCTCTTGTCTGTCTCCCTCTTGTCTGTCTCCCTCTTGTCTGTCTCCCTCTTGTCTGTCTCCCTCTTGTCTGTCTCCCTCTTGTCTGTCTCCCTCTTGTCTGTCTCCCTCTTGTCTGTCTCCCTCTTGTCTGTCTCCCTCTTGTCTGTCTCCCTCTTGTCTGTCTCCCTCTTGTCTGTCTCCCTCTTGTCTGTCTCCCTCTTGTCTGTCTCCCTCTTGTCTGTCTCCCTCTTGTCTGTCTCCCTCTTGTCTGTCTCCCTCTTGTCTGTCTCCCTCTTGTCTGTCTCCCTCTTGTCTGTCTCCCTCTTGTCTGTCTCCCTCTTGTCTGTCTCCCTCTTGTCTGTCTCCCTCTTGTCTGTCTCCCTCTTGTCTGTCTCCCTCTTGTCTGTCTCCCTCTTGTCTGTCTCCCTCTTGTCTGTCTCCCTCTTGTCTGTCTCCCTCTTGTCTGTCTCCCTCTTGTCTGTCTCCCTCTTGTCTGTCTCCCTCTTGTCTGTCTCCCTCTTGTCTGTCTCCCTCTTGTCTGTCTCCCTCTTGTCTGTCTCCCTCTTGTCTGTCTCCCTCTTGTCTGTCTCCCTCTTGTCTGTCTCCCTCTTGTCTGTCTCCCTCTTGTCTGTCTCCCTCTTGTCTGTCTCCCTCTTGTCTGTCTCCCTCTTGTCTGTCTCCCTCTTGTCTGTCTCCCTCTTGTCTGTCTCCCTCTTGTCTGTCTCCCTCTTGTCTGTCTCCCTCTTGTCTGTCTCCCTCTTGTCTGTCTCCCTCTTGTCTGTCTCCCTCTTGTCTGTCTCCCTCTTGTCTGTCTCCCTCTTGTCTGTCTCCCTCTTGTCTGTCTCCCTCTTGTCTGTCTCCCTCTTGTCTGTCTCCCTCTTGTCTGTCTCCCTCTTGTCTGTCTCCCTCTTGTCTGTCTCCCTCTTGTCTGTCTCCCTCTTGTCTGTCTCCCTCTTGTCTGTCTCCCTCTTGTCTGTCTCCCTCTTGTCTGTCTCCCTCTTGTCTGTCTCCCTCTTGTCTGTCTCCCTCTTGTCTGTCTCCCTCTTGTCTGTCTCCCTCTTGTCTGTCTCCCTCTTGTCTGTCTCCCTCTTGTCCGTCTCCCTCTTGTCCGTCTCCCTCTTGTCCGTCTCCCTCTTGTCCGTCTCCCTCTTGTCCGTCTCCCTCTTGTCCGTCTCCCTCTTGTCCGTCTCCCTCTTGTCCGTCTCCCTCTTGTCCGTCTCCCTCTTGTCCGTCTCCCTCTTGTCCGTCTCCCTCTTGTCCGTCTCCCTCTTGTCCGTCTCCCTCTTGTCCGTCTCCCTCTTGTCCGTCTCCCTCTTGTCCGTCTCCCTCTTGTCCGTCTCCCTCTTGTCCGTCTCCCTCTTGTCCGTCTCCCTCTTGTCCGTCTCCCTCTTGTCCGTCTCCCTCTTGTCCGTCTCCCTCTTGTCCGTCTCCCTCTTGTCCGTCTCCCTCTTGTCCGTCTCCCTCTTGTCCGTCTCCCTCTTGTCCGTCTCCCTCTTGTCCGTCTCCCTCTTGTCCGTCTCCCTCTTGTCCGTCTCCCTCTTGTCCGTCTCCCTCTTGTCCGTCTCCCTCTTGTCCGTCTCCCTCTTGTCCGTCTCCCTCTTGTCCGTCTCCCTCTTGTCCGTCTCCCTCTTGTCCGTCTCCCTCTTGTCCGTCTCCCTCTTGTCCGTCTCCCTCTTGTCCGTCTCCCTCTTGTCCGTCTCCCTCTTGTCCGTCTCCCTCTTGTCCGTCTCCCTCTTGTCCGTCTCCCTCTTGTCCGTCTCCCTCTTGTCCGTCTCCCTCTTGTCCGTCTCCCTCTTGTCCGTCTCCCTCTTGTCCGTCTCCCTCTTGTCCGTCTCCCTCTTGTCCGTCTCCCTCTTGTCCGTCTCCCTCTTGTCCGTCTCCCTCTTGTCCGTCTCCCTCTTGTCCGTCTCCCTCTTGTCCGTCTCCCTCTTGTCCGTCTCCCTCTTGTCCGTCTCCCTCTTGTCCGTCTCCCTCTTGTCCGTCTCCCTCTTGTCCGTCTCCCTCTTGTCCGTCTCCCTCTTGTCCGTCTCCCTCTTGTCCGTCTCCCTCTTGTCCGTCTCCCTCTTGTCCGTCTCCCTCTTGTCCGTCTCCCTCTTGTCCGTCTCCCTCTTGTCCGTCTCCCTCGTGTCCGTCTCCCTCTTGTCCGTCTCCCTCTTGTCCGTCTCCCTCTTGTCCGTCTCCCTCTTGTCCGTCTCCCTCTTGTCCGTCTCCCTCTTGTCCGTCTCCCTCTTGTCCGTCTCCCTCTTGTCCGTCTCCCTCTTGTCCGTCTCTCTTTCTCTGTCTCTCTTTCTCTGTCTCTCTTTCTCTGTCTCTCTTTCTCTGTCTCTCTTTCTCTGTCTCTCTTTCTCTGTCTCTCTTTCTCTGTCTCTCTTTCTCTGTCTCTCTTTCTCTGTCTCTCTTTCTATGCCTTCCTGTTATAATTTTTCTTAATCGTTCATTTTCCGACTAAATATATACATAACATATTATTATATGCGAATATTATTAATTAAAACATTTGATGGCGAGCAAAGATAGGAGCTGCTCTAGTTTAGTTGGTGGTGGAAGGAGTCTCATTTTGATCAGAGAAAATGGTGCAGCATGGAATAACTAGGGGTGACTCAACTCTTATAACGTATGTTACTTGATTTCTAGTATACTTCCAATCAATTGTTCAAACCTATTATATTGTAGGTCTGCCTTTCTTTCAACATCGATAACTCAGTTAATGCATGAGCGTATTACAGATAAATTATTTGGTGATTAGACTCCGACAGTTTACCCGCGCTGCCAATATTTGACTTGTCACCAGTCGCTCTCGACACATTCATTTTGATAGTCAACGTCTTGTTTCAGCGGCAGTAGCCTTAGATGTGGTTACAGAGAAAATCATTAACAAATATGTATAATGACAAGTGACTGCTTCAGTCGTCACTTCACAGCTGTCTACCTCGGGTAGACAGCTGTTAATATTATTGATTGAAGGTAGTTTTCAAGAGAACTATGAGGTATATTTTAAGCTTGATTACGACGAGACAAAATTCATTATTAATTTTGAAAGAATCAGGAATGTAAAATAAATATACAAAATCTAGGAAGATGAATGTACAAGAGTGTAAACATCAGCGGTCCATGACTCCAACTTCCTACGTCTGGAACAACGGTTGACGCTTGCTAGAGGGAGCTAGACTAGATTGTGCTGGCGTTACCAGATCACTCTGGCTGTGATGGCTATGTTATGAAGACCCTCTCGCAAATACGAGAGTTACAAGATAACTTGCCTTACCTTGAGGTAAGGCAAGGAAAAGGTAAGCCTGGTCCATGATCAGGCTGCGAGAGAATAACTCTGGAAATCATCCACAGGTAATCCACAGTGTTCTGACCAAAAGGAATAAATGACGTGGAGACTTAGTGTATACTTCCGTGTAAGGTTACCTTGTGGTGCTCGCTGGAATAGTTGGGGGTGAGCTAGCTTCTCTCCGGAGGCAACCGTCAAATATAATCACCAGATTAATTCTTCTAGTGGTTTCCATTGGGCATCTTGTGAGCCCGTGTATGTAGACTTGCGAGCTGTAGCATTATATAATAAAAGTTTGTATTGTGTGTGTGTAGCCTCCCTGGTGGCCGTCTCCCCGGTGGCACCTCTGCACGTGGCACCTCTGCACGTGGCACCTCTGCACGTGGCACCTCTGCACGTGGCACCTCTGCACGTGGCACCTCTGCACGTGGCACCTCTGCACGTGGCACCTCTGCACGTGGCACCTCTGCACGTGGCACCTCTGCACGTGGCACCTCTGCACGTGGCACCTCTGCACGTGGCACCTCTCCACGTGGCATCTCTCCACGTGGCACCTCTGCACGTGGCATGTCGTCTGGGAACAATTACAGAAGGCTGGTCTTGGTGTGAAGGTCTGTCTGTCGTGTAGCAATATTTTGCCATTAATTTGGAGTAGAGTACAGTGCCTCCACCAGTCTAAGAGTCTCTTCTAGTTCACCTAATGCATAGGATTTTTACGGAGTCGACCAAACCGTTACGATTATGTAAATGATACATGTACACTTACATTACATTTGTCGTTAAAAATGCAACGTATCATTAAAAATTCAAGCACCGCAATATTGACGTTCATTATAAATTGGCCTCAATAGGTTCGTACGATTCTGGTTTCGCAAAAGAGTTAAGCATTTTACAGAGTAGTAAATAGTACGGGGTGTGTAATTTGGCGGAGACACCTGGGCTAAAGTGTCCAGGGGTTCATCCGTGTATCTAACTGGTGGCCGATTTTATAACTTGAATTGTGTGTGTGTTACCTTTTACCTTGTGATGATTCAGAGGATCAACATCCCCGTCTCTGACCAGGCTTCCTGGTTGTGGTCTGGTCACCCAGGCTGTTGGGTGCGGCTGCTAGCAGCCTAAAATATGAATCACAGCCTGATTGATCGGATATCCTTCGGAGGTGTTTGCAGAGTTCACCTTTGAACACTGAGAGCAACCTGTCCTCCTACAAAGAACGTCGCTTTTCGCTCGTATGCGTCACTAAAGTACTTAATTGTCGTACTAGAAAGGGGAAGTGGCTCGCGAAAGTGACGTACTGTCCTGTCTAAAGTTTTAGGTCCTCTGGCTTAGTCTGGAAGGTTAGGAGAGGACACTTTAAATTAATCGTTTTCTTGATGTTGTAAAACTTTAGGAGGATAGGCTGGTGAGAGGCCGGACAGTTATGTCCCTTATGTGTAGTGGAAGTGTGTTGAACAGTCTCGGGCCTCTGATGTTGATAGAGTTCTCTCTCAGAGTACCTGTTGCACCTCCGCTCTTCAACGGGGGTATTCTGCACATCCTGCCTTGCTTCCTGGTCTCATGTGATGTTATTTCAGTGTGCAGGTTTGGGACCAGTCCTTCTAATTTGGGGTTCTCATGTTTCAGACAGAAAGTTTCATTAAAGCGAAAGTAAAAAAAAAAAAAAAGAAAAAAAAAAGAAGATAAAGATAAATGACAAGTAAGACCTTTACCCGGGGATGGCAAACAATATATGGTTATTGCATTAGGGCGAGCAAGGCATGTATTCCCATACCTTATACCGGTATATCTCATGGCTCTAACACCATCATAAACGAGGTTCTTGAAGCACACATCCTCCCGTCTTTGGCTCCGTCTCTCTCTCTCTCTTTAGCTCTCAAACGACTGGCACAGGAATAAGTCTATAGGATTTTCAAGTAATAATTAACAGACTGAAACTGAGACAGTTTGTTGACAGGTAATAAATCATTTCAATTTACCGTAAGCAGTTGTACTAAAAAATGTAAAATGGTTAACAAATGTTTGCAACACGTACGATAATTACGTTTATGGTCCCCACAGCGATTATATCGGGCATGTAATTACATTTGTCGTTGGTAATTACCTCGTTTTCATAATTACTGTTGTCACTCGCTCCACAGATGTTTGTTGTCGGGTGGTGATGGATGGTTGGCTGGGAGGTGGGTGGATGAGAGGTGGGTGGTGCCTGTGTATGGATGGTTGGCTGGGAGATTGGTGGATGAGAGGTGGGTGGTGCCTGTGGATAAATGAGGTGGGTGGTACCTGTGGGTGGATGGTGGTGGTATTTACCTATTATTGTAATGGGTAATAATTGTATCCGCGTTGTCCACGGGGGAGTGAGGTGGATAATGCCGTCTTACACCCTTGTCATATCTCTTGCATGTACAATTAACCTCTAACGTTCGTAGTCTTTGTGGAATCTAGACTTAGTTGTGGATGGTGGTGGCTTCCACAACAAAAACTTTCAGTACATTCCACTTGTTAACCCTTCGTGCTGGGAACGAGTATTTTCCTACATTCCTTTGCCTTACTTGCGTTTCCAGCTTCTACTTGTGTCCTTTTGTCCTACTTTCTATCAATTTGAAGAGGCTGTCCTTGTCCACTTTCTCTATTCTCCCTCAGAATCTTGTATGTTGTGATCATATCCCCTCTGTTTCTTTCATCCCCCCTACTTTCTGTGTCCAGACACTTTACCATACACCCGCTTTCCTCCCCTTCCATGTCTTGACAATTTTCCAGTATAGATCCAGTTCCTCTTTGCACACGGGGGGGGGGGGGGTTAATGAATGATGTAGTTAAAATAGTGGTTGTTCCTTCCAAGTCACATCCGCCAAGAACGGTGTGATAAAGGCAAAATAATCGGATTCATTGCCATGAAGAACCACTTTAAATACACGTCAATGTCTTTCCAAAAGCTGTACATTTATCCATCCAACATTGTCACAGCTCGGTAAGAGCAAATGCCGTGACACAGATTACCCAACAGTCGTATCAGAGGAACTAAGCGAATAAAACCAAGTGAACGCCAACAAAGCCATTATGGCAACAGCAACAACCCTGCACATATTTATTTTACGGAAGAGGATAACAAGATGGTATGGCTAGAGATGGCGCCTTAACTACCTACTGTGAAGGGGTAGACGGACACACAGTGGCACCCCCCACTAAAGCCTCGGATATTATCACCAAGGTAAAAACTCAGCACAAATACGGTAACATCATTTATTTTATTTTTCCCACTTATATTTACCTATATACGATGTATCAAAACCACCAGAACACGCATGTGCAGTGCAGGCGAGGAGTCACAATAACGTGGGTAAAGTATGTTGACCAGACCACACACTAGACGGTGAAGGGACGACGACGTTTCCGTTCGTCCTGGACCATTCTCACAATCGACTTGAGAATGGTCCAGGACGGACCGAAACGTCGTCGTCCCTTCACCTTCTAGTGTGTGGTCTGGTCATGCATGTGCAGTGTTTTTCAGCCTTGAATGTTTTATTTGAACGTGCAGTTTATGTTCTGATGTGTGTGTTAATCAAGACAACTTCAGACTCTTGCTATGATCACTGACACTCTACTGTCTTAAGACAGTGTAGGGAGGCACAATTAAAAATGTGTTATGTTTTCAAGTCAGTTGTGGTTAGAGATGAAAATGGTGCAGGCCATGAGAGCTGAGACCTGACTCATTTATGGCCAAAGGTCCACCCATCGTAAAATAATAATAGTTAAATATTAATAATATAATATCAACACTAACATTTACCTTATTGTCTGGTATTGCTTCCTGACACTTGACATTACATCAAGACTGGAGCAAGTTACTGAGCTAAGCAACCTTGAATATGGAATTTTCTTCTCATATTTGTCGGTTGAGTGCCCAATACCCAAATATTTATATAATGTGCCAATATCAAATTGAAAACTTTAAAATAAAATCAGAATCACATTTTAATTAGGTTTAGCTGAAGACTTTTTTTTTGTAAATGTTTCTCCTTGTATTTTAAGTCGTTAAGCTTTCACGCAACTCATTCCTTAAGTTATAAATCTCTGAGCTGTGCTTGTGTGTGTTGGTAACAGCACAAGACTCGGGGATGTCTTGCAGACATTTCAAGGGCGCCTATGTAAACCTGGGGTTTCATTTCAAAGGCACGAATTCACCCGTAAAACTGGCATCAGTTTATGACGTCCTTGCATCCAGGGGCGCATCAGTGAGCCTCCAAGATGTTGTCGCGCGATTGGCCAATTTTAAAGAACAAGGGAGAGAGTGTCAAGTAGGCACCCGCCGGGGGCCAGCCAGCTTCCCGCCCTTGTCACGGCATTGTGAAGACAGCGTTTGATTCGTTAAGGCGCGAGATCCGTAACTCCGGCCAGGTTACGGAAAAAGAGAATGCAGATTTAGGCTCTTTAGTCGGTCCCAATAGTTTAGATGTTTTACTGAGTGGATTCTAGCAGTAAAGGATCTCTGCACGCTCTCCAGGTCAGCAATTTCTCCAGCTTTGAAAGGGGCTGTCATTGTGCAGCAATACTCCACTCTAGAGAGCACTAGCGTCTTGAAGAGTATCATCATTAGTATAGCATCTTAAGTGTGAAAAGTTCTTGTTATCCAACCTGTCATTTTTCTTGCAGTTGTGACGGCTACTTTATTGTGATCTTTAAATGTAAGGTCATCCGACATGAGTACACCCAGATCCTTTACATTACCCTTCCGTTCTATGTTATGATTTGAATGAGTAATGTAGATTCAGATTTATAAGTAAGATTACAGTTGTGGCTGGAGTGAACAAGGTTTACAGCAACTGAAATGACTTACTGCACTCTACATTACAGCTTGGATAGTGGAGGTGTTGAGTGTTGAGGGTACTGGGTGAACCTGTGTACCGGTACGTGGTGCCAGGAGGCGTGTGTGGCCTGGTGGGGTCGCTGGGCGCCCCCGGCCTACCATCAACCGGTCCCCAAGAGTGAGGCACCAGCACACCTTGCCTTAGTATCATTCTTACTCTTAAGTTCATCTTATATTGACTTTTCACTTGTTTTTAAACGGTTTGTACGACAGTTATTTCAGTATGGTCTTTGTAGCAGACCTAGGAGAGACTATTCTATGATCAGTTTAATAACACTAGTACTGGGCTCGCCATTTTAGTGGGCCCGGTCTCTGACCAGGCCTCCTGGTTGACGGTCTGAGCAACTAAGCTGTTAACCGGCACTGCTGGCAGTCAGTCTGGCGTACGGACGCACTGGCCGCGTCCAACAGCCTGCTTGACCAGTCCAGGAATGAGGAGGCCTGGTCGAGGACCGGGTCGAGGGGAGCTAAACCCTGAAATCATGGCAAGGTAACCGCAAGGTATGGCTCCACAGGCTGGTTGACCGTGGTCAGTCTTGTGGTGCAGGACTATGGTTGGGAGGTCTCTGGAGGTAGTGACTTGTTGGTCCTGGTGAGCGGCTTCCAGCGTCCCGGTAAAGGTGTCTTGCTCAACTCATTCTTAATTTAACCCACTGATCTAGGACATCGTTTTTTTAGAGGCGCGTATGACAGAAGGAAGCATTAATTGTTAACACAAGTACATTAATAATTCTTCTCTTGTATGTTGCCTTCAGAAGGTCTTCTGGGCCTCCGTTCTCTCCCTCTTGTCATTTATGATACTTAAGTGATTAATGATGATGATGGTAGTGGAAGAGTTTATAATACAAGTGGCGTGATGTGAGAAGTTGCAAGGTATATACAGGTTACCAGAAGGTGACCCCCCCCCCCACCAAGTGATCGCTCCAGCGGTAGTTAACTGTGCCAGTTCCCCGGAGATGTTGGTGCATACACCCAAATGTCATCATGATTGGTGGTCATTGTCAGTTAAAAAGTAGGAGAGGAGACAAAGGCAGAACTATAGTAGTCTCTTGTAAGTGGACAGTTAAATATGTAATGAGTGTTGTAAGTGGCCGTGATTATAACTACAGTGTTATAACATAATATATATGGCAGATATTCTAGGTCAGGCCCCAGATATGTGCAAAACAGAGCCAGTGAAGGGTGGAGTGCCATAGACACACACAACACTGAAAATCAGAGATCCAGGTTTCTTCATGATTCACCTGGGCGGAGGCGCCCTGCCCCTTGTAACAGCTCTCTAACTCCCCGGTACCTATTTACTGTTAGATAACAGGGACATCAGGGTGACAAACTCTGCCTACTTTTGTTTCTCGCCGGCGCCGGGAATTGAACCCGGGCCCACAAGATTACGTGGCCAGCGTGCTGTCCACACAGCCACCGGCACTCTGGGTGTGTGTGGTGTAGGGTGCGTGGACCGGTAACACAGGATGGGCGTGGGCCCGACATGATGAACCCCTCCAGGCGAAGCTCGAGTGGTAACTCCAGGCGAAGCTCGTTCCTTGAGCAAGCTTCCACATTCTCGACCCCCGAGTAGTGCACGTGATGGCCATCTCTAGTGTGAGTGTCCTAGTTCATGGCTTGCTAGTGTAGCGGCAGGTGCTCTTATGGCAACCCCGTCCTCAGACCAAGTTCATTCCATCCAGCGGTCGACCCCAAGGACGCAGGCATACATTTTAACATGCTGTTCATTCATAACAGGAAGTTTCTCAAATATAAATTAATATTATTATATATTAGTATATTGTGCATATTTAGGCACTGGATAGGTTAGGTGTTTAGGTTCTGTTGGAGATTATTTGTATTTGTAGTATGGTGAGTGAATCATTTACAGCGTTGTGGGTCGAACAACAGTCGTCAGCGAAGCGCTTGTTCCGGAAGTGTTCGGACGTCATCAGTTGAGTCGTGTGTAAACAGTTCTTCATTCATAAACAGGGGGGGGGAAGGGGTTTAGGGGGGTGCGTGGAACAGACTGTAGGTCGTTGTTGATGAGGACGGGCTCCTTGTGGAACACTCTTGAAACAATGAGTACTGCAGACATGCCAGTTTAGTGTTGCTTGTTACAGTACTGTCAATTTGTATTGTACCTAGGTGTTCCACCCACTGATGAACACCTGGTGGGATCATGTGTACAAGTTGCCTGTGATGGTTAGCATGTGGTTTATATGCAGGTCTTCGTATTTTGTTTGTTTAAGGTTTAAGAATCTTGGAGAAGTCCTGCCACAGCCCAGTAGCAATATGGAGAAAAAGCCGCTGAGATACTAGAGGCACTCTAAACGGCAGACAGCCTCGCTCCGCGCACCAGGTAATAATGCTCTGGCAAAAAAAAAAAAAAAAGTTGCGCCACATTTAAATGTCAGACATTTAAGTCGTAATTAGATAAAAACAGACCAGAAAATTCCCATGAATATGGATAGAGACATTGGAATGATAGTAGCCACTATGAAAATACCCACACTCCTTTATTCCAACCTTACCTCTATCCTTTCCAAACCCTTTGGACGTCAAAACTAAAAACTTAACTTGGGGGAGATGCCTCCCACACCGGTGTGGGAGGGGGGAGGCACCGGTGTGGGAGGGGGGAGGCACCGGTGTGGGAGGGGGGAGGCACCGGTGTGGGAGGGGGGAGGCACCGGTGTGGGAGATGTGTAGAGAGATTAAAGCCCTTGCGGGTCCTTGTTGGTGTCAATCATGGACTTTACGTGAGACTTGGTAGAATGTTTTATGTATCATTTATACGCTCTGTGATTGACTACAATGCTCCACATCTCACACTGTATACTGACAAAGAGCTGAAATCTCTTAAAACCTTGCAAAATGAAGCTATGCGTCTCATCCTTGGGGCTACAAAGTCCACGAGAATAGTTAATATGAGAGCAGAGTTAAAATTACCTACCATAAGTGAGGGAATTTTGTCTATTAGCACAGTTTTCGGCGTGAAGGCATTGAGTAGATCTAGACAACACATGAAGTTTCAAGCTGAACTTTCTAATGCTGCACTCACCTGAGGTCTATAGAAGAAGAGCGAAATCTGATTATGTATTTTGGTTCTACAACGTAGCCAACTCCATCAAAATATTAAATATGTACCTAACTCAACTAATGATTAATCAGCCAATTACTCCCTGGGATAACTGGGATCTATCAGTTGATTTTGTAAATGCGCCCAAGAAAGATAGTGTGCACTCTACATTATTAAAACAGTTAACACTGAAAAGCATCACTGAAAGTACTCAGAGTATGGGTAACGATGTGTATCAGTGCTATACCGACGGCTCTGTAGAAGAAGGTGGACGATGTACCGGATGTGCATGTAACATATTTGAACAATCTTCTCTCGTACATACAGCAATGAAGCGCGTCAATGACTGGGCAAGTACAACTCAAACCGAACTTGCAGGCATATACCTTGCCACTGAATTTTTAAGACAAAGGCAGTGGACTTATATACTGTGACTCGCAGAGTGCACTCCTGGCACTGAATGCACATAGTAGTGACGCCCAGAAAATAATCAGTGATATTCGAATGAATGTTTTAGCTGCTAAAGAAAACAGACTTGAAATTAAATTCCTATGATACCATCACATGTTGGCATCTCAAGGCATGACACTGTTGATATGCTTGCAAAGACAGCCTGTAGAAAACCAGTGGTAAAAATTGATATGGGTGTTGACCAGACCGACTGGTCTGGTCAATCGACTTGATAATGGTCCAGGACGGACCGAAACGTCGTCGTTCCTTCAATTTCTAGTGTGTGGTCTGGTCAACATACTTCAGCCACGTTATTGTGACTCATCGCCTGCACATTGATATGGGTGTTTCATTAGCAGTGACAAAGAGAATACTTAAACAAATATCTAATGAAGATCTCACAGACCTAACAAATTCACAAAGACTGGAAAGTTGTAGCATTAAATATTATGATAGATATCGTGAGGAGACATTCACATATGGGACTAATAGAACAAGAACCCGGCAATGTGATGTTATAGTGGCCAGAATACGCCTGGGATATAGACGTATCTGGCAGCTTTCTCGAAACCCAAATGTCGAGTACACAATGTGTCAACTTTGTGAAAGAGAAAACATGCACTCACTTGAACATTATATTGTAGAATGTCCTATATTGACTGACTTTCGCCCTCCTGGGCTAAGGTATGCTGAACTGTGTAGTTACTATATGAGTACTGGAACACTTGATGATATATTGGACTTGTACCCAAGATTAACCATGTAATGTATCAATTATATAATGTAAGTATGTGATGTAACTATATAACCTGAGCTTGTAAAAGCACCTTTATCACCTTCAGTGATTAAGTGCTTAATTGCACACTAGTTTCTCTTTCAGCTATCTCACTTTGTCAGAGTAAAAGAGACAAATGTATGTGAATGCATGTGTGTGTGTGTGTATATATGTATACATGTATGTATATATGTATATGTACGAATGCGTGTGTGTGCGCGTATGTATATGTATGTGTATAAAGTATATATGGAAGCTGATCAGAATTACATTTCACCTTTGTAAATGCACATTAATGACACTATGTAAAAGACACATCGAACACTTTATGTAGGGCATACGTAAATCTGTGTATCTATGTATTTACGTATGTAGGTTAGCTTAGCATTTTAAAAGCACCGAATCACCTTCTGTGGTTGATTGTTCAATAACCCCTTGAACTATATGTTTAACACATCTCTAACCCTGTCCATGGAGGACAGAAGAAAATGTATATATGCTGATTAGCATTGTAAATGTGTGGCCACGTCTGTGGTAGAAAAAAACAAACACTATTAATCCTCCATAGATTCATGGCCGCAGATGGACCTATAATTTCAGTAGATGCAACTTATACAGTTAACATGCTGTTGTTTGTAAAACTTGTCATCTTTTGATTTGGCAACTACAAAAAGCTGCTGAATCAGTATTAATACTAAAGAACTGAGCTTACCATGAGGAGATATTAGCCCAGAGCTGTTGGGTATTTATCTAGCCACTGAATACCTTAAGCTCAATGGTGGTGGAATAATATTGTGACTCTAAAAGTGCTCTGCAGTCCTTAAATAACCCATCACAATGTATGTCTGAAGTAGCTTGTAATATTAAATGGAATGTAATTTTTGCCAATAATAATAACTATTGTATAAAATTTGTGTGGCTCCCATCCCATGTTGGAGTTGGAAAACATGACTTTGTAGATCGATTGGCCAATGAGGCTTCCAGGAAAGAAAACACTGATTGACTTTGGACTATCTAGTGCAGTTATTAGACACATACAAATTAAAGAAATTAATTCAGATTTAGAAGAACTAAGAAATGCCCAGAGACCTGAAAGCTGCAGTATTAAAAGTTATGACAAGTTTTGTAATAATAGGTATTTGTATGGTCAGCACAGTAACCGGACCAGGCAATGTGATGTAGTCATTGTACGAATTCGCCTTGGCTTTAGACACATCTGGCAGGTTAGTGAGGCTGAGCCACTGCCAGAATACTCAGATTGTAAACTCTGTGATGAACCTTTAATGCATTCACTAGAACACTATATTGTTGAATGTGAAGCCATTAAAGATTTTAGACCTCCTGGCCTCTTGTACCACCAACTGTGTAACTATTTCATTGACTCGGGTGTACTGGACGACATCCTAACAATTTATACAAAATTTGTTTGTCCATTTTAAAGAATGAAGAACAATTTTATTTAAATTACTTCTAAGCTGCATCACTTATGAACCCATCCCTGCCCTTGTGTGGCAGTGCACAATAAAGTTGTTTTTACATATTCATACATTAAAACATTGATTGTAACCATGATATATATGTGTCAGTTTAGACCTATTGTCTTGTGTATGACCCTCTGTCCTGCATGACAGTCAATACCAACATTATCCTCACTTTAATAGGATTTAATTGAAATCCTCAGATTAGGCAAAATTGTAATTAATTTTGTCAATAAAGATAATAATAATTCCAATAGCCTAGAACCCTGCCTCCCTGCTCCCTATGTAAACCCATTTATCATGAAGGAAACTTCAGTCACACGAACCATCACTATAATATTTCCAGCCTCGCCTCTCCATCATTTAGGGCGGCAGCCATCCAGCTTCCAGGTGGATTCCAGGCCAGGAGGTTCCACGGTGGCTTACAGCTGAGAACTGTGAGCGTTTAGTCTCTCCGTCACGACGCATCACTGAGCACCTGGGAGCTGGGTGCTCGTCCCCCAGGCAGTGAGGCGGGGGAGGTTGGGGGCGGGGCAAGAGTTGACGCCTGGGAGCTGGGTGCTCGTCCCCCAGGCAGTGAGGCGGGGGAGGTTGGGGGCGGGGCAAGAGTTGACGCCTGGGAGCTGGGTGCTCGTCCCCCAGGCAGTGAGGCGGGGGAGGTTGGGGGCGGGGCAAGAGTTGACGCCTGGGAGCTGGGTGCTCGTCCCCCAGGCAGTGAGGCGGGGGAGGTTGGGGGCGGGGCAAGAGTTGACGCCTGGGAGCTGGGTGCTCGTCCCCCAGGCAGTGAGGCGGGGGAGGTTGGGGGCGGGGCAAGAGTTGCTGTGTCAACTCCAGATCGGTGATGAACGTAGATGATTGGAAGTGAAGGAGTAGTGACACGTAGGTGATGAACGTAGATGATTGGAAGTGAATGAGTAGTGACACGTAGGTGATGAACGTAGATGATTGGAAGTGAAGGAGTAGTGACACGTAGGTGATGAACGTAGATGATTGGAAGTGAAGGAGTAGTGACACGTAGGTGATGAACGTAGATGATTGGAAGTGAAGGAGTAGTGACACGCAGGAAGCTGGGTTGTTAAGTGTGGTGAAGCTGGCTAGTCTTGCTGGCCTTCACCTCCCAGCTTGAGTCTGGTCTATTTGCAACTGTTGTTCCCTGATAGGAATGTAGTATACTTTGTGGTGGTACAATGAATTATTTATTATAGTTCCGTATGTGTTTCTACTGTTAAACACATGCCATTACTTAACATTTTTAATATTTTTAAATGATAATGTGTAATAATGTATTTGTTTTTTGTGTTGCAGGTGAGTACTGGACTAAAGTAATTGACGAGGTGTGAGAGTACAGTGATGAGTACAGTGATCCCACTGTGACCCCCCTGCCACCTCCGGGCTGGGACGCGGCCGGCAGGGAGGGAAGATGTTGGGTGCAGGTGAGAAGGGGAAAGTAGTTGTGACTGGGCTCCATGTTGCTGGAGGAAGAGTGGCAGGAAGGGGTGAGGGACAGTGGTGGGTCCGCCTGTTATTATTATTATTAACATCTTTATTGACAGAATTAATTACAATTTTGCCTAATCTGAGAATTTTGATAGTCTTATTAAAGTGAGGATAATGCTAGTATTCACTGTCACGCAGGACAGAGGGTCATACATAAGACAATAGGTCTAAACTGTAGGCTGGAGCATATATATCATGGTTACAATCAATGTTTTAATGTATGGATATGTGAAAACAACTTTCTATTGTGCACTGCCACACAAGGGCAGGGATGAGTTCATAAGTGATGCAGCTTAGAAGTAATATAAATAAAAATTGTTCTTCATTCTTTAAAAAGGACAAGCAAATTTTGGGTAAATTGTTAGGATGTCGTCCAGAACACCTGAGTCAATGAAATAGTTACACAGTTGGTGGTACAAGAGGCCAGGAGGTCTAAAGTCCTTTACGGCTTCACATTCAAGAATATAGTGTTGTAGTGAATGCATTAAAGGTTTATCACAGAGTTTACAATCTGAATATTCTGGTAGTGGCTCAGCTTCACTAACCTGCCAGATGTTATTGACTGGACTTGTTGGTGTGCGAGGCTGTGTTGTCACGCGACTGTGAGGCGGGATGTCCAGATACTGGTTGATGTTACTGTGCTAATGTTTGGTGTGATGATGCAGCTTGAGTAACGACCACCTTTCACGCTTGACCTGCTGACATTACAAGGGGGCATGTTTGTGCCCAGGGCATATTAGGTAATGAGTCGTACCTTGTAGTGCCAGTCTGGTGCCAGATACTGGCAGCGAGAAGGCCAGTGATGAGTGTGTTGAGCTCCTGGTTGTAAACACTGTCCACGGCTGGCTGGCTGGCTGACTGGCTGGCTGACTGGCTAGGGCTGTGTTCCTGCATCACGCTAATACATCCTACCCTCTACGCCACGGCTGACTGGCTAGGGCTGTGTTCCTGCATCACGCTAATACATCCTACCCTCTACGCCACGGCTGACTGGCTAGGGCTGTGCATCACGCTAATACATCCTACCCTCTACGCCACGGCTGACTGGCTAGGGCTGTGCATCACGCTAATACATCCTACCCTCTACGCCACGGCTGACTGGCTAGGGCTGTGCATCACGCTAATACATCCTACCCTCTACGCCACGGCTGACTGGCTAGGGCTGTGCATCACGCTAATACATCCTACCCTCTACGCCACGGCTGACTGGCTAGGGCTGTGCATCACGCTAATACATCCTACCCTCTACGCCACGGCTGACTGGCTAGGGCTGTGCATCACGCTAATACATCCTACCCTCTACGCCACGGCTGACTGGCTAGGGCTGTGCATCACGCTAATACATCCTACCCTCTACGCCACGGCTGACTGGCTAGGGCTGTGCATCACGCTAATACATCCTACCCTCTACGCCACGGCTGACTGGCTAGGGCTGTGCATCACGCTAATACATCCTACCCTCTACGCCACGGCTGACTGGCTAGGGCTGTGCATCACGCTAATACATCCTACCCTCTACGCCACGGCTGACTGGCTAGGGCTGTGCATCACGCTAATACATCCTACCCTCTACGCCACGGCTGACTGGCTAGGGCTGTGCATCACGCTAATACATCCTACCCTCTACGCCACGGCTGACTGGCTAGGGCTGTGCATCACGCTAATACATCCTACCCTCTACGCCACGGCTGACTGGCTAGGGCTGTGCATCACGCTAATACATCCTACCCTCTACGCCACGGCTGACTGGCTAGGGCTGTGCATCACGCTAATACATCCTACCCTCTACGCCACGGCTGACTGGCTAGGGCTGTGCATCACGCTAATACATCCTACCCTCTACGCCACGGCTGACTGGCTAGGGCTGTGCATCACGCTAATACATCCTACCCTCTACGCCACGGCTGACTGGCTAGGGCTGTGCATCACGCTAATACATCCTACCCTCTACGCCACGGCTGACTGGCTAGGGCTGTGCATCACGCTAATACATCCTACCCTCTACGCCACGGCTGACTGGCTAGGGCTGTGCATCACGCTAATACATCCTACCCTCTACGCCACGGCTGACTGGCTAGGGCTGTGCATCACGCTAATACATCCTACCCTCTACGCCACGGCTGACTGGCTAGGGCTGTGCATCACGCTAATACATCCTACCCTCTACGCCACGGCTGACTGGCTAGGGCTGTGCATCACGCTAATACATCCTACCCTCTACGCCACGGCTGACTGGCTAGGGCTGTGCATCACGCTAATACATCCTACCCTCTACGCCACGGCTGACTGGCTAGGGCTGTGCATCACGCTAATACATCCTACCCTCTACGCCACGGCTGACTGGCTAGGGCTGTGCATCACGCTAATACATCCTACCCTCTACGCCACGGCTGACTGGCTAGGGCTGTGCATCACGCTAATACATCCTACCCTCTACGCCACGGCTGACTGGCTAGGGCTGTGCATCACGCTAATACATCCTACCCTCTACGCCACGGCTGACTGGCTAGGGCTGTGCATCACGCTAATACATCCTACCCTCTACGCCACGGCTGACTGGCTAGGGCTGTGCATCACGCTAATACATCCTACCCTCTACGCCACGGCTGACTGGCTAGGGCTGTGCATCACGCTAATACATCCTACCCTCTACGCCACGGCTGACTGGCTAGGGCTGTGCATCACGCTAATACATCCTACCCTCTACGCCACGGCTGACTGGCTAGGGCTGTGCATCACGCTAATACATCCTACCCTCTACGCCACGGCTGACTGGCTAGGGCTGTGCATCACGCTAATACATCCTACCCTCTACGCCACGGCTGACTGGCTAGGGCTGTGCATCACGCTAATACATCCTACCCTCTACGCCACGGCTGACTGGCTAGGGCTGTGCATCACGCTAATACATCCTACCCTCTACGCCACGGCTGACTGGCTAGGGCTGTGCATCACGCTAATACATCCTACCCTCTACGCCACGGCTGACTGGCTAGGGCTGTGCATCACGCTAATACATCCTACCCTCTACGCCACGGCTGACTGGCTAGGGCTGTGCATCACGCTAATACATCCTACCCTCTACGCCACGGCTGACTGGCTAGGGCTGTGCATCACGCTAATACATCCTACCCTCTACGCCACGGCTGACTGGCTAGGGCTGTGCATCACGCTAATACATCCTACCCTCTACGCCACGGCTGACTGGCTAGGGCTGTGCATCACGCTAATACATCCTACCCTCTACGCCACGGCTGACTGGCTAGGGCTGTGCATCACGCTAATACATCCTACCCTCTACGCCACGGCTGACTGGCTAGGGCTGTGCATCACGCTAATACATCCTACCCTCTACGCCACGGCTGACTGGCTAGGGCTGTGCATCACGCTAATACATCCTACCCTCTACGCCACGGCTGACTGGCTAGGGCTGTGCATCACGCTAATACATCCTACCCTCTACGCCACGGCTGACTGGCTAGGGCTGTGCATCACGCTAATACATCCTACCCTCTACGCCACGGCTGACTGGCTAGGGCTGTGCATCACGCTAATACATCCTACCCTCTACGCCACGGCTGACTGGCTAGGGCTGTGCATCACGCTAATACATCCTACCCTCTACGCCACGGCTGACTGGCTAGGGCTGTGCATCACGCTAATACATCCTACCCTCTACGCCACGGCTGACTGGCTAGGGCTGTGCATCACGCTAATACATCCTACCCTCTACGCCACGGCTGACTGGCTAGGGCTGTGCATCACGCTAATACATCCTACCCTCTACGCCACGGCTGACTGGCTAGGGCTGTGCATCACGCTAATACATCCTACCCTCTACGCCACGGCTGACTGGCTAGGGCTGTGCATCACGCTAATACATCCTACCCTCTACGCCACGGCTGACTGGCTAGGGCTGTGCATCACGCTAATACATCCTACCCTCTACGCCACGGCTGACTGGCTAGGGCTGTGCATCACGCTAATACATCCTACCCTCTACGCCACGGCTGACTGGCTAGGGCTGTGCATCACGCTAATACATCCTACCCTCTACGCCACGGCTGACTGGCTAGGGCTGTGCATCACGCTAATACATCCTACCCTCTACGCCACGGCTGACTGGCTAGGGCTGTGCATCACGCTAATACATCCTACCCTCTACGCCACGGCTGACTGGCTAGGGCTGTGCATCACGCTAATACATCCTACCCTCTACGCCACGGCTGACTGGCTAGGGCTGTGCATCACGCTAATACATCCTACCCTCTACGCCACGGCTGACTGGCTAGGGCTGTGCATCACGCTAATACATCCTACCCTCTACGCCACGGCTGGCTGGCTAGGGCTGTGCATCACGCTAATACATCCTACCCTCTACGCCACGGCTGACTGGCTAGGGCTGTGCATCACGCTAATACATCCTACCCTCTACGCCACGGCTGACTGGCTAGGGCTGTGCATCACGCTAATACATCCTACCCTCTACGCCACGGCTGACTGGCTAGGGCTGTGCATCACGCTAATACATCCTACCCTCTACGCCACGGCTGACTGGCTAGGGCTGTGCATCACGCTAATACATCCTACCCTCTACGCCACGGCTGGCTGGCTAGGGCTGTGCATCACGCTAATACATCCTACCCTCTACGCCCAAACAATATTTGTAATGTTGGCAACAAATAAGTGCTGGCTCCTTCTGGTGAAGTATTCAGAATAGTATACTATGCAAGTGTGTATTAGAGACTTGTTAGTAGCAGTAGTTGCTAGGATATTTATGTTGGGTAAACTGGGACACGCTGGTGATGAAGCGCCTCAAGTGGCTGAGGTTATTGACGATGTCGCTGTTTGAGAGAGAAGTAAACAGTGACTTGAGTACGAGCGCCAGTGAAGTGTCTTGTTGACACTCCTCACTATGTGTTAACGGAGGTGTGCCATTGACAAAAGACTTGACACACTTATCCTCCGCTCCCTGGGATATTTTGATTGGCTTTACAGCCATCATTTGTGGTTTAGTATTTTAAAATAGGCTTGACTCTTCCCTCCTGCCTGACTCCTTGTACACGTGTTTAATGTAAACTAACTTATTCACACATAGATAAATATTGCACTGATATATTTATCTATATGAAAGACCCAAATACCTGGTAGCAATGGAGCGCGTCACAGTTAGAGAAAGCTTTTATGGACTTATGGTGATGATGATGATACTTCAGTATTATTGTTGCCTCCTTCCCCAAGGTACTCCCAGTGATTCAGATAATTACAGTTACGAAACACCAGTCGAATGAACTGAAACAAGACGTGGACACTAACCCCGTCTAACTTTAAGAGGACAAAGGTGGCTGTGTTTGATAGTCAGTCACATACTGACTCTCACCTCTAATTTTGACACTGCCCGCCGGCTACGCCCTGGCTAAATACTTCGAAAACGAAAATTAAATGATTTTCTAATAGTAATATGAAACATTATGTACTGAACTTGAACAAAATTAAAATGTTTTTAATGATCATACTTTGCCTGTAGCAAGCTAAAACAGACGACCCTCCCGCAGCTTCAATACCAGTGGTGAACTGTTATATTATTTGTACATTTTATTAATTATAATGAGATACTGACATGTGGTCTTATAGTATGATTAGTGATGTTGCAAGATATGCACACACACACACACACACACACACACACACACACACACACACACACACACACGCACACGCACACGCGCACGCACACACACGCACACACACGCACACACACGCACACGCACACACACGCGCGCACACACGCGCACACACGCACACACACGCACACACACGCACACACACGCACACACACGCACACACACGCACACACACGCACGCACACGCACGCACACACACGCACACACACGCACACACACGCACACACACACACGCACACACGCACACACACACAGGGCCTCGTAGCCTGGTGGATAGCGCGCAGGATTCGTAATTCTGTGGCGCGGGTTCGATTCCCGCACGAGGCAGAAACAAGTGGGCAAAGTTTCTTTCACCCTGAATGCCCCTGTTACCTAGCAGTAAATAGGTACCTGGGAGTTAGTCAGCTGTCACGGGCTGCTTCCTGGGGTGTGTGTGTGTGTGTGTGTGGTGTGGAGAGAGAGAAAAAAAAAGTAGTTAGTAAACAGTTGATTGACAGTTGAGAGGCGGGCCGAAAGAGCAAAGCTCAACCCCCGTAAAAACACAACTAGTAAACACACACACACACACACACAGATACAAACATACACAGGCTGTATGGCTGAGTGGGCTCAGCTTGTGGGCTGAGTCCCCAGGGTCCGAGTTCAATCCCCAGCTATGGCGGAAACAAATGGGCAGAGTTTCTTTCACCCTGATGCCCTGTTTACTTAGCAGTAATTGGGTACCTGGGAGTTACAGCTGCTACGGACTGCCTCCTGGAAATGTGTGTACTCACCTAATTGTACTCGCCTAATTGTGCTTGCGGGGGTTGAGCTTTGTCTCTTTGGTCCCGCCTCTCAACTGTCAATCAACAGGTGTACAGATTCCTGAGCCTACTGGGCTCTATCATATCTACATTTGAAACTGTGTATGGAGTCAGCCTCCACCACATCACTGCCTAATGCATTCCATTTGTTAACTACTCTGACACTGAAAAAATTCTTTCTAACGTCTCTGTGGCTCATGTGGGTAATAAGTTGTGTGTGTGTGCGCGTGGAAAAAATGATTGATTGACAGTTGAGAGGCGGGCCCAAAGAGCCAGAGCTCAACCTCCGGAAACCCAACTAGGTGAGTACACACTCTCACACTTAAAATTATAAATATAGTGGTCCGTGAGGTCGGAAAGGTTGACGAGCGGCTGTACTATGTCACAGTCGACTGCGCTACGACATGGTTAAAAGAATTGCAACCAAAAGTTGCACTTATATGATTGACAGTGATGGACAGATCCACACGGCCCTTGTGGATTTGTTCATTTGATGCATCACACTATTGTGATTTCTGTGTGTAATTTATATAGTGTTTATATTTACGTCAATTTATATACTTCGATAGTAATTTCCATGATGTTTAGCGGACTGTGTTTCTGCAATATTCTCACAAATCGACTCCTTGCACATTAAGGAGGGAGGGGTATATTAAATTTACATATGCATGCAGTCAATCAAACTACAGTATTAAGCTACATATATTAGTAAATACATTAGGTGGTCTTATCTTATTGTATGGTAGACTTAGTCCACCAGGTATAAACAAGGA
Source organism: Procambarus clarkii (assembly GCF_040958095.1). Classification (NCBI taxonomy): domain Eukaryota; kingdom Metazoa; phylum Arthropoda; class Malacostraca; order Decapoda; family Cambaridae; genus Procambarus; species Procambarus clarkii. The sequence goes on along the minus strand of NC_091172.1, from coordinate 13,714,123 downwards.
TGATACCAAATAATCCTCTTGGTTGAGAGTAGCATCACCACCCATGTACTGGTGTACCAAGTAATTGTAAAGCCGTACCAAGGCTGTAAAGCCGGAATCCTTTATATATGACAGCATGTTGATGATGGAAGAAGCACTAATTTGATCTCCATAACACTTCGTCCAAGGGGGAGTTATAGGAGCTGAACTCGCTCCCGTGACTGGTCTTAACAATGGCTGACCTCTCACCACTGACGCCTTGGCTCTCCTTGTCCACATGTCAATAATTGGTAGAAAGGTCACATTTACTCTATTTTGATACTGATAATTAAATTAATTCAAATGATATGTTTTTATGATGTTAAAAGTCCAAAGACTGCTTTATTAAGAATAATTCCCAACAGAATAGCTAGTGAATTTAAGCGCTATGTGGCAGTGATATCCCGTTTTGTATTGACGGAAAATTCCACTACCGGCTACATTTTCTATGGGTTAACTTGTGTACACAACACAGCAGCAATAATATCTGCATATTGTAACTAATATTAGTAAATTGTGTCGGGTTTTCCGACAAGGCGAGTTGTGAGTGGCAGGTGACCGGGTGATGACCACAGTTACAGGTCTAGTACTGGAGACGAGACGGAGGTACTGGAGGATGAACAGCAGCAGTGAGTGTGTACTCACCTAGTTGTGTTTGCGGGGGTTGAGCTCTGGCTCTTTGGTCCCGCCTCTCAACCGTCAATCAACAGGTGTACAGATTCATGAGCCTATCGGGCTCTGTCATATCTACACTTGAAACTGTGTATTGGGTCAGCCTCCACCACATCACTTCCTAATGCATTCCATTTGTCAACCACTCTGACACTAAAAAAGTTCTTTCTAATATCTCTGTGGCTCATTTGGGCACTCAGTTTCCACCTGTGTCCCCTTGTGCGTGTTCCCCTTGTGTTAAATAGACTGTCTTTATCTACCCTATCAATCCCCTTCAGAATCTTGAATGTGGTGATCATGTCCCCCCTAACTCTTCTGTCTTCCAGCGAAGTGAGGTTTAATTCCCGTAGTCTCTCCTCGTAGCTCATACCTCTCAGCTCGGGTACTAGTCTGGTGGCAAACCTTTGAACCTTTTCCAGTTTAGTCTTATCCTTGACTAGATATGGACTCCATGCTGGGGCTGCATACTCCAGGATTGGCCTGACATATGTGGTATACAAAGTTCTGAATGATTCTTTACACAAGTTTCTGAATGCCGTTCGTATGTTGGCCAGCCTGGCATATGCCGCTGATGTTATCCGCTTGATATGTGCTGCAGGAGACAGGTCTGGCGTGATATCAACCCCCAAGTCTTTTTCCTTCTCTGACTCCTGAAGAATTTCCTCTCCCAGATGATACCTTGTATCTGGCCTCCTGCTCCCTACACCTATCTTCATTACATTACATTTGGTTGGGTTAAACTCTAACAACCATTTGTTCGACCATTCCTTCAGCTTGTCTAGGTCTTCTTGAAGCCTCAAACAGTCCTCTTCTGTTTTAATCCTTCTCATAATTTTAGCATCGTCCGCAAACATTGAGAGAAATGAATCTCAATGAAATCGAAATGAATCTGTGTGTGTGTGTGTGTGTGTGTGTGTGTGTGTGTGTGTGTGTGTGTGTGTGTGTGTGTGTGTGTGTGTGTGTGTGTGTGTGTGTGTGTGGAGAGGAGGAGAGTAGAAAGAGTCGTCACACCAAGCGCCACCTCTCACCTTCCCTGTTCTCTAGAGAACAAATTCTACCGTTACTCGTAAAAGCTTAGCAACTCACTTTCGTTTCCTTTCTCGTTGGATGAAGGATCGAGCAAAGACAATATTCTGATGAGACTTTCGTGGCTTGCTTACCTTGCCTTGCTTCAGCACCACACAACATCGTGTGGTAGTGGAAGAACTAACACCACCTTGGCCCCCCTCCCTGCCTCTCCTGGGGCTCAGGATTCATACCTGGAGAGACTTCAGGGAGTTGTTCTACTCCCTCAACCGTCCCTCTTTTTTAATAAATAGTTGCAAGGATTACTCAAATGGATAATTCTTTAACGATTAAAGGTTCAAGATTTGTCAACGCTCTCTCTCTAAAGACGAGGAGAATTAACACCAGATCCCTAATTGTGTTTATGAGGGAACTTAATACACGCCGCAAGTTTTGGTAGTTTAGTCATTTATTATGCACCCTGTACCCGTCCCGTGGGTATAAGCATATAATAGGTTCAGGAACTGAACGCCGTAGTTCATTTAGTTTAGCAAATAACACTCTTGTGAACAGTTACACATTTTTAAAATATTCTTTGGATACTTGGCCAAGGTCATCATCGTCATCATTTGGTAGTACATCATTATGAATGAAGCAATTACACATTTCTTGAACACTATTGACAGTTTCTTTCCCGCTTCGTGCCTTCTTTTGACACGCATTCAGTTATCTATGAATTCAGTAATGTTTTTGCATTCAATTGTATAGTGTCGCAAATTATGTGAATAGGTCTGCTGGCAGAGTTTACACTTGGTTAAGTCTACGTCAGCAGGTGGTGTATACTCCCAGAGGTACTTGTAGACCAGCCACAAAATCACAAAGATCAACAAAGATGGAATCACAGCATCTCCACAACCCTGGACAACATGGTTCCAGAACAGGGCGCTCTTGCCTGTCACAGTTGCTGGACCACTATGACATGGCATTAGATGCCATGGATGACAAACAAAACGCTGATGTAATTTACACAGATTTCACAAAAGCCTTCGACAAATATGACCATGGTGTTATTGTACACAAGATGCGTTCAAAAGGAATTGCCGGAAAAATAGGCAGATGGATCAACAATTTTCTGACTAATAAAACCCAATGTGTAATAGTCGATAAAATAAAATCCGGCCCATCAACCGTGAAGAGCTCAGTCCCCCAGGGTACTGCGCTTACTCCAGTACTTTTTCTCATCCTCATATCGGACATAGACAAGGACACAATCTATAGTACTGTATCATTCTGTGCAGATGACACTAGGATTTTCATGAGAGTAGACAACATAGAGGACACGGCAAACCTCCAGACGTAAATCAGGTCTTTCAATGGGCTACATAAAATAATACGGTGTTTAACGAAGATAAGTTCCAGCTCCTGCGCCACGGAAAAAATGAAAATATGACTACGGAAACCACGTACAAAACGCAGTCAAATCACAACAGAACGAAAAATAAATGTATATGATTTGAGTGTACTCATGTCGGAAGATCTTACCTTTAAAGAACACAATAAAGTAGCCGTCACAACTGTAAGAAAAATGACAGGATGGGTAACAAGAACCTTTCACACTAGTGATGCTGTACCGATGATGATACTTTTCAAGTCGCTAGAGTAGAATACTGCTGCACAATGACAGTCCCTTTCAAAGCTGGAGAGCGTGCAGAGATTCTTTACTGCTAGAATCTACCCAATAAAACATCTAAACTATTGGGACTGATTAAAATGCCTAAATCTGTATTCTCTTGAGCGCAGGCGGGAGAGATACATAATAATTTACACATGGAAAATAGTAGAGGGGCTGGTCCCAAACCTGCACACAGAAATAACACCACATGAGACCAGAAGACATGGCAGGATGTGCAGAATACCCCCGTTGAAAAGCAGAGGTGCAACAGGTACTCTGAGAGAGAACTCTATCAACATCAGAGGCACGAGACTGTTCAACACGCTTCCACTACACATAAGGGGCATAACTGGCAGACCCCTCACAGTGTTCAAGAGTGAACTGGATAAGCACCTCCAAAGGATACCTGATCAACCAGGCTGTGATTCATTGGTTAGGCTACGAGCAACCGCGTTCAACAGCCTGGTTGACCAGCCTACTCCTACGAACCAGGAGGCCTGGGCGGGGACCGGGCCTGCTTGGTGGGGTTCTGGGAATTCTTCTACTCCCCCAAGCCCTGCCTGAGGCCAGGCTTGACCTATGAGAGTTTGGTCCAACAGGCTGTTGCTTGGAGCGGCCCGCAGGCCCACATATCCACCACAGCCTGGTTGGTCCGGCACTTCTTAGACGCTTAAATCAGCAGATTCAGCCTCCCCCCCCTACACAAGAGTGAGCAAAGCGTTGGCCAAGACTGGTCGCGTTGGCCAAGACTGGTCGCGTTGGCCAAGACTGGTCGCGTTGGCCAAGACTGGTCGCGTTGGCCAAGAATGGTCGCGTTGGCCTAGTCGCACTGACGTCAGTTTTTTTTTGTTAGATCATGAGTCAGATCTCCAGTTTTATGGCGACAATGACATCTATAATTCAGGTCAACACAGATTTAAAGCAGGAAGATCATGCCTCTCACAGCTATTCAACACTATGAGAAAACCACTGATGCATTCAAAGCAAAACAGACTGCAGATGTGGTATACATGGACTTTGCAAAGTTATATGATAAATGTGACCATGGAGTGATAGCCCCAAAAATGAGATCAATGGGAAAAACAGGTGAAGTATTATACATCCATCTTTTGGATATATAAAGCATTGACTATCCATCTACCCATAGACGATTGATATTCAATTTTCTGTCAGACCGAACGCAAAGAGTAACAATCAACCAAATACAATAGTCCAAGCACGGTTAATAGCACTGTAGCTCAGGGCACAGTCCTTGCACCACTGCCTTTCCTTATTCTCATACCAGACAGACAAAAATACAAGTCACAGCTTCGTGTCACATGACAAAAAACCAGCATGAAAATGACTTTTGTAGACGACATTGCAAGACCACGCGTTGATATTAATAATGTTTTCGACTGGCAGCAGAAAATAACATGTTTAATAGTGATAAATTCCAGGTACTCAGGTAAGGTAAAAATGAGGACCTTCAACAAAATAAAGAGAACAAAACACAATCAAATCTACTCCTAGTAGGAGCAATATGTCAAGGATCTGGTAATAATTATGTGACAACTCAACATTATGGAGTATAACCAAGCATATATACCTTCATCTGGAAAAATTCCAGGATGAATCACGAGGACCTTCAGATCCAGGGATCCCAGCACAATGCTCATACTATACAAGTCTTGTGTTGTTCCGCCTTGAGTACTGCTCGGTACTCACTCCTACCTTCCCAGCAGGAGAGAGTACTGCTCGGTACTCACTCCTACCTTCCCAGCAGGAGAGAGTACTGCTCGGTACTCACTCCTACCTTCCCAGCAGGAGAGAGTACTGCTCGGTACTCACTCCTACCTTCCCAGCAGGAGAGAGTACTGCTCGGTACTCACTCCTGCCTTCACAGCAGGAGAGAGTACTGCTCGGTACTCACTCCTGCCTTCACAGCAGGAGAGAGTACTGCTCGGTACTCACTCCTACCTTCCCAGCAGGAGAGAGTACTGCTCGGTACTCACTCCTGCCTTCACAGCAGGAGAGAGTACTGCTCGGTACTCACTCCTGCCTTCACAGCAGGAGAGAGTACTGCTCGGTACTCACTCCTACCTTCCCAGCAGGAGAGAGTACTGCTCGGTACTCACTCCTGCCTTCACAGCAGGAGAGAGTACTGCTCGGTACTCACTCCTGCCTTCACAGCAGGAGAGAGTACTGCTCGGTACTCACTCCTACCTTCCCAGCAGGAGAGAGTACTGCTCGGTACTCACTCCTACCTTCCCAGCAGGAGAGAGTACTGCTCGGTACTCACTCCTGCCTTCACAGCAGGAGAGAGTACTGCTCGGTACTCACTCCTGCCTTCACAGCAGGAGAGAGTACTGCTCGGTACTCACTCCTACCTTCACAGCAGGAGAGAGTACTGCTCGGTACTCACTCCTGCCTTCACAGCAGGAGAGAGTACTGCTCGGTACTCACTCCTACCTTCACAGCAGGAGAGAGTGCTGAACTAGAGGGAATACAGAGAACATATACAGCACGCTTAGACGAGATAAAACACCTCAATAACAGATGGTCTCAAAGCTTTCCAAATGTACTGTGTAGACAGGAGACAACAGAGGTATCGAATAATAGATACATAGAAGATAAATTGCCATCCACACTTCCGTGGAAGTAAATGGGTCGAGTTACGGCCTCTCACGCGTGGGGTCCAGGGTTCGAGACCCATACCGTCTCAGTCAATGGAATACATAGAAGATATTGGAGGACCAAGTCCCAAATTTGCACAGTAAAATAGCAACATACTGGAGTGAACGATATGGAAGAAATGCAGAATAGTCAGTGAAGAGTAGGTGGCACAATCAGTGAAGAGTTCTCTGATTGTGCCACCACAGGCACAATCAGAGAACACTGTCTGAGCATCAGAGGTCCGCGGTTCTTCCATATCCTAGCAGGAAGTATAAGAAGTATTGCCGGAACAAAAGTGGAAGTCTACAAAAAAAAAACTGGACAGTTTCCAGCAAGAGGTGCCGGACCATCTGGACTGTCGCGGATATGTGGTCGTGCTGGCTGCTCCAAGCAACAACCTCTTGGACCAAACTTCCATAAGTCGAGCCTGGCCCCCGCTTGGGAAGTAGAACTCAAAGAACCTCATTCAGGTTCACTCACTCCACACGCCATTCCTCCAGCACGCCCTCCTCCAGCACGCCCTCCTCCAGCACGCCCTCCTCCAGCACGCCCTCCGTCAGGAAATTGATGGGATGGGAAGGAAGAAGGTGATGCAGACAGATTAAGATTGATGAATGATATATCAGTTCTTGTTGGGTGATTGGGGCCACCATGACGCCTGGCCACACATCCTGTAGACACCTAGATTGTTTTTGCTCAATAAATGATCGTATTAGCTGTTTGATCAGCGGAAATGATTTCTCACGTACTTAATTATCAACACGTTTTTAGATTCGAATTTACCAGTTTTGTTTCGTTATATGTTATGGCATAACATATATGGCATATGTATTGTATAGGGTGTGTGTGTAATAGGCAGCAGTGACCTCATTGTTACGGTGTCAGGGCTTGGTATTATAGCATTGTCATAGAGCCGGCGGCACGCACCACCCACCACACTCCAGGGTCTGGGGCTCTAGGGCCATACTCCAGGGTCTGGGGCTCTAGGGTCTGGGGCTCTAGGGCCACACTCTAGGGTCTGTGGCTCTAGGCCACACTCTAGGGTCTGGGGCTCTAGGGCCACACTCTAGGGTCTGGGGCTCTAGGGCCACACTCTAGGGTCTGGGGCTCCAGGGCCACACTCTAGGGTCTGGGGCTCTAGGGCCACACTCTAGGGTCTGGGGCTCTAGGGCCACACTCTAGGGTCTGGGGCTCTAGGGCCACACTCTAGGGTCTGGGGCTCTAGGGCCACACTCTAGGGTCTGGGGCTCTAGGCCACACTCCAGGGTCTGGGGCTCTAGGCCACACTCCAGGGTCTGGGGCTCTAGGGCCACACTCTAGGGTCTGGGGCTCTAGGGCCACACTCTAGGGTCTGGGGCTCTAGGGCCACACTCTAGGGTCTGGGGCTCTAGGGCCACACTCTAGGGTCTGGGGCTCTAGGACCACACTCTAGGGTCTGGGGCTCTAGGGCCACACTCTAGGGTCTGGGGCTCTAGGGCCACACTCTAGGGTCTGGGGCTCTAGGGCCACACTCTAGGGTCTGGGGCTCTAGGGCCACACTCTAGGGTCTGGGGCTCTAGGGCCACACTCTAGGGTCTGGGGCTCTAGGGCCACACTCTAGGGTCTGGGGCTCTAGGGCCACACTCTAGGGTCTGGGGCTCTAGGGCCACACTCTAGGGTCTTTGGCTCTAGGGCCACACTAGGGTCTGGGGCTCTAGGGCCACACTAGGGTCTGGGGCTCTAGGGCCACACTTTAGGGTATGGGGCTCTAGGGCCACACTCCAGGGTCTGGGGCTCTAGGGCCACACTCTAGGGTCTGGGGCTCTAGGGCCACACTCTAGGGTCTGGGGCTCTAGGCCACACTCCAGGGTCTGGGGCTCTAGGCCACACTCCAGGGTCTGGGGCTCTAGGCCACACTCCAGGGTCTGGGGCTCTAGGCCACACTCCAGGGTCTGGGGCTCTAGGGCCACACTCTAGGGTCTGGGGCTCTAGGGCCCCACACTAGGGTCTGGGGCTCTAGGGCCACACTCTAGGGTCTGGGGCTCTAGGGCCACACTCTAGGGTCTGGGGCTCTAGGGCCACACTCTAGGGTCTGGGGCTCTAGGGCCACACTCCAGGGTCTGGGGCTCTAGGGCCACACTCTAGGGTCTGGGGCTCTAGGGCCACACTCTAGGGTCTGGGGCTCTAGGGCCACACTCTAGGGTCTGGGGCTCTAGGGCCACACTCTAGGGTCTGGGGCTCTAGGGCCACACTCCAGGGTCTGGGGCTCTAGGGCCACACTCCAGGGTCTGGGGCTCTAGGGCCACACTCTAGGGTCTGGGGCTCTAGGCCACACTCCAGGGTCTGGGGCTCTAGGCCACACTCCAGGGTCTGGGGCTCTAGGGCCACACTCTAGGGTCTGGGGCTCTAGGGCCACACTCTAGGGTCTGGGGCTCTAGGGCCACACTCTAGGGTCTGGGGCTCTAGGGCCACACTCCAGGGTCTGGGGCTCTAGGGCCACACTCTAGGGTCTGGGGCTCTAGGGCCACACTCTAGGGTCTGGGGCTCTAGGCCACACTCCAGGGTCTGGGGCTCTAGGGCCACACTCCAGGGTCTGGGGCTCTAGGGCCACACTCTAGGGCCACACTCCAGGGGTCTGGGGCTCTAGGGCCACACTCCAGGGGTCTGGGGCTCTAGGGCCACACTCCAGGGGTCTGGGGCTCTAGGGCCACACTCCAGGGGTCTGGGGCTCTAGGGCCACACTCTAGGGTCTGGGGCTCTAGGGCCACACTCCAGGGTCTGGGGCTCTAGGGCCACACTCCAGGGTCTGGGGCTCTAGGGCAACACTCCAGGGTCTGGGGCTCTAGGGCCACACTCCAGGGTCTGGGGCTCTAGGGCCACACTCCAGGGTCTGGGGCTCTAGGGCCACACTCTAGGGTCTGGGGCTCTAGGGCCACACTCTAGGGTCTGGGGCTCTAGGCCACACTCCAGGGTCTGGGGCTCTAGGGCCACACTCCAGGGTCTGGGGCTCTAGGCCACACTCCAGGGTCTGGGGCTCTAGGGCCACACTCTAGGGTCTGGGGCTCTAGGGCCACACTCTAGGGTCTGGGGCTCTAGGCCACACTCCAGGGTCTGGGGCTCTAGGGCCACACTCCAGGGTCTGGGGCTCTAGGGCCACACAGGAACGATTGGGAGCGTCTCTTAACAGATGCAGCAGAAAGTAACATGATATTTAGCAGTGATAAATTCAAGGTACTGAGGTAACTGTAAAACTATAAACCTTGAACAATATGCAGATTACAAGACAATTATATCTCTCCAGAGTAGGAAAGCAACATTTAAAGGATCTGGGAATAATGTTGTCTGACGACTGTACGTTTAGGGAGCATTTTCTAGCGTCAGCTAGAAAATGACAAGATTCCGATAACCTTTAAATCCAGGGATGCCATCACAATGCTCATACTATACAAATCACTTCTGCTGCCTGTCTTGAGTACTGCTCGGTACTTGCTTCCCCCTTCAGAGCAGGAGAGTGCGCTGAAATAGAGGGAATACAGAGAACATATACGGCACGCATAGACGCGATAAACCATCTAAATTATTGGGATCATCTTAAGGTTCTCAAAATTTACTCTCTAGAAAGGAGGTGTTTGAAGTATTGAAGAGTAGATACATGAAAGATACTAGGGAATCAGGTCCCAAATTTGCACAGTAAAATAATAACATGCTGGAGTGGACGATATGGAAGGAAATGCAGAATAGAGCCAGTGAAAACTAGAGGTGCGACAAGAGGTGCCAGACACAATCAAAGAGCACTGTATGAACATCACAGGTCCTCGGTTGTTCAATATCTTCCCAACAAGTAAAATAAATATTGCCGGAACAAAAGTGGAAGTCTTCAAGAATAAATGTGGGCCTGCGGGCCGCTCCAAGCAACAGTCTAGTGGATCACGCTCTCACAAGTCAAGCCTGGCTCCGGGCCGGGCTTAGAGAAGAACTCCCAGAACCCCTTCCAGGTACAATCCAGATAGTCCTTGGTTTAGGGCAGGACAACACGTGTGGGGGGGGGAGGCTGGTGGCTTTAGTACTTTGTGGGGGAGGCTGGTGGCTTTAGTACTTTGTGGGGAGGCTGGTGGCTTTAGTACTTTGTGGGGGAGGCTGGTGGCTTTAGTACTTTGTGGGGGAGGCTGGTGGCTTTAGTACTTTGTGGGGAGGCTGGTGGCTTTAGTACTTTGTGGGGGAGGCTGGTGGCTTTAGTACTTTGTGGGGGAGGCTGGTGGCTTTAGTACTTTGTGGGGGAGGCTGGTGGCTTTAGTACTTTGTGGGGGAGGCTGGTGGCTTTAGTACTTTGTGGGGAGGCTGGTGGCTTTAGTACTTTGTGGGGGAGGCTGGTGGCTTTAGTACTTTGTGGGGAGGCTGGTGGCTTTAGTACTTTGTGGGGAAGGCTGGTGGCTTTAGTACTTTGTGGGGGAGGCTGGTGGCTTTAGTACTTTGTGGGGGAGGCTGGTGGCTTTAGTACTTTGTGGGGGAGGCTGGTGGCTTTAGTACTTTGTGGGGGAGGCTGGTGGCTTTAGTACTTTGTGGGGGAGGCTGGTGGCTTTAGTACTTTGTGGGGGAGGCTGGTGGCTTTAGTACTTTGTGGGGGAGGCTGGTGGCTTTAGTACTTTGTGGGGAGGCTGGTGGCTTTAGTACTTTGTGAGGGAGGCTGGTGGCTTTAGTACTTTGTGGGGGAGGCTGGTGGCTTTAGTACTTTGTGGGGGAGGCTGGTGGCTTTAGTACTTTGTGGGGGAGGCTGGTGGCTTTAGTACTTTGTGAGGGAGGCTGGTGGCTTTAGTACTTTGTGGGGGAGGCTGGTGGCTTTAGTACTTTGTGGGGGAGGCTGGTGGCTTTAGTACTTTGTGGGGGAGGCTGGTGGCTTTAGTACTTTGTGGGGGAGGCTGGTGGCTTTAGTACTTTGTGGGGGAGGCTGGTGGCTTTAGTACTTTGTGGGGGAGGCTGGTGGCTTTAGTACTTTGTGGGGAGGCTGGTGGCTTTAGTACTTTGTGGGGGAGGCTGGTGGCTTTAGTACTTTGTGGGGGAGGCTGGTGGCTTTAGTACTTTGTGGGGGAGGCTGGTGGCTTTAGTACTTTGTGGGGGAGGCTGGTGGCTTTAGTACTTTGTGGGGGAGGCTGGTGGCTTTAGTACTTTGTGGGGAGGCTGGTGGCTTTAGTACTTTGTGGGGGAGGCTGGTGGCTTTAGTACTTTGTGGGGGAGGCTGGTGGCTTTAGTACTTTGTGGGGGAGGCTGGTGGCTTTAGTACTTTGTGGGGGAGGCTGGTGGCTTTAGTACTTTGTGGGGGAGGCTGGTGGCTTTAGTACTCTATAGATGTGGGCAGGTAGAGGCTGGTGGCTTTTAATGCGTTGTGGTGGTGCGGAGGTATAGGGGGTTAGTTTTGTGGGGTAGGGTGGTGGTGGTGGTGGTTTAGATATATCTACTCAGAACGGAATGTCCATGTGGCACGGGCTATAGTGCCCGTAATTGAGTTGAGTTATTGGCGATAATCTTGTTACTGTGATAACAAGGGTCAAAATTTTTAATGGAGGTGGAGTTTCCTCATTTTCTCTAGTTTCATTTCCGCTTCTGTTCTAGCGCACTGGTTTTAGTCATGTTTTAATAACAATATCTTGGCGGCGGATATAGATGCACAGTGTTCACTTGTGTGTCCCATTCTTCAACTGCTTTTCTAATCATTGTACTCGCTATGGATTTTGCATCTAATGCAGCTGCTGTCGTTGGATGAATGTTGAGTTTGATGCGCAGGGCTTCAGTAGCTTCACATTCCAGTAAGTAGTGCAATAGTGGCGCCTCTGCTCCTGTTCCACAGATATGACTACCTATTGGGTTTATTACCTCCCAGCAGCACTTGTAACCAAGTCTGAGTCTGTGTATGGCTACTGCAATGTCTGAATAGAAAGAGTAGCACCCAGTGACGTACCACATAGCAGTGGATCTTCCTTCCGCTACCTTTAGGTTACCTTGAGGTGCTTCAGGAGCTTAGCGTCCCCGCGGCCCCGAGGCCACCTGGCCTCCTGGTGGCTGCACTGGTCAACCAGGCTGTTGGACGCCGCTGCTCGACGCGGCTGCTCGTAGCCTGACGTATGAATCACAGCCTGGTTGATCAGGTATCCTTTGGAGGTGCTTATCCAGTTCTCTCTGGAACATTGCGAGGGGTCGGCCAGTTACCCAGAGGTGATTCCAGGATCAATGTGCTTGCGGCCCGGTCTTTGACCTGGCGTCCCGGGGGATATTTTTTTACCTACAAGTTATTGATTTGCATGTTCTTCAATTTGCCCAAAAGGTAAAAATTGTTTTAATCAATTTACAATTGACTTTTTCTAAAAGTTAAATTTTAGAGCTTGTACAAATCCAATCGAGAGCTTTTTAAATTGTTTCTTGCAGCACTATTCAAGGCGTTATTTTGACATTACTGAAAGAAGACGAGGGGCTTTGCACGCTTTGTTGTGTTCTGTTCTGTTTTGCTCTTTGTCATTTGTTACCCGAAGTCGACGTTTTGTGGAGGCATTGTTATACTTCACTTCTTTCTCCTATAGCTTTGTTTTGTTCGTTATCAGTTTGTGTTGTGGCGAGGCGAAGGCAGGAGCTGTACGACCAGTTAATGTTGTGAAGTTGTGGCTGAGAGTGTTGGTGTTGGAGGCGCTGTGGAGGTAACGGTGTGTGGGGAGGCGTTCTGGGGCGTGAAACTGGACAATTAATGTGAGGTTCTTGTTATTGGGTGGTGGGAAGCAGCAGGTGAAGCGTCTTCCTCCATCTTGCGTGGCTCCTGCTTGCTTTTTCTTGACGGTCTCATCACCGCTGTGTGTCACAGCCATCACAGTCGCTCTCACCGGTGGCTTGGTGCACCCAGCTGGTTCACATCCACCCGCCGACCACACACCTCTCGTGGTCTCTGGTGGTGCTCACTCCACACCTCTCGTGGTCTCTGGTGGTGCTCACTCCACACCTCTCGTGGCCTCTGGTGGTGCTCACTCCACACCTCTCGTGGTCTCTGGTGGTGCTCACTCCACACCTCTCGTGGTCTCTGGTGGTGCTCACTCCACACCTCTCGTGGTCTCTGGTGGTGCTCACTCCACACCTCTCGTGGCCTCTGGTGGTGCTCACTCCACACCTCTCGTGGTCTCTGGTGGTGCTCACTCCACACCTCTCGTGGTCTCTGGTGGTGCTCACTCCACACCTCTCGTGGTCTCTGGTGGTGCTCACTCCACACCTCTCGTGGTCTCTGGTGGTGCTCACTCCACACCTCTCGTGGTCTCTGGTGGTGCTCACTCCACACCTCTCGTGGTCTCTGGTGGTGCTCACTCCACACCTCTCGTGGTCTCTGGTGGTGCTCACTCCACACCTCTCGTGGTCTCTGGTGGTGCTCACTCCACACCTCTCGTGGTCTCTGGTGGTGCTCACTCCACACCTCTCGTGGTCTCTGGTGGTGCTCACTCCACACCTCTCGTGGTCTCTGGTGGTGCTCACTCCACACCTCTCGTGGTCTCTGGTGGTGCTCACTCCACACCTCTCGTGGTCTCTGGTGGTGCTCACTCCACACCTCTCGTGGTCTCTGGTGGTGCTCACTCCACACCTCTCGTGGTCTCTGGTGGTGCTCACTCCACACCTCTCGTGGTCTCTGGTGGTGCTCACTCCACACCTCTCGTGGTCTCTGGTGGTGCTCACTCCACACCTCTCGTGGTCTCTGGTGGTGCTCACTCCACACCTCTCGTGGTCTCTGGTGGTGCTCACTCCACACCTCTCGTGGCCTCTGGTGGTGCTCACTCCACACCTCTCGTGGCCTCTGGTGGTGCTCACTCCACACCTCTCGTGGTCTCTGGTGGTGCTCACTCCACACCTCTCGTGGTCTCTGGTGGTGCTCACTCCACACCTCTCGTGGTCTCTGGTGGTGCTCACTCCACACCTCTCGTGGTCTCTGGTGGTGCTCACTCCACACCTCTCGTGGTCTCTGGTGGTGCTCACTCCACACCTCTCGTGGTCTCTGGTGGTGCTCACTCCACACCTCTCTTGGTCTCTGGTGGTGCTCACTCCACACCTCTCTTGGTCTCTGGTGGTGCTCACTCCACACCTCTCGTGGTCTCTGGTGGTGCTCACTCCACACCTCTCGTGGTCTCTGGTGGTGCTCACTCCACACCTCTCTTGGTCTCTGGTGGTGCTCACTCCACACCTCTCGTGGTCTCTGGTGGTGCTCACTCCACACCTCTCGTGGTCTCTGGTGGTGCTCACTCCACACCTCTCTTGGTCTCTGGTGGTGCTCACTCCACACCTCTCTTGGTCTCTGGTGGTGCTCACTCCACACCTCTCTTGGTCTCTGGTGGTGCTCACTCCACACCTCTCGTGGTCTCTGGTGGTGCTCACTCCACACCTCTCTTGGTCTCTGGTGGTGCTCACTCCACACCTCTCTTGGTCTCTGGTGGTGCTCACTCCACACCTCTCTTGGTCTCTGGTGGTGCTCACTCCACACCTCTCGTGGTCTCTGGTGGTGCTCACTCCACACCTCTCGTGGTCTCTGGTGGTGCTCACTCCACACCTCTCGTGGTCTCTGGTGGTGCTCACTCCACACCTCTCGTGGTCTCTGGTGGTGCTCACTCCACACCTCTCTTGGTCTCTGGTGGTGCTCACTCCACACCTCTCGTGGTCTCTGGTGGTGCTCACTCCACACCTCTCTTGGTCTCTGGTGGTGCTCACTCCACACCTCTCGTGGTCTCTGGTGGTGCTCACTCCACACCTAACGTTTCGCCTCATTGATAAATATTTCAAATGATAATAACTAATAGTTATTTTTATTTTAAATTTGAACCCGTCTTACGTGGCAACTGACGTCTACTTTACCTAACACTACCTTAACCTTAGTGTCGTACATTACCTAAGACTACCTTAACCTTAGTGTCGTACATTACCTAAGACTACCTTAACCTAAGTGTCGTACATTACCTAAGACTACCTTAACCTTAGTGTCGTACATTACCTAAGACTACCTTAACCTTAGTGTCGTACATTACCTAAGACTACCTTAACCTTAGTGTCGTACATTACCTAAGACTACCTTAACCTTAGTGTCGTACATTACCTAAGACTACCTTAACCTTAGTGTCGTACTGTACCTAAGTGTCGTACATTACCTAAGACTACCTTAACCTAAGTGTCGTACATTACCTAAGACTACCTTAACCTTAGTGTCGTACTGTACCTAAGACTACCTTAACCTAAGTGTCGTACTGTACCTAACACTACCTTAACCTACCTTAGTGTCGTACTGTACCTAAGACTACCTTAACCTACCTAAGTGTCGTACTAGAAAATGGTAACGGCTGGCGAAATTGACATACTGTCTCGTTTTCTGTTGTTAGGTCCTCTGGTAGGTTAGGGTAAGACACTTTAGTACGACACTTTCTTGACGTTGAGATCCCTCGCAATAATGGGAGGGAAATCAACGGGAAAAGCGCCAAGCCATTACGACTACATTGCACTTGGATGGAGTCAGGATTTGGGATGGGACGGGGGGAGGAATGGTGGCCAACACTTGGACACTCGGGGATTGAACTTGGACCTGCATGAGGCGAGGCCGTCGAGGCGAGGCATGTGTACAGTGAAGATGTCTGGACTCGTCTTGCTGAGAGTTTACCACGACAGTGTGATTGTCACTTGGCGGGATCTCCGGATATCTGTGGCGAACTCTGAGGAGAAATCCAGCACCTGACTTTCTGGTGCTGGTGATTGTTGAGCTGGTGATGTTTGTCTGGTGATGATTGTCTTGTGAGTGATGTGGGAGTGTAGAGCAGCTCATTGTTCCTTATTGGTTAGCTGTGTTCGCTTTTATTTTAGTTTTTGTTTTGGGTGTACTCATCTATCAGTATTTGCCTAAGTGTGTCTACGGGGGAGTGAGGTCTGGATCTATGCCTCTACCTACTACCCTTCTTGGACTATTCTCACGTTTGATTTCTGTGTCGAATCATAATATAAAGTCGTGGGTGAGGTGGCTTCCATAATTTCTTTCAGTGCATTCCACCTGTTGATCATCCACACGGAGTACGAGTATTTCTGTACATTTCTTTGGCTCATTTGCTTTTCTAGCTCCACCTGTGTCCTTTTGTCATGTTTTCTCTCAATTGGAAGAGGCTGTCCTTGTCCACCTTTTCTATTCACTCTTAGAATCTTGTATGTTGTGATCATAGATGATTGATAGATACAGATTAAGCCACCCAAAAGGTGGCACGGGCATGAATAGCCCGTAAGTGGAAGTTCTCTGGAGCCATTACCAGTACCTATAGTTGATACTGGAGATCTGTGGATGGATGAGGTCTCCTGTGATCATATCCCCTTTTTTTTATACTTGAGGTTTGGGAGATTTAGGACCATTAGCCTACCCTCATAGCGTGTAACCCTCTTAGCTCTGGCACCAATCTTGTTGCAAACCTCTGTATTTTTTTCCATGCTGGTTGTATGTTTCATAATGTTGGGATTACATGTCGTCGCTGCATATTGCAATATTGGTCTAATAAATGTTATATAGATGTCTTTGAAGGAGTCCTGATTTAGGTTTCTTAGGGTTTTTCTTGTGTTTACCAGCGTCCCATATGCTGCTGATTCCATCATTATGATGTCTGTGGCTTGATTCAGGCACACGAACATTGCAACAATCTCTTGAGGAGTTGAGTGCAATCAAGGTTGAGTCGCTTACATTTAAGGGGGCATATTACGGAAAAATGCGATAAATTAAAACTGGTTCGATTTCAAACTTTTTTGACTAGTTGTATATAAAATTTGGTTCAACTGACCCAAGTCTCAGCATCGTAGCATAAATGGGAAGGGAGAAAAAATATTGAATTGTCAAAAATTTTCCAAAATGGTAAAAAAATTAACATCAAACAAAAGTGTCTACTGAAATCATGTCTATGACTCTAAGCTATCACAATAGCATATAATAAAAAGTATTTTAATATTTACTTTTAAGCCAAAAAATCTCAAATTTTTTTCATATTTTTTATCAGTCGATTTGCATGAAACTTGTACACCTTACAGAATGTATGCCTATCTATATATAAAGATGCAAATTTTGGAGGAAATTGGTTAGAGTCAACTTCAACCACAGGCGGCAGTGTGTTTGATCTTATTTATTTTCGAGTAACATAAAATTGCATCTCTTCATTTTTTTCTTATTTACATGAAATTTACATCTTATATGTTGAGTTGATGTCTCTATAACATTTATGAAACACTTTATTCTTAAGTTCATTTATTGATTTTATAAATATTTGCAAACATGAAATATTGGCATATATTATTTGGGGAACTTTGACTACTTGTATTAGTAAAACTAAACCTATTATGGATAATTTTTTTTATAACAATCCTTTATTATATGCTAATATGATATATATGAGTGTCATGGAAATGTCATTAGAATATTGTGGTAGAAGTAGGATATTGAAAATGTGTAAAATTAGTTGGGAAAAAAATATCTCCCTTTCTATTTGGGGTGCGACACTGAAACGTAGAACAGTTGCAGCCCTTCTTATATACAACTAGTAAAAAAGTTTGGTTGACATTAAACAAAATTTTAAATCGCGTTTACAGCCCCTTAACGTGTCACTTCTGGATATGTGAGCCTGCGGGCCGCTCCAAGCAACAGCCTTTTACATGAAGTTATTACACAAGACAAAGCTGGCCTCAAGTCGGGCTTGGGGAGTACAACACTCTGAACACACTCCAGGTAACACAAATATAATGTTATTCGCCTTGCCAATATACCAGTTATAAAATGCACTAAATAACTCCTCAAACAGGCAACTGCAGTGCTTTGCAGCCTGGTCTGAAACCCGCACAGGCGACTTGTATGACTACAATATGGATACCAGAACTTAGTTTTCTTCACACATGACAGAGAACACAAGTTTCATTAACAACACTCGTCTGCAGCGAGCTGTTAAACACCATAAAATATATGGTGAAAGTGCTGATAATGAAAATACAAATCAACTTGTCGTTATTGACCTTGTATGTGACCAGATGCAAGTCCTCGACAGTTTATAGATAACCAGATGAAAATATAATAATGGTGAGAGAGCCTCACAGATCCAGCTGCAAACATTACCTTGCTTAGTGACCTCAATCTACGCCGCACTGACTTGAGAAAATTATGGCAAATATATTTCGACAGTGTTTAACAGGAAATTTATTTTCTGAAACCTTGATTTTGCTCCAAGTTCATGACCCCAAATTAAAATTGTCATATAAAATTCCTTCCAACTAGTTTCTGTTAACACTTCTCTTGGATTCCAATTTTGATATCTTGGACACGTGTCTACCTGTAAGTGGCCTATATATTGGTAACGGAATTTTCATCTCATTCTCTTGACTGGAGCTGTAATATGCTCCAACTGTCGATGACTGGTCACCCGCTTGGGAACTGTGTGGCATAGTATGAAGGTATATCTCACGAGTGGTATGTGGCGCCATAGCTAAAACAGGTCTGTACTAGCCAAAAGCTCTACCATTAATGTATAATGATTAAATACATAGCTATTGAAATGGAACAATCTCTGTTTCTAGCTGACATTATAAGGTGTGCAGGATAGCTGTAATTGTTAATGTAATAATCTCTAAGGCCTGATAAAGACTTGTTGCCTTTGTAATCCTTTTTGCACTACCACTCAAAGGATAAGTATAGGGTGCACAATGAACTAGTCGCCTCCGGCGGCAGGAATCAAAAGCATGTCGCAGAAATACCAGGTAATAATTGTTCAGGTTTGCCAGGAGATTTACTTGTCCATTTTAAAGAATGAACAATTTTATTTATTGTTTTTAAGTTGCATCACTTATGAACCCATCCCTGCCCTTGTGTGGCAGTGCACAATAGAAAGTTATTTTACATATTCATACAATGAAACATTGATTGTAACCATGATGTATATGTGCTTCAGCCTACAGTTTAGACCTATTGTCTTGTGTATGACCCTCTGTCCTGCGTGACAGTGAATACCAACATTATCCTCACTTTAATAAGACTTAATTGAAAGCCACAGATTAAGCAAAATTGTAATTAAATGTAGTGAATAAAGATGTTAATAATAATAAGTTGAGACGAGCAGCGCTCCTCCAGTTGTGTGTACGACCTTGATCAAGAGTTATCGCGAGATGATTTCAGGGCTTAGCGTCCCCGCGGCCCGGGGACGTCCAAACATTCAATGGGAGACGGCCTTAAGCGACTAAACTCCCACACAGGGAATAGCTCTACTGACAGCTGAAGCACACAAGGTCTGCTTGAAGCACGTGCCTGTGAGGAGGGTCAGAAAGAGGACCACTCTAGAAAGAAAACGCAGACGACTGTACAGAAAGAAAAAAAATAACGGAAATGCTTAGGCAGACACGACCGTCACAAGAAAGAAAAATAAACCTAAACAGGGAAATCGAAGAAGTAGAACAAACGTTGAAGCGATCATACGAGTCTGAGGAAATGGAATTGGAACAGAAAGCTATACAAGAGATAAGGAAAAATCCGAAATATTTTTTCACATACGCAAAATCAAAATAAAAAACCTCGACCAGTATTGGACCTTTAATTACAACTGAAGGTATGTACAGAGGACAACAAAGAAATTAGTGAAATTCTAAGAAGCCAGTATGAGGCTATGTTTAGTACTCCAATAAACAACATGAAAGTTGATGATCCAGACAGCTTCTTTATGAATGACATTCAAGCTGCAGATAACATAACAGATATTAACGCGAACTCGGAAGACTTTGAAAAAGAAATTGACAATATGCCTATGCACTCGGCTCCTGGGCCTGACTCGTGGAATTCAATATTCATAAATAAATGTAAAGTACTAGTAGCGAGAGCACTCAGCGTAATACGGAGAAAGAGCCTGGATACAGGGGAGATACCAGCAGCACTTAAATCTGGAGATATAGCTCCTCTGCACAAGGGGGGCAGTAAAGCCTTGGCAAAAAATTATAGGCCAGTTGCACTAACATCACACACAAAAGTTTTTGAAAGAGTAGTTAAAAATCAACTTTCTAGTTTTACGGAAAATAATGAGCTACACAACCCAGGACAACATGGATTTAGAGCGGGAAGATCCTGTCTGTCACAGTTACTCAACCACTATGACAAAATCACAGAAGCCCTAGAAGAAAAGCAAAATGCAGATGTTGTATACACAGACTTTGCAAAGGCGTTCGACAAATGTGACCATGGGGTGATAGCACACAAAATGAGGTCAATGGGAATAATTGGTAAAGTAGGACGCTGGATACTCAATTTTTTGAACACAAAGAGTAACAGTCAATTAAATAAAATCGAGTCCAAGTGCAGTTAAAAGCTCTGTACCTCAAGGTACAGTCCTTGCACCGCTGCTGTTCCTTATTCTCATATCAGCTGTGACAAAAATACAAGTCACAGCTTCGTGTCATCCTTTGCAGATGACACAAAAATCAGCATGAAAATTACCTCTGCTGAAGACATTGAAAAATTACAAGCAGATATCAACAAAGTTTTCGATTGGGCAGCAGAAAATAACATGTTTAACAGTGATAAATTCTAGGTACTCAGGTACGGCAAAAATGAAGAGCTGAAACATAATACAGGGTACAAAACACAATCGAATCTGTTCATAGTAGGAAATCAGCATGTCAAGGAATTGGGAATAATAATGTCCGACGATTTAACGTTTAGGGAGCATAACCAAGCAAATACTGCGTCAGCCAGAAAAATGATAGGATGGATTTTTTTTTTTTTTATTATTATTATTTTCTACCACAGACGTGGCCAGACATTTACAATGCTAATCAGAATATATACATTTTCTAAGTGAAAAAGTTCCAAGTAGCACGGGCTATGGTGAGCCCGTAGTGGACTTACCTGGCACAGGAGCGGGGCTGTAACTTCATCATCACGGTGAAATTATTGCACCTGTCGCGCAGTATTATAATAAAGGAGTTAAAAGGTGTGAAGTTTGAGGTGGGGCGGTAAATGTGGGTGTCTGGGAGAGAAAGCTGCTCCAGGCGCTCCCACGCATGGCTTCCCCCCACAAGACACTCTTTCCATTTAAATGTATGAATAATGTTTGGTTACTTACGGCAATGTTAGAGGTTTGGTAGTGGTTTGGTAGTGGTGGCATAGTGTCTTGGGTGGGGTGAGGGGTGTTGGGGGGATGGGGAGGCTGGAGTGGGAAATGTTGGACGGACTGGGCGCTCCCCACTACCTACACTCTCCCCTGTTACCTAGCAGTAAATAGGTACCTGGGAGTTAGTCAGCTGTCACGGGCTGCTTCCTGGGGGTGGAGGCCCCCCTCCCACCCACCACTCTCCCCCCCCCCTCCCACCTACCACTCTCCCCCCCCCTCCCACCCACCACTCTCCCCCCCCCCTCCCACCAACCACTCTCCCCCCCCCTCCCACCAACCACTCTCCCCCCCCTCCCACCAACCACTCTTCCCCCCCCCTCCCACCAACCACTCTTCCCCCCCCCTCCCACCAACCACTCTTCCCCCCCCCCTCCCACCAACCACTCTTCCCCCCCCCTCCCACCAACCACTCTTCCCCCCCCCCTCCCACCAACCACTCTTCCCCCCCCCCTCCCACCAACCACTCTCCCCCCCCCCTCCCACCAACCACTCTTCCCCCCCCCCTCCCACCAACCACTCTTCCCCCCCCCCCCTCCCACCCACCACTCTCCCCCCCCCCTCCCACCCACCACTCTCCCCCCCCCTCCCACCCACCACTCTCCCCCCCTCCCACCCACCACTCTCCCCCCCCCCTCCCACCCACCACTCTCTCCCCCCCTCCCACCCACCACTCTCTCCCCCCCTCCCACCCACCACTCTCCCCCCCTCCCACCCACCACTCTCCCCCCCTCCCACCCACCACTCTCCCCCCCCCCCCCTCCCACCCACCAACCACTCTTCCCCCCCCCTCCCACCCACCAACCACTCTTCCCCCCCCCTCCCACCCACCAACCACTCTTCCCCCCCCCTCCCACCCACCAACCACTCTTCCCCCCCCCCCCTCCCACCCACCAACCACTCTTCCCCCCCCCCCTCCCACCCACCACTCTCCCCCCCCCCCCTCCCACCAACCACTCTTCCCCCCCCCTCCCACCCACCAACCACTCTTCCCCCCCCCCCCTCCCACCCACCACTCTCCCCCCCCCTCCCACCCACCACTCTCCCCCCCCTCCCACCAACCACTCTCCCCCCCCCCCCCCTCCCACCAAAGGTCTAACCTTCACCTTTAAACTGACTGCTATATTTAGGCTTAATAAAATACAATGTGAAGAGTAAAAACATAATCACACAATACTGACAGGTTTTTCAACACTGAGCGGGACAGCGGGAAAGGCTGCTCGTGTAATTCAGTTCATTGTTGGCTGATTTATTAGCTAATAATCGGGCCCCGCCCTGCACTCTTTACTATACCTATCGCATTATAACTGAAGATTAAACTCGTACATTTTAATTATATTATTGTTTATCCTTGTTGCCAACTCGTAATACCGTATGATAATGGGTGTAATACACATTTTTAAAGATTAGACACTCGTTGAGTTGCCATAGACTCAACCACAGAACACTGTCTTAACATCAGAGGTCCGCGGTTGTTCAATGTCTTCCCAGCAAGTAGAAGAGATATTGCTCGAATAAAGGCGGAAGTCTTTAAGAAAAAACTGGACGGTTTTCTGCAAGAAATGCCGGACCAACCGGGCTGTGGTGGATATGTGGGCCTCCGGGCCACTCCAAGCTGGTGGACCAAGCTCTCCCAGTCAAGCTTGGCCCCGTGTCTCGCTTGGGGAGTAGAACTACTCACAGAACACAATCCAAGTAAAAAAATAAAAGTTTTGCCTAACCTAGTTTCTCGAGACCAGATGCTTAAGAAACGATATTTTTACTGTGCATTAATTTTCCCTGAACGCCCACAATGTTGACGGTTTGGTGGGCTGCGGTAGACATGCTGTGTGTTAGGGGAAGGACGAGAGGGAGTGTACAACTGAGCAGCTCAGCCCCAGACAAACATTTTTTTGTATTAAAATGTGAAGTTAGTCAAAGTATTGAGTGTTGCCATTATGTGTAAATGTTGCTGTTGTTGATAGTGTTGTACACTCCTGTTGTAGTGTTACCCTGTTGTATACAGGGTAATGTAATGTGTCAAGTAAAATACAAGTGGAGAAGTTAACAATAGGACTTGGGATATATAGTGTGGCAAAGTCTGTCAAGTTGTGCTGACAAAGTTTACACTTGTCTACGGCAGCAGGTGGTGCAAACTCCCAGATGTAAAGCACAATGAAATCACATTAACGTGATGTATTGGTGAGAAAATCCGTAGGAGCCATGAGGAGGATTCGAACCTGCACACTTGGTGCGCCGTTCACCGCCCAAAGGTGATTGCTGCCGAGCCTAAGCCTAGCAGTAACCTTTAGAAACCTTATTGGACGACTTGCATAGGTCACCTAATGAATGAGTGGAGCTGCGATACATTCGTCAAGCTACGCACAGCAGCGGCTGATAGTATGATTGGTCAGACCATCAGACTGGAGGCCTGGTCAGAAAGCAGGCTGCTGGTGTCATTGGTTCTCTGAAGTATCTGATGGTAACCTGGAGAAAAGGCAGCAGGAGTGCATATATAAGCAAGGAGAGGGAGAGTGAGAGTGCGGATTCTCTTGGGTGGCATAAATCTTAATCGATCAATCGAGTGCGGAGGCGGGGTTGACTGCTGGTGTTGGAGAGTGCTCGTCCAACTTGTCCTCCTATAAAGAACGTCGCTTTTCGCTCATATGCGTAACATACGACCAAAAACTGTCGTACTAGAAAATAGAAGCGGCTGGCGAAAGTGACGTACTGTTCCGTTTTCTGTGTTGAGTCCTCTAGTAGGTTAGGAGAGGACACTTTAAACTGACCGTTTTCTAGACGTTGGGAAACCTTAGGAGGACGGAGGAGAGCGACGGAACACGTCTCCGCTCTTGTCACCACGACGGTTATTTTGGCTAACTGAGTTTCTCTGCGGTTATTAATGCGTGACGTTATAAAAAAAACTCCGAGGAGAAAGCAGCCGTCGGAGAGGTTTGGTAAGTTGCGTCAAGTGTTGGGAGAGGAGGAGGAGGGGTGGTGGTAGGTGAAGGTGGCGGCGCTGTGGACCATGTCCTACATACATGTTAAACTATGGGTAATGTGGCGTGTACAGTTTCTCCTCGTAGTCAGTCACCTCGACTGTCCTCATCTTCAAGATGATCTTCATCCCTGTGGCTCGTCTGCCTCTATAACTTTCACTCTTTGTATATTCTGTTATTGTTGCTCGACTTATAATTTGCCCGTGGCTGCTATGTCGATACCCTTAATTATTTTGTATGTCAGGATCATGTCTCACCGGTTTCCTTTCTTAAATTGACAAAAGATTCAGCTCCGCCAATATGTTCTTATACCTAAAATCTTTCAATTCGGGGACTAGCCAATTGTACGTAACCAATGTGCTTTTATCTTTATTGAAGTGTTGACTGGAAGTTGGTGCTTGATACTTTATAGCAGCTGGGTTATAAGTTGTATATAGTGTGTCCAAGTGATGGTGTCTTGGTTCCTGAAGGTTATGACGACGCGAGACAACTTTCCTTGTGCTGTTGACTGTAGGCTTCCCATGATAGGCTCATGGCTATTGACCCCGTATGCATTGTTCCTCAGGTTCAATATCACATAATCGTATTCTCACCACTTTGTATTACTGTGTACTGAATCCAGTAACCATTTGTCCTCCCGCACTCTCGTTATTGTGCAAGTGTTGTGTTGGTGGCCTGCTGTCCACGTCCTGGTCTTCTCCACGTGCACTCTACATCATCTGCCAATAGTGATACAAGAGTGGTCAATACGTCATCTGTCTCCCTTGTAATAAGACTTGCACTGGGCCTAGCACCCACTCTTGCCGGACTCACCTTTTGACATTTCTCCATTCTGATTTATATATTACCTTTGGCAGGTTAGAGGAAGAGTCGAGGCTGGGACGGGGAGAAGCGTATCAGGATAACGTATAACAAGCGTATAACGAAGCGTATAATAAGAGAAGCAGGTGTCATAGAAGGAAATGATATGTAAATGTTCTGGGTGTTAATGTGGGAACGTTTTGAGAGTCTAAACAAAGGTAGCACCAGCCAGGGAAATGATAAGGTGGGTTATGACAACTTTCAAACGGAGATGCCACCATAGTGCTCCGTGTTTTCAAATTCATAGATCATGTACTGTATGCAGACACGCAATGCAGCACCTAAATTATGCTGGGGTTGTCTCAGAACACTCAAAATGTTCTCTTTGGAAAGGAGAACAGAGAGGTATCACTTGGTATATTCGTGAAGATACTGGAAGGCCAGGTTTCAAGCCTATACAATAAAGTAATCTACTGGAGCGAAAAATGTGATAATCAGATAAATAGGCACAATCAGATAACACTATGAAGAATATCAGAGATCCACGTCTCTTAGTCTTTCTGCATCTAAGTAAAAGAAATATGATCGGAACACAAGTAGAAATGAACAAAATTGAACGAATTCCTACAAAAATGGGCAATCAGCCTGATTGTAAAGCATATGTGGGTCTGCAGGTCGGTGCAAGCAACATCCTTACCTGGTTGATGGGGTTCTGGGAGTTCTTCTACTCCCCTACTACTTGACTTGTGAGAGTTTGGTCCACCAGGCTGTTGCTTGGAGCGGCCCGCAGGCCCACATACCCACCACAGCCCGGTTGGTCCGGCACTCATTGAAGGAAACAATCTAGTTTCCTCTTGAAAATGTCCACAGTTGTTCCGGCAATATTTCTTATGCTTGCTGGGAGGACGTTGAACAACCCCGGACCTCTGATGTTTATACAGTGTTCTCTGATTGTGCCTATGGCACCTCTGCTCTTCACTGGTTCTATTCTGCATTTTCTTCCATGTCGTTCACTCCAGTACTGACGTTGTTATTTTACTGTGTAGATTTGGGACCTTACCGATTAAATTATTACTAGTCAACCCTAGCCCCCGTCCGGGCCTTGACAGTTATGAGTACTGTCGGAATTGACTACAGGTAAAGTATGGGGAGAGGGAGATGTAGCGGAGGTGTGGCAGGAGTGTTGGGGTTATCTTGAGATGATTTCGGGGCTTAGCGTCCCCGCGGCCCGGTCCTCGACCAGGCCTCCTTTTTGTTACCCCCCCCCCAGGAAGCAGTCCGTAGCAGCTGTCTAACTCCCAGGTACCTATTTACTGCTAGGTGAACAGGGTGAAAACTGCCCATTTTGTTTCCGCCTACCCCGGGGATCGAACCCGAAAATCCAGGACTACGAAACCGAAGTGTTGTCCACTCAGCTGTGGGGCCCCCTCTGGGCCTGAGGTGGGGGGACTGTGCCCCCCCCCCTTTGCGCTCCCTGCTGGAACTTGCCCACTCCTGACCTACCTGGGAGCCGGTCGGGCCGGTCGGCCGAGCGGACAGCACGCTGGACTTGTGATCCTGTGGCGCTGGGTTCGATCCCAGGCGCCGGCGAGAAACATTGGGCAGAGTTTCTTTCACCCTATGCCCCTGTTACCTAGCAGTAAACTAGGTACCTGGGTGTTAGTCAACTGTCACGGGCTGCTTCCTGGGGGTGGAGGCCTGGTCGAGGACCGGGCCGCGGGGACACTAAAAAGCCCCGAAATCATCGCAAGATAACCTGTTGTACTGCCGTGTTTATGGTGGCGTGCTTGTGTGGCTGTCACCTCCGCTCTTACACCTTACTGTGTACTTCACTCCTACCTGAAGGGCCTTCATGCAGAAATTAATCCCCAGATAAGACAAGCAGGAATGACTAGGTGAAGTTAACAGGAAATAAACAGGGCAGAGCGAGGGTTAATAGGATTTTATGCTTCCAATTTAAATTGGTCCCGAAATGAGTAAGTAACGTGATGCATGCATGAGCGTCCAACTGTCCATAGATATTTTTGTGGTGTGGGTGAGTATAGCTGCCATTAAAGAGTTGCCATCAGTGTTTAATGTGGTGTTCCTGCGTCGGCAAGTTTCTCCCGCCAAGATTTCTCGAGGGTGGGAAGCAACTGTGTCAGTGATTTCTCTAGTGGTAATTATATTGCTAACGTTTATCGTATAGCGGGTAGCGCGAGCAGGTGTCCTCGCTCAACGCCCACCCTGAGGCGTCTGGTGGGCCGCAAGGTGGATGGGTTCACTTATAGCCTGGCTATATAAATGTACCAGTTTATATAGCTTGGGGGACTGGGGGGTTGGATAGGGGTGTCGTACCAACGTGTGTGTGGGGTGAGTTTCCTATGTTCGTGGGGGAATGTTAGTTATATTAACGGACCAATAAATCGATGGTTTGACTTAGTCATGATGCAAGCTCACTCTCAAGTGCTGGATCAGTAAATTACAAGAAAAGTGTTCCACAGGGTTCACATATAACGTGGTCGGGGATTGGGTGGGTGTCGGGGGGTGAGATGTTGGGCGGGGCGGCCTGGGTGGAGACGAGGTAGACAGCTCAGTATGAGGGCGGTGAGCGTGGCGCGCGCGTGTTACCGCTACCGTGTCTAGGGGAACACTGCTCCCGCCCTGGTGGGCCCCTCCCCCTTAGCCTGCCGGCGCTGGTGCCGGCCCTCACACCCACACTTGTATATAGTGACACACCTCCTCAGTTATGTGTACATACGTACTCCCCTGGCTGTGATAAATGTACAGTGAAGCCGACAAAAAGTGTACACATCTGTTTAAAGCACGCCTAGAGCCTACAAGGAATTACTTGGAATCTTTTCCTGCCTTCTGAAGTCTGTGTCATTAACTGCTGCTAACTTGGAAGTGGTGATAGTGTTTCTGAGTGGTGTAATCTGTGACAACATGAAACAAAGGAGGGGTGTGTGTTTGTGTGATTGTTACATATAAGCTATTGAGATTGATTCGTTTATAATGCGAGACTTCTTAAGGAAGAGTCCTTCGAGGGGGACCGTGAGTTCTTCCTCGGCAGGGTTTAAAAGGCCGACGAGTCCTCCAGCCAGAGAACAAGTTAGCCAGGGCAAAGATATATCAGGGGTGTGTAAATTCACCTCGGCCATAAAGATGCGGGCCTTCCGGGGTAGCGTGAGGAAGAAGATAGCCGAGCTGGAGGCCAACTCTAAATTGAAGGATGAGGAGGAAGGTGATGATAAGGGTAATGACACAACTCCTGCTCAGTCCGAAAGTGCCATACCAAACTGTCGCATGCCAATCACACTGCCGACACACCAGGAGGATGCTGTTCATGACACGAAGATCACTGTAGAGGAGGGAGATGAGACACGGGAGGTGGCAAGCTCATCTCGAGAGCAGGCAGGTTGGAGTTCTGAGGCTAAGGATGCCTTCACTAATGAACACCACTCAGAGTCTGAGGCGGAAAGTGTTTATGAATCCCGTAAACTGATGATGAGGAGAGTGATGCGCCATGAAGCTGAAGAGGTCACACACAATCACTTTGACCACTCAGATGCAGACTCCTGGACTGACCTTGAAGAGAACTTCGCCAAGATATACGAGCCTATCCCATACAGGGTTCGCAGGGAGGCCTGGCAAAAGATGACCAAGGAGGAGTTACTGTACAACATCAACAGTGAAAGGATGAGGTTGCAGATGAAACACATGAGCAGGAAGGAAATTCTCAAAGAGATTGACCACTTGCGAGAACATCCAGTACACTTCACACAGAGCTACAACAAGGTCAAATGTGCCAAGCAGCCGACCACCTCACACCAGCATCAAGTGGTAGCAGAGATTCATTCCGTCCAGCATCCAGATTGCCAGACCTTGCACAGTGACACTGACACAGAGTTTGGGGAGACTGATTATGTGACCCGGTCTGAACTGTACAAAAACATTCATAATCTGCAGAACTCTCTGGCCAGACACAACAAATTATTGATGGATGAGGACAACCAGTCCTGGAGGTCGGTGCCAGGTCAGCACGATGATCCCGTCTATATCTCCCGTTCAGAGATATTGTCTAAAGTGGACCCAACGTATACCACCCGCCCGGAGGTCACCACGACTAGGGAGATTATGCATCAAAATAGTAACAAAGACAACTACTTATCGCGGTCTGAGATCTTGACTCGCCTGAAAGAGATGTGTGAGAGTGAAGATGAGCGTGGCCTCTCACCAGCTAACACAGCCGACTCCAACTGGGACGTGTGTTCTTGTGTTTCTTGCGAGCAGTGTGGCACCGACAACATCTCTGCTTCTGAGGCCGAGTGCCAGTGCGGCGCCAAGCAGACTGGAGACAAAAGACATAAAGAGCACATCAGTCCCCATAGGCCCTCCTCACCTGGAGATCAATCTCTTCTCTCCCAAGATTCCTGGTCCAACGGAGAGTTTGAGAAAATCTATGAGCCTATTAAGGGGCCGAGTGTTGTGAGACGACGAGATTATCTCGTCAGTCGCACTTTAGAAGAGCAGAAAAAACGCCTCCAAAAACTGGCACAAGTGAAGGAGCACCAACCCTCCGAGGGCAGAGGTAAATATCTTCCTATCGATGCATGGAGTCTTAGTGAGAGTGAAGATGTATATGAATCCCTGGCACGTGTGGCTCGCGCTTCTCTACGGGCAGGCTCCAACACATTGGCGTCTATCAGTAAAGCTCGCCAGAAAACTGGAGGCGGTGGTGACCTGGAGTTGCAGCGGCGTGTGCGTGAAATACTTGATGGGCAAAATCAGATTAATACCACAACAAGAATTAAAGTGGTACAAGCCATCACTGAGCACATAAAGCACCATCTTGATCTTGACAACTTTGAGGATGAAGAAGAGAGAAATCATGAGATTCGTGAGCGGCTGAAGGAGGCTATGGCACAGGACTGGGAAACTCTGAGCAACATCAACCTGGGTCATATCTATGTCCCTATGGAAGAAAGCGCCAAGAGTTCAAAACTGGGAAGCAAGGAAAACACTGATTATGATACATTCGGTAGCATTGACTCACTTATTTTTGAGCCCAAGGTTCCAGCCATTCAAGAGGCATCGGATGAAGGAACTGTGTCTAGTGCACTGAGCAACACCATTAGCACTGACAGCCTACTGGACAAAGCCCTTGAGCAGAACTATGATACTGATGATCCTGCCCTGAGTGCCATGAAGTTTTTTGATGATGCTCTTCAACTAGAAGGGGAAAAACTGAACTGTGAATTAAAAGAGGAGGAGGAGGAGGAGGAGGGAGATAATGACGACGACGAGGAAACGCCCATTCCTACACCAGCTCCTTCAACACCAATAGCTGAGAGTGAGCAAGAATTACCCATCTATGACACAGACGACGAATTGCAGGAACATCCAGTAAATGATATTCAAAACATATCGAAAGAGAACCCACTCAACCTAAAGCAACACCCATGGCCTTGGAGTGCTGGTAACCAAAATCATCAGGGACGCTCTCAGTCAAACAAAGAACAAACCAAGCTGCCTCTTAAACAGAAGATATACAATGGCTTGATGGGTTTGGGGTTTATAAGGTTTGGTTCCAAGGAAAATATAAAATCTCCAATTCTTCTCTGCAATCAAGAAAATCCCAATTTCGTGGTATCTGGAAAAGATACCCCAAAAGAGTCACTCAAAGTACCCGTGGTGATGGAGCTGCAGCGAGGACTGGACTCGCAGCAGTCTCAGAAAGACGTGAATGGGTACGAGTCATTCCAGATGGATTTTCACAGGCTGTCCGGCAAGAGGTTGCCCAGCGAAGAAGACTCGATGTACGATTATCACCCAGATCACAACGAAGCACTGTACCATGGCGGCACCACAACCAGCCACGATACAGTCGACTCCGAGACGGACAGCGTAACCAGTCAAGAGAGCGTAATCTTCAAAGGCAACCTAACGGAGATGGGCGACGCCACTGACCTCGACGACAAAAAGAAGAAAAAGAATTCATTTCAGCACAAGTTTGTTGTAAATCAAGGCAATGAATCCGACACTAGCGAACTGATTGAAAACAAGTCTGTAAGTCTGAGCACGCAGCCATACCTAGACTCGGACACATCGTGGGACTACATGGAGGCTGTTGAAGAGGAGAAAGCGGCCATGCAGAGATATGCTGTCACTCTGGAGGCCCAGGCTGAAGTGGGCTCGGTGACTCTTGGCCCGCGGGTAGTTGGAAATATGCGCAGGAAACACCTTTACCAAAGCATTGACAAAGTCGAACACACACAAGCTGAAGGGTCTCCTGAGGGAGGGACGTCTCTTCAGGCATCTGTTACAGAAGCTGTAACAGATGTTCATAATATTGGAAACCCAGTATCATCACCCCCTTCACTGACTGACCTCCAATTGGCACATGTGAGTGTGACCAGTCCCATTGATTACACCGACGAAGAGATAGATGGTCGGCAGCTTTTTCGTGCCTACCAGCGACGTCAGTTTAGAGCCCCAAGTGACCATGAGGGGGGTGATGGAGGTGGAAGTGCAAGTACCACAACACAGGATTACCAGGAGACAGAGGAGGACATGTATGACGTGTGTGATTCTAGTGGAAGCCTTGTACAGCGTAGCCAAAATAATCCGTCAGTGGTGCTGCTGAAGCACCATGTGTACCAAAGCATTGAGTCCCTTGCCTCCCGTTCATGCATATCTTCCACAGTGTCCATCAAGTCACCCGTCACAGAAGGAACATTGGACGATGGCGAGCTACAGCTTTACGGTTCACGTCACGGGGAACCCATATATGGTGTGCGAAACTCTCGCCTCTTCCACTCTATGAACGGCGCTTTCGTTAGTAGAAGCAACAGCGATAGCGCGGTTGATCCGCCTGTCATTATCCGTAAAGGCAGGGTAGTGGAACTTACAGAAGAAATGTTTAAAGGCACCCTGGAGCGTAAGGTATTGCCTCAAGAGCTTGATGATAGCCACCAGAACCTGACCTTCCATAGTAGCCTACTGCCTACCACAGTACACGAGGAGGATCGTCTCTATTTCCATAATACTGTTTCTTCCACTGAGTCACGGGAAGTCCACTCATATGAGAATGATAGCGAGATCTATGGCACACATAATGAGATTCGTGAGGAAATTTTTCAGGTTACCCGGGAGCAATTGAAAATTGATCCTCAAGAGGAAGTTTCAGCAAAAGAGGAGTCTTCTGCAGATTCTTTCACATCCCAGAGAAAGACTGAGAACACTGAAGATGAAGTAATGGAGGGTACATCGACGGCCAAGATCAAGAGAGTGCAAAAACTAGGGGTGTCAATCTTGGGGAATAATAATGATATGATGATTCGTGAACTGAAGCTTAAATTGAAACATAAGTTTAACCCTGATGATGAGAGTGAAGGTTCTGAAGATGCCACTACCGAGAAGTTATCCGAGGTTAAGGGCACAGTCATCAGCAAGGTGCCTCTGATAGCCACCATTTCCAGTGACTCCAATTCCGTGGCACTGAAGCGGGAGCAGCTGGCTCCTCACATGAACAAGATATTTGGCTCTCTGCACAAGAGACGTCGCCAGAGCATTGAGACTGTGATGAGTAAGAGTGAGGCTGGAGGAACAGATGAATGTGGAAAGTTCTTTCCAGGAAAGGGCGATGTCACAAAAGATACGAAGGATGAGAAACAAGAAAAAAACGAAAAGGAGAGAGAGGTAATAAGGTTAACAAGAGCAGACGGAGGCGTTGAGCATGTTTGGGTGCCAACACCGGACTACACACCAGCCTCCACGCTACCAAGAGAAAACTTCAACCACTCTATCTTGGCCTTTGATCACCTCATGGACCACCAACTAGCCCAAGAGGAGGACTACAGCTTTGATTTAGCCGACTTGGCTAAGTTTGTCCACGAACACATCTCCAAGAACAAGAACCTGTACTCGGACCCAGGAGGTCCGGACTCCGTGCCCACACCTGTTGCTCAGGTCAGTGCCTCTGTCTCCCCCAGTCCCACCAATGAACCCATGCTGCAGAGTGGTGATTTCCCTAAACGTTCTGTACGATTTGATATGCGAAAACAATTGGCCGATTTGAGTGCCACTTGGTCAGACTTAGAGAGCGTCATCTTTGCCGAAGACAAGTCTGGTTCCGAGTATCAGGACAGGGCAGAGAAACAGTGGGACATTGGGGAGTACGTGGGGAGTGTGTTATCTAGCGGCAAGCTGCCGGCCTCTCGCATGGAATCCTACAAAGATAGTGATTGTCTGCTATGGGAGCAGCTGGCCAAGATGAGGCGCAGCAAGGCCCCAGAGGACCGTGAGCGCTGGCAGTTGGAGAAGACGAAAAGGATGCTGCTCTGGATACATCTGTCCGATGACAACACCTACACTGAGTGGTGTTACAAGAGTCAGTGGTGGAAGGTGAGAATAGTACCGATACCAGCTCTAAACCGACTCTCGGCACCTGAATACTTGCAGCACGGGTGCTGGTTTCCTGTCACTAGTCTCTTAAGTGTTGCTGTTCTAATACACAATTATGGTGTAGCAGTAAGCTGTGTGTGTTGCGCGGGGTGCAGGTGTAAGCTTCCTTTTGTTGTGGGAGCGGAAGACAGTGGGCAGCAGGCACCTGGATGCCTTTGTTTGGGTTCACCTGTGTTGTCTCAGCCCTCAGCTGGGTGCTCACCTCGCCACGCCCCGTTACTCCTTTACAAGTTCCCAATTCACTGATGCGATTATGCCATGCCTCTGCTTCACACACACCCTCACCTCTTTACAACACAACATACGTTTAATACTAATGTGACATTTGTAATATTGGTTCCCTGTCCTTAAAAGTCTTCCATTTGTATTCTCGCCCGTGTTCGACCGCAGGCAATCTGCCCTCAAATTGTTAAGGCTGGGTTTAACTTGCACGAGGATTTTTTAATTAGCAGGAGAAAGCGCCAAGCCATTACGACTTTATAGCACTTGGAAGGGGTCAGGATAAGGATTTGGGATGAAACAGGGGGGGGGGGGGAATGGCCCCCAACCACTTGGACGGTCGGGGATTGAACGCCGACCTGCATGAAATGTGCACGAGTGGTTGGTTGGATGTAAAACTGCCAATCTGGCGTGCAACATTATTAAGCAGTTGAGTTGGGTAGGGGTGTGGGTGGTCGGGTAGGCAGCTGGTCCAAGACCTGGGTAAACACCTAGGGATGGAGGCAAGGGCACGCCTCGACTGAAGCTCGTTTGGTTTGTTATGGTTGTGGTAGGTCTGTTACTACAGTTACTTTTGGTGATGGTGGTGATGCCTTACTTATAATGGTGGTCTTTTAATCTCGGCGATGATGTAGTGGTTAGTTCTTGTGCTTATATTGTTAATTTTGCTGCTCCTGCTGATCCTGCTGCTGTTCGTGTTGCTGGTCCAGTTCCTGCTGGTCCAGTTCCTGCTGCTCCGATAGTTGCCCAGATTGTTGCTCCTGTTGCTGCTGCTAATACTACTGATGCTCCTTCCCCCTGTCCATGGGAACCAACTGTGATAGGCGTATTTAATTATTAAACACTAGACAATAGACTCACAAGAACGTGATGCATGATGATAAAATAATGAAGCCGTAACACTACGGGTAGTTATAGCACTAGTTACATTTACTGCGTGCTGAGGTGAATTTATGTCCAATTTATATCCATTTATACCAAGATGAACTTATATCCAAGTTGGTTTGGTTAACATTTTGGCATTATGATCGTTGGCAGTTGGAGCGATGTTGACCCAGTTCTACTAATGGAAGGCTGTGATTGGCAGCACACTACAGTCATGGTCTCTCGCGGGAAATTTGCGGTGTTGTGATCGATGGAGAAGTATGCTTTTTAATGGAGTAAGTATGGGGGTGTTAGAGGCCGGCTGATCCCAAGTCACTCGGTCAACGGCAGGCACTTCTCAGTCTTCCCAGCCGCCGGAGGGTCAGTGCTGGTCCACTTGGGGGGGGGGGGGAGTCCGTCACTACGACCAGGCACAGACGGATATTCATGACTCTACGACATAGCTAAAGGGATATTCATGACCCTACGACATAGCTAAAGGGATATTCATGACCCTACGACATAGCTAAAGGGATATTCCTGACCCTACGACATAGCTAAAGGGATATTCATGACCCTACGACATAGCTAAAGGGATATTCCTGACCCTACGACATAGCTAAAGGGATATTCCTGACCCTACGACATAGCTAAAGGGATATTCCTGACCCTACGACATAGCTAAAGGGATATTCCTGACCCTACGACCAGGCTACACTATGACCTGACTGTGGGGGGGGGGGGAGACGTGTCATCAGAACGCTGCCTTGTGTTAGACGGTGAATCAGTTGGCGATGAAAATGTGTTGCTGCCGTCATTACTTAAACTACTAGTACACTATTGCAACAATCACTACTACCAAAACTACCACAACGAAAACAACCACTACTACCAAAACAAGCACTACAACCGAAACTGCTGCTGATACAATTACTACAAACAAAAGAACTACTATTACTACTACTACTACTACAATCAAAACTACTACTATCACAAGCAAGTCTGCTGCTACAACTACTACTTCACCTACAACCAAAACAACTACTGCTACTATTACTACAACGAAAAACTACCTCCAAACTACTTAAACAACTGCAACTAATAACAGTTGTATAATTGATTAACCTGTAATTTATATATGGAATGTGATAACGCAAAGGCACTACAAGTGTATAACCTTAAGATTAAAACGCAAGACGCAATAAAGCACCTAAATTATTGGGATCGTCTCAAAGCCCTCCAAATGTACTCACTAGAAAGAAGACGAGAGAGATATCAAATAATATACACCTGGAAGATACTGGAGGGCCAAGTACCAAATCTACACAGTAAAATAACAACGTACTGGAGTGAACGATATGGAAGAAAATGCAGAATAGAACCAGTGAAGAACAGAGGTGCCATAGGCACAATCAGAGAACACTGTATAAACATCAGAGGTCCGCGGTTGTTCAACACCCTCCCAGCGAGCATAAGAAATATTGCCGGAACTACCGTGGACATCTTCAAGAGGAAACTAGATTTATTCCTCCAAGGAGTGCCGAACCAACCGGGCTGTGGTGGGTATGTGGGTCTGCGGGCCGCTCCAAGCAACAGCCTGGTGGACCAAACTCTCACAAGTCAAGCCTGGCCTCGGGCCGGGCTTGGGGAGTAGAAGAACTCCCAGAACCCCATCAACCAGGTATCAACCAGGTTGCTGTAGTGCCAGACCCAACTTGGTTTCCCATAACACTCTAGGATGTACTCGGGTAAAGGTTGTGACTTGAGAGGTAGTCATTAGGGCGGCGGCCGTAGAGGCGGCGGTAGCGTATACAGTGACACAGGCCTGGAGGTGGTCACGCCCGTTGTAGTGTAATAATGGTGAGAATACCAGCTGCCGGACGTCGTTGTGGAGGGAAGGTCAGACTACTGTTAGCAGGTCTCCAGCACATGTTGGGGATGATGTAGGTAAAGGTGGGCTGGACCACTTGTCAACACTGGTGGTGTGGGGGAGCCTGTGTGTGTGTGTGGTGTGGGGAGCCAGGGGAGGTGGTCGGGGGAAGAGGCGTTCCTTGGTACCTGTATCTCCGGCAGAGATGGAAATGCAACTGTGCTCGGAGAATTATATCATTGAGTTAGATTACAACTTTAGCGAGATGAGTGTGCGGTGGGGCTTGCTGCGACGCGGGTGAGGGCCTGGGTGTACATGTGGTGTAGCTCCTAACATGAAGTACTTGTAGTAACCATGTACCCCATCGTACAAATATCGACGTGATGGACCAGTGGGCTCCATCACCTCGACTTTTGTGTTACTGAATTTGGACAAACGAAGTTTTTTTTATGTTGCTAACTAAACCTAACTTAACCAGCCTAAACCTAACACGCCATCTGAGGTCTAGTATAGTACATAGGTGCTAAACTAGGGCATAGGAATAATTTGTTGCTTTTTACCTATATTTTTCCGGACTCTTTAAAATGAATTTAACCCAATTTTACTTTCAATTTGTCCATCACAAATGATATTTGTACGATCGTCACACAAGGACGTAATATTTGAGTAGTTACAAAAGCACCATCTTACCAGGGTATAGTTACCTGTTGGTGTTGGTGAGGTGTTAGTGACCCGGGTTAGTGTACAGGTAAGGCGGTAACTGCTTATGGCAGGAGCGCCGCCATACACCAGTACTGAGCACAGACTCCGCGACACTCCACAGCTGCCCACATACCGTGAGGGCCAAATCCGGATGATAGTTTTGTACACTTACCACTGGTTGTACTCGGCCACTTCTATAGGAAGGCGTGACAACACTCGTGTCTGGGTGCAAGACTGGTGCGCTCCTCCAGTATAGTACACAGTTTCTCTCCAACCACTTGAGCTGGACGATAGAACCACGGTCTCACTTCATGCAGGTCGGCGTTCAATCCCACGACCGTCCAAGGGGTTGGGCACCATTCCTTCCCTCCGTCTTATCCCAAATACTTATCCTGATCCCTTCCAAGTGCTATATAGTCGTAATGGCTTGGTGCTTTCTCCTCTTAGTTCATTTATTCATTCATTCCTCTCTTAGAGGTTAAGGTGTGATCAGCCTCGTTATGTTCTCTGGCAGTCTGCACCCCCCCCCCCCCGGCCTGATCCATATAGCACAAGGCATGGAAGAATTATACCTTGGATAACATTATTAGTTCCGGTGGTGCAGGTAACATGCTCGGGGTGGGGCTGTGGGCGTGCACACCTCCCAGGGTTGACGTGCACGCCTCCCAGGGTTGACGTGCACGCCTCTCAGGGTTGACGTGCACGCCTCCCAGGGTTGACGTGCACGCTGGCGCCTCCCAGGGTTGACGTGCACGCCTCCCAGGGTTGACGTGCACGCCTCCCAGGGTTGACGTGCACGCCTCTCAGGGTTGACGTGCACGCCTCCCAGGGTTGACGTGCACGCCTCCCAGGGTTGACGTGCACGCCTCTCAGGGTTGACGTGCACGCCTCCCAGGGTTGACGTGCACGCTGGCGCCTCCCAGGGTTGACGTGCACGCCTCCCAGGGTGGGCGTGCACGCCTCCCAGGGTGGCCGTGCACGCTGCTCCTCCCAGGGTTTGACGTGCACGCCTCCCAGGGTGGCCGTGCACGCCTCCCAGGGTTGACGTGCACTTGTCAACCCTCCGTCTTGCCCTTGTTATTTTTAGCATACTTGTCTGGCTTCCGGCTGAGACGGTGGCGTGTTATCCACCATTGTGAACAATCTAGTCCAAGAGTGTAAGGAGAGAGCTGCTAGCGTGCACCGTCTTGGCTTGGTAAGGAACAGCTGGATACATCTCCAGCTTGTGGGGGCTGAGGGCGTGTGCCGGTATATGAATGGCCTTATAGAGCTTTGATAATATTGGTTGATATAAATGATGTGCTGGATGAGCGGAGCTCTACACCCTTAGCACACCCACCTGGCCTTACTGGAGAGCTCTGGCGCTCTACACCCTTAGCACACCCACCTGGCCTTACTGGAGAGCTCTGGCGCTCTACACCCCTTACCACACCAACCTGGTCTTACTGGAGAGCTCTGGCGCTCTACACCCTTACCACACCCACCTGGTCTTACTGGAGAGCTCTGGCGCTCTACACCCTTAGCACACCCACCTGGTCTTACTGGAGAGCTCTGGCGCTCTACACCCTTAGCACACCCACCTGGTCTTACTGGAGAGCTCTGGCGCTCTACACCCTTAGCACACCCACCTGGTCTTACTGGAGAAGCTCTGGCGCTCTACACCCTTAGCACACCCACCTGGCCTTACTGGAGAGCTCTGGTGCTCTACACCCTTAGCACACCCACCTGGGCTTACTGGAGAGCTCTGGCGCTCTACACCCTTAGCACACCCACCAAGGGCCAGATTCACGAAGAAGTTACGCAAGCACTTACGAACCTGGACATCTTTTCTCAATCTTTGGCGGCTTTATTTACAATTATTAAACAGTTAATGAGCTCCGAAGTACCAGGAGGCTGTTTATAACAATAACAACAGTTGACTTGCAAGTTTTCATGCTTGTAAACTGTTTTAATAAATGTAACCAAAGCCGCCAAAAGATTGAGGAAAGATGTACACGTTCGTAAGTGCTTGAGTAAGTGCGTTCGTGAATCTGGCACTGGCCTTACTGGAGAGCTTTGGCGCTCTTCTCACCTCACGCAGTCTTCCTTGTTGACCCACGAAAATGTACTAATTAAGGACTATAATTTCAATGATCAAGGGCCAACTTGAAGGGATGTGTTAGAATAAGAGCCTGCTAGTAGGTATCTCCAGGAAGTGAATAGGTGCACAGCGCTGGTTTACCGTGTAATGGTGAGGGGTGTGGGGGTGGGGGGGGGGGGTGAGCCCCAACTACACCATGTCTCCGAGGGGCTCCAACACCTGTTGCTCGCTTTCTTCTGTGACGTTGATCTTTCTCGTCTTGTTTTGTCAAACTCTTGTCAATTGTTAACTTTTCCTGTTTGGCGAATCTGTAAGATTTTGTGGTGTGATAGCACAAATCTACGCATGCGACAAATTAGAGAAAACATTATACAACTGCTTTGTAAAAATTTAGTGGGAGGAATGTGGTACCTCTGGAAGCAGTATTTCCCCCACAGTTCCTTAACAGGCTCAAAGCACCTGGGTAAATCTTCCTTGGGCTTAATTATCTCCTCAGTCTTCTTATGTAGGACTACAGGTGCCATATAATGACACCAAGGTAAGGTAAGCCTTACCTGGCCATAGGCACAATCACAGAACACTGAGCATCAGGGTCCACGGCTGTTCACTACCCTCCCAGCAAGCATTATAAATATGGCCTGAACAAAGGTGGACGTTTTTAAGAACCAATAAGGCAAGTTCTTGCAAAAAAGTACCGGACCGACCAGGCTGTAGTGGATATGGGGGCCTTCGGGGGTCGCTCCAAGCAACAGCCTGGTGGACCAAGTTATCACAAGTCGAGCCTGGCCCCAGGTATGCTCCAGGTATGGTAAAAACTAAGGTATACGAGAGGTGATGATGGTACCCGGCTCATCGGGTAACGTTATGGTCACATTACACACCAGGGGGGGGGGTGCAGTGTGTCACCACACTGTGGCCATTGTAAAGGCAACATTGCCATAGTTGAGAGGCGTTGCTGTTTGGTGCCTGCTTGTGGTCGACACGTGTCTGTATGTGGGCTTGTTCCTGCTTGCGGGCTGACTGTGTGTGTGTACTCACCTAGTTGTGTTTGCGGGGGTTGAGCTCTGGCTCTTTGGTCCCGCCTCTCAACCGTCAATCAACAGGTGTACAGATTCCTGCGCCTATTGGGCTCTATCATATCTACACTTGAAACTGTGTATGGAGTCAGCCTCCACCACATCACTTCCTAATGCATTCCATTTGTCAACCACTCTAGCACTAAAAAAGTTCTTTCTAAAATCTCTGTGGCTCATTTGTGAGTGAGTGAGTGAGTGAGTGAGTGAAAGAGATTACCCAAGTGTAGTTACAGGATGAGAGCTACGCTCGTGGTGTCCCGTCTTCCAGGCACTCTTTGTCATATAACGCTTTGAAACTACTGACGGTTTTGGCCTCCACCACCTTCTCACTCGACTTGTTCCAACCGTCTACCACTGTTTGCGAAAGTGAATTTTCTTATATTTCTTCGGTATCTTTGTTTAGTCAGTTTAAATCTATGACCTTTGGTTCTTAAAGTTCCAGGTTTCGGGGATTTTTCCATATCAATTTGATCTATTCCTGTTACTATTTTGTACGTAGTGATCATATCACCTCTTTTCCTTCTATCTTCCAGTGTCAGCATATTTAATGCCTCTAACCTCTCTCCTCGTAGCTCTTGCCCTTCAGTTCTGGGAGCCACTTAGTAGCATGTCTTTGCACCTTTTCCAGTTTGTTGATGTGCTTCTTAAGATATGGGCACCACACAACCCCTGCATATTCCAGCTTTGGTCTTAACAAAAGTTGTAAACAATTTCTTTAGTATTTCGCCATCCATGTATTTAAAAACAATCTCGAAGTTAGAATTAAAAGCAGTATTATGGTATTTAATTTTGGTGGGGAATATTTTATTATTTGTTATTTTTTCTATTCAGTTTTGATTTTTTTTTACGAGTGTGTAGAGGAGAAGAGGACTTACTGGGCGTGGGTGGCGTGGGAGGGAAGGGCCGCCTTGCTGCGTTGGCACTGGCTCTTGGTGTTTGGAAGAGCGTGCCTGGCGAGCTGGCGCTGGGCATCACCAACGGTGAGCACCTCATAGTGGCCGGCCATGATGGCCACTGTGGCCGGCCATGATGGCCACTGTGGCCGGCCATGATGGCCACTGTGGCCACAACTCTCTTTATGTCATAGACAGTGACACAGATTCCTCGGGTGAGACTCGAGTTTCAGATCCAGGAACACGAGGGGGTCGCTCTATCATCTGTACTACGGCCTCCCCCACTACGGTACTGCCTGCCTCCATAATTTTGTTTCCGGAGAGAGTAAATAGTAAATAAAGGTATTATTGTGATGCGACTGTGACGCCGCTATCCTCCCCCCCCCCCACCCGTGTGAAGGACGCCAGGTAATATGTGATGATTTGTGTGCGTATTGTAGTGTGTTGCGTGGGAGGCTGGAGGTTGGTGGGGGGTTGTGTACCAGTGATAGTGACTACAGGCTACTGACTCTCCATGACCTTCCACACATTACTTCAGCGCATTCCACTTACTAAAAGTTGGGCATACATAAATCTGTGTATCTATGTATTTACGTATGTAGCTTAGCTTAGCATTTTAAAAGCACCGAATCACCTGTGGTTGATTGTTCAATAAACCCTTAAACTATATGTTTAACACATCTCTAACCCTGACCATGGAGGACAGAAGAAAATGTATATATGCTGGTTAGCATTGTAAATGTGTGGCCACGTCTGTGGTAGAAAATAATAATAATAAAAAAACAACTAAAAGTTGGTACATCGCCGGCCTTGTCCCCGGTCGTGCAAGTGGTTGGGCATCGTTCCGTCATTCCCTTAGCCCCTGTAGTATATAATTATATACTGGCTTAACGCTTTCGCCTGATAATTACTTTGTATTTCCAGCTTCCATTTATGTGTTCTCGTCCTACTGTTTATACTGGCTGTCCTTGCCTATTGTGCTCCCTATACTGTGGTCGGTGAACATAGTCCCTCTCTTCCTTCTATCACCCAGGGTTGACACGTTAATCTTCTTATTGTGCCACTAACTTTGTGCTAACGTCTCCAGTTTACAAGATGAGTTTTATGCTTCACGAGGTGCGAATTGCATGGCGGCGCTGCTCATTATTGTATGGCTTGGTGGGCGAGGCGGGAGGCAGGCAGGCAGGTGGTGGGTGTGTTGGTGGCGGGGTGATGAGCTATGCACGGAAGGTTATGCAGGTTATGGAGACGGTTCCCAGGATCAATGTATCTGCGTCCCGGTTTTTGGCCAGGCCTCCTGGTTGATGATGTGGTGTACTAAACTGTTCACCAGATCATCATATACCCTCTGGAGGTGTATATCAAGTTCCATTTATGAATGGGGCTAATTTGTACAGTCCGTCATGCCTCCTGGTCTTGTAAGAAATCGTTTCAGAGTCCATTAGATTCAGTCCCTCTTAATATTTTCCAGGTGTGAGTTGTGGGTGATGACATTAATTGAGATGTTTTGTTGCACTGATTCTGACAGTAAAAGTTATACGTTCTCCAGGTGAACAACCTCTCCAGCTTGGGGAAGGGTCGTTAATGTCCACTACTTTAACACTCTACACATAACATGTTTCTTAAAGTATCATAATTAATTAGACATACATTATCTGTAAAAGTTCTTGTTATACAACAATTAGATCCACGAAGAAAAAATATGCTTATTAGTAATAATTGTACACAGCCATGAACATAGAACCTTGGCTTGTCAGAACTCCCCATTAATTATAGGCCTAATAAAATTGGGGGGGGGGGGAAGGGTGTTATTTTTAAAAGTAGTGCCGTTGAAGGTGAGGAGCGTGAAGATTGGAGTTGGAGCTGGGATCACTTTAGACCCTGAACAGAGGATTTGGAAGTAGACGTGTTCTTGGAGGGAGATGGTGGGCAGTGCGAGACTACTCAATAAACTGTTTTCCCTTACCATAATGTTTTACTAATAATTTTTCATCTTGAAAGTTTGAAATGTCGATTCGAACAATGAGAGGTGCTGCCTCCTGGACGACCTAGGCGGGTGTGTTAGAGGGAACAGTCTGTTCTTGCCTGTGTGAACTCTCCAGGTGATAGCCGTCACCAGTATCTTCACTACAGTTGAATAGTACTCCACAAGACATTTACCCCTTGGTAAAAATAACATGAATTCAGAATTCACTGAAGATGGTAAGATCTCTGCGTGTGTGTTTTCCTCTCCTGTCCGGTGGTGGTGATTGTATTGTCCCTTGGGGGCCTTAGTGTGGTGCAGGGTGTGGTGCAGGGTGTGGCAGGGTGGGCCTTGGG
>NC_091172.1:13275069-13306663 GCF_040958095.1 Procambarus clarkii | reverse complement strand
TTAATTCCCGTAGCTCTCCTCGTAGCTCATACCTTTCAGCTCGGGTACTAGTCTGGTGGCAAACCTTTGAACCTTTTCCAGTTTACTCTTGTGCTTGATTAGACTAACATCTTTGTGACTCATCTGAGTTTCCAGCTTCCACCCATGTCCCCTAGTTATGTTACTATTCCGTGTGAACATTTCGTCTATGTCCACTCTGTCAATCCCCCTGAGTATTTTATACGTTCCTATCATGTCCCCCTTCTCCCTTCTTCTTTCTAGTGTCGCAAGGCACAGTTCCCTCAGGCGCTCCTCATACCCCATCCCTCGTAGCTCTGGGACGAGTCTCGTTGCAAACCTCTGAACCTTTTCCAGTTTCCTCATATGCTTCTTCAGATGGGGACTCCATGATGAGGCGGCATACTCTAAGACTGGCCTCACGTAGGCAGTGTAAAGCGCCCTAAATGCCTCCTTACTTAGGTTTCTGAATGATGTTCTAACTTTTGCCAGTGTTGAGTACGCTGCTGTCGTTATCCTATTTATATATGCTTCCGGAGATAGATTAGGTGTTACGTCCACCCCCAGGTCTCCTTCTCGCGTCGTCACAGGTAGGCTGTTCCCCTTTACTGTGTACTGTCCCTTTGGTCTCCTATCACCTAGTCCCATTTCCATAACTTTACATTTGTTCGTGTTGAACTCCAGTGGCCATTTCTCTGACCATCTCTGCAACCTGTTCAGGTCCTCTTGGAGGATCCTGCAATCCTCATCTGTCACAACTCTTCTCATCAACTTTGCGTTATCTGCGAACATCGACATGTAGGACTCTACTCCTGTAAACATGTTGTTAACATATATTAGAAATAGACGTGGTCCCAACATCGATCCTTGTGGTACTCCACTCGTTACTGTTCGCCAGTCCGACTTCTCGCCCCTTACCGTAACTCTTTGGCTAGGTAGTTCCTTATCCATGCTAGGGCCTTTTCCCCCACCCCCGCCTGCCTCTTTAGTTTAAACAGCAGTCTCATGTGTGGTACTGTATCAAAGTTTTTTTTGGCAGTGTGTGTGTGTGTGTGTGTGTGTGTGTGTGTGTGTGTGTGTGTGTGTGTGTGTGTGTGTGTGTGTGTGTGTGTGTGTGTGTGTGGAAAAAAAATTAGTTGGCAGTTAGTAACAGTTGATTCATTGTTACT
The DNA here is from genome assembly GCF_040958095.1 of Procambarus clarkii. Taxonomy (NCBI): domain Eukaryota; kingdom Metazoa; phylum Arthropoda; class Malacostraca; order Decapoda; family Cambaridae; genus Procambarus; species Procambarus clarkii. Next base: position 13,305,497 of record NC_091172.1, on the reverse strand, counting down.
TGAGAGGCGAAAGAGCAGAGCTCAACCACCGCAAGTACAACTAGGTGAATACACACACACAAACACAGATGCCTAGATGCCCAGACCCCATTCGCCCCCCAGGCTCCCCCCATCCAGCCCCATTCGCCCACCAGACACCCCCCAGAATCCCCCCAGACCCTCAGAGAAAGGGCACCAGAGTTTCCAAGAAGAGTCTCAAGGTTTGGTATACCAATGCTGATGGGGTATCCAATAACGCAGAAGAGATAAAAGAAAGAATTAGTGAGGCAGATCCTGACATAGTTGCAATAGTGGAAACTAAAATAAGTGGCATAATCTCGGCTTCTATCTATCCAGCGGGGGGGGGGGGGGTACCAGGTGATAAGAAAAGAAAAGACAGAGGCAGAGAGGGGGAGTGGCACTCCTAATAAAGCGGAAATGGAAGTTTGAAGACCTAGAAAATCGAGGTATCAATGACAGCACAAGCTCCATACATGGAACTCTGACAGCAGATGGGAAGAAGATTGTGATATTGATACTCTACAATCCCCCACCAAACAGTAGAAGGCCCAGGCAAGAGTATAATGACAACAACTAGGCATGTTTTGATGAACTGTAGAGGGAAGCAACTATAGCTCACAGAATGAGAGCGAAACTGCTGGTCATGTGGGACCTAAATCACGGAGAGATCAATTGAGACTCAAGGCATCCCCATGGCGGGGAAGATACGTGACGAGCAAAGTTAGTAGACGTTATAGACATCGTCTATATATACATATATAACACATGAAGAAACTGGAAAAGATTCAGAAGTTTGCGACGAGGTTCGTCCCAGAGTTACGAGGGATGGGATATGAAGAGCGCCTGAAGGAACTGAAACTTACAACATTAGAAAAAAGAAGGGAAAGGGAGGATATGATAGGAACGTATAAAATACTCAGGGTGATTGACAAAGTGGAAATAGATGAAATGTTCACACGTAATATTAATAGAACGAGAAGACATGGGTCTCCTCGCTGGAAACTCAGATGAGTCACAGAGATGTTAGGAAGTTTTCTTTTAGCGTGCGGGTAGTGGAAAAATGGAATGCACTTAAGGAGCAGGTTGTGTGAAAGCAAACTCTATTCATAATTTTAAAACTAGATATGATAGGGAAATGAAACAAGAGTCATTGCTGTAAACAACCGATGGCTAGAAAGGCGGAATTTATGTTTTCCGCCTTCACCGGGGATCGAACCCAGAACCTCAAGACTACGAATCCAAAGCGCTGTCCACTCGGCTCTCAAACCCGTGTGTGTGTGTGTGTGTGTGTGTGTGTGTGTGTGTGTGTGTGTGTGTGTGTGTGTCTGTGTGTGTGTCTGTGTGTGTGTTTGTGTGTGTGTGTGTGTGTGTGTTTGTGTGTGTGTGTGTGTGTGTGTGTGTGTGTGTGTGTGTGTGTGTGTGTGTGTATGCGTGTTTGTGCGCGCCCAATCGTGTATACATCAACATCAATAAAAGAGTGTCTTTTTTTCAAAATAGGAGGGAAGATACTTCGGGCAACCCTCACCCAACTTTTCAAGATGAGACGTAGAGGCATGGGAGTATCATAGACCAGTCAGTGTCGGCCCCAGTACCACCCATTAAGAAATATAGGCACCTATAACGACCCCTTGCGATTTTGTAGAAGTTTATAATTGGGGATTTGTTTTTAGGAGAGCGTTTTTAGTAGTTACCATCGATATATAATATTACATTTTCTGAGAAAGAGGGAGAGAGGAAAGTAGTCCGAGGGTGAGGGGCGAGAGGGAAATAGCGTGGCAACAGGGATAAAGATGGAGAGAGCAGAAGAGGCAAGAGATGGGATGGGGAGAGAAATAGTAGGAGAGATGAGGGGGGGGGGCTGCGTTGTGGGATATTGGTGAGAGGGGAGGAATAAAGGGGAAGATTGGTGAGAGGAGAAGGGTGGGTTAAGGGAAGAAAGGGGTGTGATGAAGATTGGAAGAGAGACCCGGGCACTGCCGGGTACCCCCATCACTTCCTCCAATAAGACAAGTGGGCCGAGACCAACTGCCCTGCCACTAATAACAATTACAAGAACAACACAAACATATTAACTAATACACCAACAGCAAGAGCAACAACAACAATGACAGCAAGGGCACTCAGAACAAATCATATGCATAACAACACTAAACCATTCCTGATAATGGAGTTATATAATTAGGCCGGTCACTAAATATATGTATACAAGTAAATTATGAGGAACACAGAGAGGCTGCCAGCCTCCCTCGCCGCCTCTGATTTATGGCAGCTTAAATGTTTCATGTAAGCTTCGTTGGCCACTACGGCAACATGTCTTATCTGTGTCAGTTTATTATTTACAGCGTTAATGTGTTGGCAGCTCTTGTACCAGTAGCTCAGCTCTCTTACTAGGAGCGTACACTCATTTACTGGCGGTGTGAATGTTTTGACAGTTCTCGTGGCCGTTGTAACTGAGGCATACATAGACGCCGCTTGTCGCTTCCTGGTGTGCAGCGACCTCGTCCCCTGGGGGCGCTGGGCACCTTCCTCCGCACCAGTCATGGTGGGCGTGCTGGATGCGAGCACTTCTTAACCCCCTCCCCCCCCCCTCCCACACACACACACACACACACACACACACACACACACACGTGCATGCTGACGCAAGCTCTCCGTTACTGCTTAAACACTGGGTCTTGGGGGCAACCCTGGAAGGTTGCTATGAGAAGACTGCTCAGTAAAACCACCCTTCATGGTTGCTATTGGACCCATGAGGCTACCCTGGAAGGTTGCTACAGCAACACTGGTCCATGAGGCTACCCTGGAAGGTTGCTACAGGGACACTGGTCCATGAAGCTACCCTGGAAGGTTGCTACAGGGACACTGGTCCATGAAGCTACCCTGGAAGGTTGCTACAGGGACACTGGTCCATGAGGCTACCCTGGAAGGTTGCTACAGCAACACTGGCCCATGAAGCTACCCTGGAAGGTTGCTACAGGAACACTGGTCCATGAAGCTACCCTGGAAGGTTGCTACAGGAACACTGGTCCATGAGGCTACCCTGGAAGGTTGCTACAGGGACACTGGTCCATGAAGCTACCCTGGAAGGTTGCTACAGGGACACTGGTCCATGAAGCTACCCTGGAAGGTTGCTACAGGGACACTGGTCCATGAAGCTACCCTGGAAGGTTGCTACAGGGACACTGGTCCATGAAGCTACCCTGGAAGGTTGCTACAGGGACACTGGTCCATGAAGCTACCCTGGAAGGTTGCTACAGGAACACTGGTCCATGAAGCTACCCTGGAAGGTTGCTACAGGAACACTGGTCCATGAAGCTACCCTGGAAGGTTGCTACAGGAACACTGGTCCATGAGGCTACCCTGGAAGGTTGCTACAGGAACACTGGTCCATGAGGCTACCCTGGAAGGTTGCTACAGGAACACTGGTCCATGAGGCTACCCTGGAAGGTTGCTACAGCAACACTGGTCCATGAGGGTACCCTGGAAGGTTGCTACAGCAACACTGGTCCATGAGGCTACCCTGGAAGGTTACTACAGCAACACTGGTCCATGAGGGTACCCTGGAAGGTTGCTACAGCAACACTGGTCCATGAGGGTACCCTGGAAGGTTGCTACACATATTCTGAACTCATGGGCTATCGTGGGTAAACACTTTGAGTAAACTCAGCATGCCAAAACTGGGATGACAGATAGTGATGTGTGTGTGTGGCAAGTCGGAGAGGTGAGCGGGGCTCAGACTACTCATCACTGCAGGTCTGGCAACTGGAAGATGAAGGCTCAGATGAGCCGGACGGATGTAACAACCGCTTCATTATGAGGTTGTTGTGAGATGCATGTGGCATGACTTAGATAACTAGTTTAGATAATCAGCATATGGGGAGACAAATGGCAAGTGAATACACTAAAACACATACATGCATACACATAGGTTCTCGCGGCTGAATGGACAGCGCTCGGGAGTCGTAGTCCTAAAGGACCCTAGTTCGATTCCCGGCAGAGGCAGAAACAAATTGGCAATTTCTTTCACTTGATGCCCCTATTAATGCCCCTATCACTTAGCTGTAATTAGTATCTGGGTGTTAGACAGCTGATGGGGATGAGTGAGTGTGAGTGTAAGGGTATGATATGTACTAGATATAATAGAGACAAAATACCCCGGTTAGAAAGGCGGGGAACAAGAGCTCACAGCTCGATTCTTCAGGCACAAAGAGTAAATACAAATAGTAAACACATGCATACCAACACACTTCATAAAACTACAGGAAGATCTTAACAAAATGCAGGAGTTGGCTATAGGAGTTCAACCCGAACACGTGTAAAGTAATGATGGTGAGAAATGGAGACACGAGACCAGAAAGAATCTACAAAATAAGGAGAAGACAGTTACAGGAATTGGAATAAAAAATAGTTGGAAGTGGACATATTTTAGTGCTAACACCATAGTCATTAAAACAGAACAGCTCCACAGCATATGGGAAGCTAGTAACCATCTGAACGATATTTAAAAACCTAAATAAGGACTCTCAAGAAAATCTGAACAACCTATGTAAGACCAATACTAGAATATGCAGCACCGGCATGGAAACTGAACCTTGTGAAGGACAAAACCAAACTACAAAAGTGAAGAGATTAACAACAAGATTAGTGCCAGAACTAAAAGGGGTAAAACTACGAGGGTAGATTAAGGGATCTGAACCTCACAATTCTATTGGAGAAAATGAACTGAGGGGCTATGATCATTACGTACAAGATACTGAGGGTGACAAGGTGGACAAAAGAGCCTCTTTACATTGAGATTTTATATAGTACAAGAGGACATAAGTAGAATCTGGCAACGTAAATGAATCGATGAATCGGGAAAAGTACTCGTACCTGTCCGGCTGGTCCACAAGTGTCAGGTACTGAAAGAAGACGTTATGGAACCCACCTCCACCCACAACCTTAAGGCCAAGTTAAACAAAAAATTCACACGTCAGGAAAGTTAAATTGGTACAACAAGGCTTGTAGGCTGGACATGAAGCCCTGTACCTGACCTGTAGTCATAGTTATTTAAGGACTGTTAGGAATATATATATATATATATATATATATATATATATATATATATATATATATATATATATAAATGTTTTGCGAGGTCGTAATTATGACTTCTTCTTGTGGATATCTAATTCTCAGAATGATTCCTCGACAATATCTTCTGTTCTTTTATTTCCGTTCCTTATTTCTGATATCTTATTGTTTATTAATGTTGCAATTGTACTCGCAATTCATTTCGCATTTCGTTCCTTCGTGTGCAACACTCCTCGTCTCCTGGGCTCCCTCACCCGCTGTGCAAGTGGGCTGCAAATATTGCATTTTAATGCACAGTATTAATTGAAGACTTCGGGTGGTCCGGACCCGAGGCCACTCAAGCTGCTGGGGTTATTATCTTTAGAAGAGCTCGGTTTAACGAGGTTGTCTTCTCCTCTAAGGCTCTGTTTAACGAGGTTGTCTTCTCCTCTGAGGCTCTCTTTAAATTTAACGAGGTTGTCTCATTCTCTGAGGCTCCCTTTAACGAGGTTGTCTCCTTTTTTGAGGCTTTGTTTAACGAGGTTGTCTCCTTCTTTGAGGCTCTGTTTAACGAGGTTGTCTTCTCCTCTGAGGCTCTCTTTAACGAGGTTGTCTCCTACTCTGAGGCTCTGTATAACGAGGTTGTCTTCTCCTCTGAGGCTCCCTTTAACGAGGTTGTCTCCTACTCTGAGGCTCTGTATAACGAGGTTGTCTCATTCTCTGAGGCTCCCTTTAACGAGGTTGTCTCCTTTTTTGAGGCTTTGTTTAACGAGGTTGTCTCCTTCTTTGAGGCTCTGTTTAACGAGGTTGTCTCCTTCTCTGAGGCTCTGTTTAACGAGGTTGTCTTCTTCTCTGAGGCTCTGTTTAACGAGGTTGTCTCCTTCTCTGAGGCTCTGTTTAACGAGGTTGTCTTCTCCTCTGAGGCTCTGTTTAACGAGGTTGTCTTCTCCTCTGAGGCTCTGTTTAACGAGGTTGTCTCCTACTCTGAGGCTCTGTTTAACGAGGTTGTCTTTTCCTCTGAGGCTCTGTTTAACGAGGTTGTCTTCTCCTCTGAGGCTCTGTTTAACGAGGTTGTCTCCTACTCTGAGGCTCTGTTTAACGAGGTTGTCTTTTCCTCTGAGGCTCTGTTTAACGAGGTTGTCTTCTCCTCAGAGGCTCTGTTTAACGAGGTTGTCTTCTCCTCAGAGGCTCTGTTTAACGAGGTTGTCTTCTCTTCTGAGCCTCCGTTTAACGAGGTTGTCTCCTTGCCTAAGGTTCTGTTTAAAGAGGTTACTTTTCGTTGTCTGTTGTTCTGTTTAACATTCGTGGTGTGCCACAGTCACTGTTGTTCAACTCTCATGTGCCACAGTCACTGTTGTTCAACTCTCATGTGCCACAGTCACTGTTGTTCAACTCTCATGTGCCACAGTCACTGTTGTTCAACAGTCATGTGCCACAGTCACTGTTGTTCAACAGTCATTTGCCACAGTCACCGTTGTTCAACAGTCATGGGCCACAATCACTGTTGTTCAACAGTCATTTGCCACAGTCACTGTTGTTCAACAGTCATGGGCCACAGTCACTGTTGTTCAACAGTCATGGGCCACAGTCACTGTTGTTCAACAGTCATGGGCCACAGTCACTGTTGTTCAACAGTCATGGGCCACAGTCACTGTTGTTCAACAGTCATGGCCACAGTCACTGTTGTTCAACAGTCATGGCCACAGTCACTGTTGTTCAACAGTCATGGCCACAGTCACTGTTGTTCAACAGTCATGGCCACAGTCACTGTTGTTCAACAGTCATGGCCACAGTCACTGTTGTTCAACAGTCATGGGCCACAGTCACTGTTGTTCAACAGTCATGGGCCACAGTCACTGTTGTTCAGCAGTCATGGGCCACAGTCACTGTTGTTCAACAGTCATGGGCCACAGTCACTGTTGTTCAACAGTCATGGGCCACAGTCATTGTTGTTCAACAGTCATGGGCCACAGTCACTGTTGTTCAACAGTCATGGGCCACAGTCATTGTTGTTCAACAGTCATGGGCCACAGTCACTGTTGTTCAACAGTCATGGGCCACAGTCACTGTTGTTCAACAGTCATGTGCCACGGTTACTGTTGTTCAACACTCATGTGCCACAGTCACTGTTGTTCAACAGTCATGGGCCACAGTCACTGTTGTTCAACAGTCATGTGCCACAGTCACTGTTGTTCAACAGTCATGTGCCACAGTCACTGTTTTTCAACAGTCATGTGCCACAGTCACTGTTTTTCAACAGTCATGTGCCACAGTCACTGTTGTTCAACACTCATGTGCCACAGTCACTGTTGTTCAACACTCAAGACCACAGTCACTGTTGTTCAACACTCAAGGCCACAGTCACTGTTGTTCAACACTCGTGTGCCAGTCACTGGTGTTCAACACTCATGTGCCACAGTCACTGTTGTTCAACAGTCATGTGCCACAGTCACTGTTTTTCAACAGTCATGTGCCACAGTCACTGTTTTTCAACAGTCATGTGCCACAGTCACTGTTGTTCAACACTCATGTGCCACAGTCACTGTTGTTCAACACTCAAGACCACAGTCACTGTTGTTCAACACTCAAGGCCACAGTCACTGTTGTTCAACACTCGTGTGCCAGTCACTGGTGTTCAACACTCATGTGCCACAGTCACTGTTGTTCAACAGTCATGTGCCACAGTCACTGTTGTTCAACAGTCATTTGCCACAGTCACCGTTGTTCAACAGTCATGGGCCACAATCACTGTTGTTCAACAGTCATGTGCCACAGTCACTGTTGTTCAACAGTCATGGGCCACAGTCACTGTTGTTCAACATTCATGTGCCACAGTCACTGTTGTTCAACACTCAAGTGCCACAGTCACTGTTGTTCAACACTCAAGACCACAGTCACTGTTGTTCAACATTCAAGGTCACAGTCACTGTTGTTCAACACTCAAGGCCACAGTCACTGTTGTTCAACACTCGTGTGCCAGTCACTGTTGTTCAACACTCATGTGCCACAGTCACTGTTGTTCAACAGTCATGTGCCAGTCACTGTTGCTCAACAGTCATGTGCCACAGTGACTGTTGTTCAACAGTCATGTGCCACAGTCACTGTTGTTCAACAGTCATGTGCCAGTCACTGTTGTTCAACAGTCATGTGCCACAGTCACTGTTGTTCAACACTCAAGTGCCAGTCACTGTTGTTCAACAGTCATGTGCCACAGTCACTGTTGTTCAACAGTCATGGGCCACAGTCACTGTTGTTCAACACTCATGTGCCACAGTCACTGTTGTTCAACAGTCACTATTGTTCAACAGTCATGTGCCACAGTCACTGTTGTTCAACACTCATGTGCCACAGTCACTGTTGTTCAACACTCATGTGCCACAGTCACTGTTGTTCAACACTCATGTGCCACAGTCACTGTTGTTCAACAGTCATGTGCCACAGTCACTGTTGTTCAACACTGAAGTGCCAGTCACTGTTGTTCAACACTCAAGTGCCAGTCACTGTTGTTCAACTCTCATGTGCCACAGTCACTGTTGTTCAACAGTCATGTGCCACAGTCACTGTTGTTCAACAGTCATTTGCCACAGTCACCGTTGTTCAACAGTCATGGGCCACAATCACTGTTGTTCAACAGTCATGTGCCACAGTCACTGTTGTTCAACAGTCATGGGCCACAGTCACTGTTGTTCAACATTCATGTGCCACAGTCACTGTTGTTCAACACTCAAGTGCCACAGTCACTGTTGTTCAACACTCAAGACCACAGTCACTGTTGTTCAACATTCAAGGTCACAGTCACTGTTGTTCAACACTCAAGGCCACAGTCACTGTTGTTCAACACTCGTGTGCCAGTCACTGTTGTTCAACACTCATGTGCCACAGTCACTGTTGTTCAACAGTCATGTGCCAGTCACTGTTGCTCAACAGTCATGTGCCACAGTGACTGTTGTTCAACAGTCATGTGCCACAGTCACTGTTGTTCAACAGTCATGTGCCAGTCACTGTTGTTCAACAGTCATGTGCCACAGTCACTGTTGTTCAACACTCAAGTGCCAGTCACTGTTGTTCAACAGTCATGTGCCACAGTCACTGTTGTTCAACAGTCATGGGCCACAGTCACTGTTGTTCAACACTCATGTGCCACAGTCACTGTTGTTCAACAGTCACTATTGTTCAACAGTCATGTGCCACAGTCACTGTTGTTCAACACTCATGTGCCACAGTCACTGTTGTTCAACACTCATGTGCCACAGTCACTGTTGTTCAACACTCATGTGCCACAGTCACTGTTGTTCAACAGTCATGTGCCACAGTCACTGTTGTTCAACACTGAAGTGCCAGTCACTGTTGTTCAACACTCAAGTGCCAGTCACTGTTGTTCAACTCTCATGTGCCACAGTCACTGTTGTTCAACACTCATGTGCCAGTCACTGTTGTTCAACAGTTATGGGCCACAGTCACTGTTGTTCAATACTCATGTGCCACAGTCACTGTTGTTCAACACTCATGTGCCACAGTCACTGTTGTTCAACACGCATGGGCCACAGTCACTGTCGTTCAACACTCAATGGTCACAGTCACTGTTGTTCAACGCGTGTGCCACAGTCACTATTGTTCAACACTCAATGGCCACAGTCACTGTTGTTCAACAGTTATGGGCCACAGTCACTGTTGTTCAACGCGTGTGCCACAGTCACTTCCGCAGATCACTGTCCAGATAATTGCACTGAGGGTGAAGGTCTCCTGCAGTGCTAAATAACCAAACCTTCCATTACCGTGTTCCATCCTGCACTGCTTCCAATATAAACATTATATAATACAAAACACTTCTTCAATATCAATAAACATATCACTATTGAATGAAACACCTGACCCCTGATTCTGGATAGTGAATGAAACACCTGACCCCTGATTCTGGATAGTGAATGAAACACCTGACCCCTGATTCTGGATAGTGAATGAAACACCTGACCCCTGATTCTGGATAGTGAATGAAACACCTGACCCCTGATTCTGGATAGTGAATGAAACACCTGACCCCTGATTCTGGATAGTGAATGAAACACCTGACCCCTGATTCTGGATAGTGAATGAAACACCTGACCCCTGATTCTGGATAGTGAATGAAACACCTGACCCCTGATTCTGGATAGTGAATGAAACACCTGACCCCTGATTCTGGATAGTAAATAAAACACCTGACCCCTGATTCTGGATAGTGAATGAAACATCGTTCATTCACTATCCTTAAACAACAATAAACAACTCCACCTCTGCTTGACGTGTATGTTGACACCATAACTATATAATCTAATTTCGTATTTGTAAATAACATTTAAATTCTTATTTTGTGTGTGGTGGAGGTAGTGTTTGTTCTGTAATATACACACCATACATAGGAGGACACATACTTATATACACACCATACACTGGAGGACACATACTTATATACACACCATACACTGGAGGACACATACTTATATACACACCATACATAGGAGGACACATACTTATATACACACCATACACTGGAGGACACATACTTATATACACACCATACACTGGAGGACACATACTTATATACACACCATACACTGGAGGACACATACTTATATACACACCATACATAGGAGGACACATACTTATATACACACCATACACTGGAGGACACATACTTATATACACACCATACACTGGAGGACACATACTTATATACACACCATACACTGGAGGACACATACTTATATACACACCATACACTGGAGGACACATACTAATATACACACCATACACTGGAGGACACATACTAATATACACACCATACACTGGAGGACACATACTTATATACACACCATACACTGGAGGACACACACTTATATACACACCATACACTGGAGGACACACACTTATATACACACCATACACTGGAGGACACATACTAATATACACACCATACACTGGAGGACACACACTTATATACACACCATACACTGGAGGACACACACTTATATACACACCATACACTGGAGGACACATACTTATATACACACCATACACTGGAGGACACATACTTATATACACACCATACACTGGAGGACACATACTTATATACACACCATACACTGGAGGACACATACTAATATACACACCATACACTGGAGGACACATACTAATATACACACCATACACTGGAGGACACATACTTATATACACACCATACACTGGAGGACACATACTAATATACACACCATACACTGGAGGACACATACTTATATACACACCATACACTGGAGGACACATACTAATATACACACCATACACTGGAGGACACACACTTATATACACACCATACACTGGAGGACACATACTAATATACACACCATACACTGGAGGACACATACTTATATACACACCATACACTGGAGGACACATACTAATATACACACCATACACTGGAGGACACATACTAATATACATACCATACACAGGATACATACTAATATACACACCATACACTGGAGGACACATACTAATATACACACCATACACTGGAGGACACATACTAATATACACACCATACACTGGAGGACACATACTAATATACACACCATACACAGGAGGACACATACTAATATACATACCATACACAGGACACATACTAATATACACACCATACACTGGAGGACACATACTAATATACACACCATACACTGGAGGACACATACTAATATACACACCATACACTGGAGGACACATACTAATATACACACCATACACAGGACACATACTAATATACACACCATACACTGGAGGACACATACTAATATACACACCATACACAGGACACATACTAATATACACACCATACACTGGAGGACACATACTAATATACACACCATACACTGGAGGACACATACTTATATACACACCATACACTGGAGGACACATACTAATATACACACCATACACTGGAGGACACATACTAATATACACACCATACACTGGAGGACACATACTAATATACACACCATACACTGGAGGACACATACTAATATACACACCATACACAGGACACATACTAATATACACACCATACACTGGAGGACACATACTTATATACACACCATACACTGGAGGACACATACTAATATACACACCATACACTGAAGGACACATACTAATATACACACCATACACTGAAGGACACATACTAATATACACACCATACACTGGAGGACACATACTAATATACACACCATACACTGAAGGACACATACTAATATACACACCATACACTGGAGGACACATACTAATATACACACCATACACTGAAGGACACATACTAATATACGCACCATACACTGAAGGACACATACTAATATACACACCATACTGGAGGACACATACTAATATACACACCATACACTGAAGGACACATACTAATATACACACCATACACTGGAGGACACATACTAATATACACACCATACACTGAAGGACACATACTAATATACACACCATACACTGAAGGACACATACTAATATACACACCATACACTGAAGGACACATACTAATATACACACCATACACTGGAGGACACATACTAATATACACACCATACACTGAAGGACACATACTAATATACACACCATACACTGAAGGACACATACTAATATACACACCATACACTGGAGGACACATACTAATATACACACCATACACTGAAGGACACATACTAATATACACACCATACACTGGAGGACACATACTAATATACACACCATACACTGAAGGACACATACTAATATACACACCATACACTGGAGGACACATACTAATATACACACCATACACTGAAGGACACATACTAATATACACACCATACACTGAAGGACACATACTAATATACACACCATACACTGAAGGACACATACTAATATACACACCATACACTGGAGGACACATACTAATATACACACCATACACTGAAGGACACATACTAATATACACACCATACACTGAAGGACACATACTAATATACACACCATACACTGGAGGACACATACTAATATACACACCATACACTGAAGGACACATACTAATATACACACCATACACTGGAGGACACATACTAATATACACACCATACACTGAAGGACACAGGCGACGCTGGACTCTTTCGGGTTGACCTCTGAGAATATATCCCTGAGTTAGGGAAGATCTCCCTAGATTGACAGTAAGAATTTTCCCTGCGCTAGGGGAAAACTCTGGTCACAGGGCTGGAGGGGGCCCGGACCGTCACCACAAGGCTCCTCTTATCACCAGCGAGTCACACAGACACTGGCTCCACTCTCCCTACCTCTCACCCAGCCCTCCTCTTCCTCCTCGTGGCCCCTCTCTCTCTCTCTCTCTCTCTCTCCCCGAGCAGCCTCTCCCCATCCCCTACCTCCCCGGGTTTACTCTCCCTTCCCCCCACCACAGGAATCCACCCAACATTTCCCTCCCCCCACAATACATCCCACAGACCCTTCTCCCTCCCTCGTCCCCCTTACTACTCCTAACTTTACCTACAAATTCCCCCTCCCCACCTTCCAAATCCTGTATCCTAAGCTTGGTAGTAAGATGCTCTCTCTCTCTCTCTCTCTCTCTCTCTCTCTCTCTCTCTCTCTCTCTCTCTCTCTCTCTCTCTCTCTCTCCTTCTCCCTCTCCCTCTCCCTCCCCTCTCTCTCTCTCTCTCTCTCTCTCTCTCTCTCTCTCTCTCTCTCTCTCTCTCTCTCTCTCTCTCTCTCTCTCTCTCTCTCCTCTCCCTCTCTCTCTCTCTCTCTCTCTCTCTCTCTCTCTCCCTCTCCCTCTCCCTCTCCCTCTCTCTCTCTCTCTCTCTCTCTCTCTCCCTCTCTCGCTCTCTCTCTCTCTCTCTCTCTCTCTCTCTCTCTCTCTCTCTCTCTCTCTCTCTCCCTCTCCCTCTCTCTCTCTCTCTCTCTCTCTCTCTCTCTCTCTCTCTCTCTCTCCTTCTCCCTCTCCCTCTCTCTCTCTCTCTCTCTCTCTCTCTCTCTCTCTCTCTCTCTCTCTCTCTCTCTCTCTCTCTCTCTCTCTCCTTCTCCCTCTCCCTCTCTCTCTCTCTCTCTCTCTCTCTCTCTCTCTCTCTCTCTCCTTCTCTCTCTCCTTCTCCCTCTCCCTCTCCCTCTCTCTCTCTCTCTCTCTCTCTCTCTCTCTCTCTCTCCCTCTCCCTCTCTCTCTCTCTCTCTCTCTCTCTCTCTCTCCCTCTCCCTCTCCCTCTCCTCTCTCTCTCTCTCTCTCTCTCTCTCTCTCTCTCTCTCTCTCTCTCTCTCTCTCTCTCTCTCTCTCTCTCTCCCTCTCTCTCTCTCTCTCAACCGACCCTATGTATCATAATTACAGTTATAACATACTCGCAGCTAAAACATAGAAACATTCCCCGACATGATAGCGAGAGCAGTTGTCCACGGTGATAACACATCAAGGAGTGCCAGGCTGGACAATATAAGATCTAGTCTCCAGGCCTACAAAAAGATGCCAAATAGTGTGAGATGTTACCAGTGCCAGAACATTCACAGACATGTCACTCACTCTCAGGAGGGGCGAGAAGGACCAGTCACGATTATAAATAACATAACGTACTGTCACGAGGTATCTGTGGGGGCCATGTGTGTAAGGCAGCAGGACCAGGAGGGTCAGGTGTGAGCGTAAGGAAGCAGGGACCGGAGGGTCAGGTGTGTGTGTAAGGAAGCAGGGACCGGAAAGTCAGGTGTGAGTGTAAGGAAGCAGGGACCGGAGGGTCAGGTGTGTGTGTAAGGAAGCAGGGACCGGAGGGTCAGGTGTGTGTGCAAGGCAGCAGGGACCGGAGGGTCAGGTGTGAGTGTAAGGAAGCAGGGACCGGAGGGTCAGGTGTGAGCGTAAGGAAGCAGGGACCGGAGGGTCAGATGAGTATGTAAGGAAGCAGGGACCGGAGGGTCAGGTGTGAGTGTAAGGCAGCAGGGACCGGAGGGTCAGGTGTGTGTGTAAGGAAGCAGGGACCGGAAAGTCAGGTGTGAGTGTAAGGAAGCAGGGACCGGAGGGTCAGGTGTGTGTGTAAGGAAGCAGGGACCGGAGGGTCAGGTGTGTGTGCAAGGCAGCAGGGACCGGAGGGTCAGGTGTGAGTGTAAGGAAGCAGGGACCGGAGGGTCAGGTGTGAGCGTAAGGAAGCAGGGACCGGAGGGTCAGATGAGTATGTAAGGAAGCAGGGACCGGAGGGTCAGGTGTGAGTGTAAGGCAGCAGGGACCGGAGGGTCAGGTGTGTGTGTAAGGAAGCAGGGACCGGAAAGTCAGGTGTGAGTGTAAGGAAGCAGGGACCGGAGGGTCAGGTGTGTGTGTAAGGAAGCAGGGACCGGAGGGTCAGGTGTGTGTGCAAGGCAGCAGGGACCGGAGGGTCAGGTGTGAGTGTAAGGAAGCAGGGACCGGAGGGTCAGGTGTGAGTGTAAGGAAGCAGGGACCGGAGGGTCAGGTGTGAGTGTAAGGAAGCAGGGACCGGAGGGTCAGGTGTGTGTGCAAGGCAGCAGGGACCGGAGGGTCAGGTGTGAGTGTAAGGAAGCAGGGACCGGAGGGTCAGGTGTGAGTGTAAGGAAGCAGGGACCGGAGGGTCAGGTGTGAGTGTAAGGAAGCAGGGACCGGAGGGTCAGGTGTGTGTGTAAGGAAGCAGGGACCGGAAAGTCAGGTGTGAGTGTAAGGAAGCAGGGACCGGAGGGTCAGGTGTGTGTGTAAGGAAGCAGGGACCGGAAAGTCAGGTGTGAGTGTAAGGCAGCAGGGACCGGAGGGTCAGGTGTGAGTGTAAGGAAGCAGGGACCGGAGGGTCAGGTGTGAGTGTAAGGAAGCAGGGACCGGAGGGTCAGGTGTGTGTGCAAGGCAGCAGGGCTAGGAGGGTCAGGTGTGTGTGTAAGGCAGCAGGGCTAGGAGGGTCAGGTGTGTAAGGCAGCAGGCCAGGAGGGTCAGGTGTGTAAGGCAGTAGACCAGGAGGGTCAGGTGTGTAAGGCAGCAGACCAGGAGGGTCAGGTGTGTAAGGCAGCAGGCCAGGAGGGTCAGGTGTGTAAGGCAGCAGACCAGGAGGGTCAGGTGTGTAAGGCAGCAGGGCCAGGAGGGTCAGGTGTGTAAGGCAGCAGGGCTAGGAGGGTCAGGTGTGTAAGGCAGCAGACCAGGAGGGTCAGGTGTGTAAGGCAGCAGGCCAGGAGGGTCAGGTGTGTAAGGCAGCAGACTAGGAGGGTCAGGTGTGTAAGGCAGCAGACCAGGAGGGTCAGGTGTGTAAGGCAGCAGGGCCAGGAAGCACTGACACACAGGGAGAGGAGGAGGGTGAAGAGGACGGGGGTGGAGGTGGGGTGGGTGACGGCCGGACAAGGGAACCTGTGTTTCTCCCGCCATAATCAACGCACCACCTTAGGCTCGCAACACTAATTCCAGCAGTTGCCACACAAAGAGCGAGTTGCTCAGGGCGGTGGTGGAGGAGGCGGGACGCAGCGGCCCTGCTGGTGCGGGTGTCGCCATCTTGGTCACCTCTGACACCCCCTCCCCCTCCCTAGGGGCCTTTCACTGACGCCTGGTCCTGCGCTCTCGGGGGAAGATGAAGTAAATTTGAAGATTCTTTTGTTGTCTTAGTTGTAATGTAAGGTATGTGATAATTTGTTTGTGTGTGTGGGTGTGTGTGTGGTGTGTGTGTGGGTGGGTGGGTGTGAAGGTGTGTGTTGATATGGCTGGGTGTGGATGTGTGTAGGTGTGGATGTGTGTAGGTGTGGATGTGTGTAGGTGTAGGTGTACTCACCTAATTGTGTGTGTAAGTGTGGGGTGTTTGCAGGTGTGGGAGCGTGTAGGTTGGCGTGCACGTGTCAGCTGGTGTGAATGTCTATGTAAAATGTCTGTTTATTTACCTGTCCCCACAGTGAGTAAAATTTAGCTCTTGGACCCCGCCTCAGAACTTTGGCACTCAGTGCTCATGCCCTTCCAGACGCTCGAATACAGTAATTCTTGCAACTCAAGTCCTGGCTTGAGTTGCTCTCACAACGTCTGATTCAGGTGAGATTTATTTATGTTGCTCAGCTCCCCCGTTCTCTCAGACATTACTGGATGATACTTCTTAACATAAACAAATCGTAAGCCACTATTGAGAAAACACTCAAGAAATATATTCTGGATATTTCGTTCCCAGGCCGGATCCCTCTTCAGCAGTGTACTCTCTAATCTACATATTCTTTAATATGTACAATTTCGTTTTCTGGATCTTTTATGTTTTTTTTTAAGTTTGTTTACTTCTATCTTCAGTTAGATGTCTCTCTCTCTCTCAATAACTCTTGCATTCTTCTACACACTTTGCTTACTTCCCTTTGATTTTATATCAACTTCTCTTTCATATATTATCTGTTAATATTCCATACTACTTTCTCCATCCTTGTCTTATTTCTTGCTTTATCTTTTATAGCTGCTACTTCAACTTTATCGTCCCACCTCTCGCCTTCGCCTTGCCATCCATTTTATTCTCTTTCTCTAATCTCTGTAAATATTTCCCCTCTCATCTCTATTTACTTCCTCTCTTATCTCCTGCTGTCTTCTCTACTGTATCAGGAATACTGCTGCAGGTCCCAGCTGGGGTCGCAGGGCCCCGCCTTGCTTACCTTGTCAACACAGCTCAGTAGGCGAGGAGTCGTTCCCCCGGCATCTGTTTGCTGACCTTCTCTTCTGCTGAATGGTAAGAGTCTCTTCCTGTTGGCAAGTGTTTTATGTCTCCTTCTGTTGCTCCTCCACACTGTAGCTTGTTCCTAAAACTGCGTCCAGGTGGCCCTCTCGTGGCACGGTGCCAGGTATCACCAGGCACTTGCAATACCGCCTCTCATATGGTTTATTTAATGGTTCAGCTCACTGCCTTTAAGTACAGGCATGAACCGGGCAGCCTAACATGTGCCGCTGGGAACTCTGTACCCTCTCGCTCACTGTTTCACCACCAGCTGCCCGTCTCTGCTGCGTAATCACAGTAGTATCTTACCAAGCTATCTCTTCCCTGCGTGTTCCTACTTAACTTAAATGTTTATGTCTGGTGAAAACCTGGTGGCCTTCGCCTCCCTCTCTCTCTGTTTCCTTAGGCAAGCCTTGGAGAAGCCTTGGGGAAACCTTGGAGAAGCCTTGGGGAAACCTTGGGGAAACCTTGGGGAAGCCTTGGGAAAGCCTTGGGGAAACCTTGAAGAAGCCTTAGGGAAGCCTTGTGAAAGCTTTGGGAAAGCCTTGGGAAAGCCTTGGGGAAACCTTGGGGAAGGGCTGCCAGGCGCCTAGTTCTTTGTGCCCTCTGTGCTATTTAATTTTTACATTTTCACTCTCTCAGCCGTGTTATCCCTCTCAGTCTTCACATATACTGTTGCGTACGTTCACCAGTGCACTGCACCTCTGCACCTGGCTCCCACACTTCTGTACAATACGAATGTTCACGGAAATAATCGGTGATACTCCCTTCACTCGTTCCTCTCTGCACTAATTTCCCTCGTTTCTAAATTAATATTTTCTTATCCTATCAGCCCTTTTCTCGGTGAATTATAACTGTTCCCAACTCTCTTTCATTGCTCTTCCGTACACTGTGCAACAATTTTCTTCCTGGTCTTATAATTGTGTTACTTCTCACTTATTAATGGTGGGTGAGCCAAGCCTCCGTCTGTATTTTTATGTTTTATGTCACTTGTCGCCTTCTTTTAGTCGTGGGAGCTTCCCCGGAGCTGTCTGGACACCTCAACGGCTCCCTGTCATCTGCTCCCGCCCCTCTCATGTAAATATTGTCCAGAAGATGTCCTCGGGACTTTGAGCGCGCCGTGTGTGGGTGTATGTGTGTGTGGGTGCGTGTGTGTGTGTGTGTGTGGGTGCGTGTGTGTGTGTGTGTGTGTGGGTGCGTGTGTGTATGTGTGTGGGTGCGTGTGTGTGTGTGTATTCATCTAGTTGTCCTTGCGGGGGTTGAGCTCTGTTCTTTCGACCCGCCTCTCAACTGTCAGTCAATCAACTGTTACTAACTACAAACATACTTTTTTTCCACATATACACATAAACACACACACACATAAACACACACACACATAAACACACACACACACACACACACACACACACAGAGGAAGCAGCCCGTAGCAGATGTCTAACTCCCAGGTACATATGTACTGCTAGGTAACAGAGGCATCAGTGTGAAAGAAACTCTGCCCATAGTTTCCCACCGGTGCCGGGAATCGATCCCCAGTATACAAGACTACGTATCCAGCGTGCTTTCCCCTTAGCCACCACACGCCGTTGTGTGTGTGTGTATGTGTGTGTACTCACCTAGTTGTACTTCCGGGGGTTGAGCTCTGGCTCTTTGGCTCAGCCTCTCAACTGTGTGTGTGTGTGTTTATTCCGGATTACCTGATGTAATTCATGTATCAAGCATCAGCTCCTAAGCTCCGGCTTTTGAAATATCAGAAATATAATATAATAACCATTTGCTTACATTAATATGTTTACCTTCAGAGACGTACAGTCATGCTTTTCTCTCAACCAATTCCATTTATTTGTAACCTTTATGCAGAAGATGTGTCCAGCATTTCTGTGACTCATTTGAGTTTCTAGTTTCCATATATGTCCCCTTGTTATGTTAGTTCTTGCTTTATATTTTGTTTCTTTGTCTGCTTTGACAATTCCTCTTATAATCTTACGTGTCGTTATCATGTTTCTCTGTCATGTTACCTCAAGTGTGATGACGTTTTGTTCCCTCGCTCTGTCCTAGTTAGTGACATATATTAGGGACAAATTGTGTCCAAGTACGGGTCTTTGTGGTATTCCATTTTCCTTCTCTCTCTCTCTCCACTCTCACCCTCTTGCTCCTGGCAGGTTACTACATCGGTATAGTGACGTTGGGGACGCTCGGGACGCCAGCTGCACCTCATCCTGCCCACAGGAACGTGTATCATGTCTGGAACACGTTCGTGAGGGGCTTTAATAAATTACTGTCTGGTAACGAGCACAACAATGTTTAATATTTTTAAATTTTCCATCGCACAAGCGGACATAGAATTAATTAATTGTAAGCAAATCCCGGCAACCCAATTATTAAAAATGCTGTTTATTTAACAATGTTCAACGATATATAGCGTTGTTATCTCAAACACACAAACACTACTTTTTTAGAAGACTTTCAAGAATGTTTACAAGGAGGATGTGAGGCTGTTTACATCAGAACAACATTTGTGTTTACACTTGAGACCTGGTGGCGATGGGGCCGTGAACACCGCTAAATATTAGCACCACACTTAGTAAAATGATAAATAAACTATTAGTCTAAGCTGCTTTTAATTTGTAAACAACACAACACCGCGCAGTTTTAGCGACTGGTTAGATAGTTATTGTGTCTGTTGTTGTTTTGTACGGAGGCGCCGCCATCATCCTCGGGCCCCGCCTCGCATCTCGCCATATACATTCTCCACAATATTCACAGCGACGAGACTCTATTATTATATTGGATTGTCAGAAGGAATATTATATACTCGGAGGGAATATTGTTTACCCGGAGAGAATATTGCATACCTGGCAAGAATATTGTATATCCGGAGGGAATATTGTATACCTGGAGCAAATATTGTATAACTAGAGGGAGTACTGTATAACCAGAGGAAATATTGTGTACCCAGAGAGAGTATTGTATACCCATAGAGAATATTGTTTACCTTGAAGAGAGTATACCCTGAGAGAATATTGCTTACCCAGAAAGAATACTGAATACCCATAGTGAATATGGTATACCCGGAGAGGATGCTTGAGATGTCAAGCATCTCAAGCATTACAGTGATGAGTCTCTCATCACTGTAATGTATGGTAGAATGTTTAAGTCCTTCAGTATCACTAATCATCACCCTCCTGGCTTCATTATGTATTACTTCTAGTTTGATCACAATACAGATAGAGAAGTAAATTATCTACAAGCCATGAACATCAACTAGGTATAACCTGATCCTGGTATTTGTGTATTATATATTTTTAGGTATATATCTGCATATATGCAGCTACCCTAGCCTATATGAAGGGTTACATGGTGTGTCAAGAGGTAGCTATGAAGAGCTAACAAAATCTATTTCTCGCAGGATGGTTAGCTACATAGGGCCATGTGATCAGTGTAGACACATTGATCTCTTCTTAAGGTCATCTTGAGATGACTTCGGGGCTTAGTGTCCCCGCGGCCCTGTCCTCAACCAGGCCTCCACCCCCAGGAAGCAGCCCGTGACAGCTGACTAACACCCAGGCACCTATTTACTGCTAGGTAACAGGGGCATCAGGGTGAAAGAAACTCTTTCCATTGTTTCTCTTCGGCGCCCGGGATCGAACCCGGGACCACAGGATCACGCATCCAGTGTTCTGTCCGCTCAGCCACCGGCTCCCCGCTCCATGATCAAGAGATCTTAGATTTGTTATAGAGGACCTAATTGTTTCAAGTGTGACAGTTTTAAGAACAAGATTCTCATTACCTTTCTTGATGATGGTTCTGACTGGTACTTGAATGCTCCTTTTTTTTATTAATATATGAGGTACATCTGCATTAGTGCTCCTCATGTTTTTTCACAACTCTACGGATCTAGCGTGCCACATTCTATTAATAATTGAGTATATTATTATGAGAAAGTTAATTGTTTGTGTGGGTCTTCAAAGAAGAGAGGCGCCTAGTGCCTTTGTATCCGCGTTCCCTGTGTGTCCGTGGGTCTGTGTGTCCGTGGGTCTGTGTGTCCGTGGGTCTGTGTGTCTGTGGGTCTGTGTGTCCGTGGGTCTGTGTGTCCGTGGGTCTGTGTGTCCGTGGGTCTGTGTGTCTGTGGGTCTGTGTGTCCGTGGGTCTGTGTGTCCGTGAGTCTGTGTGTCCGTGGGTCTGTGTGTCTGTGGGTCTGTGTGTCCGTGGGTCTGTGGGTCTGTGTGTCCGTGGGTCTGTGTGTCCGTGGATTTGTGTGTCCGTGGGTCTGTGTGTCCGTGGGTCTGTGTGTCCGTGGGTCTGTGTGTCCGAGGGTCTGTGTGTCCGAGGGTATGTGTGTCCGTGGGTCTGCGTGTCCGTGGGTCTGTGTGTCCGAGGGTCTGTGTGTCCGTGGGTCTGTGTGTCCGTGGGTCTGTGTGTCCGAGGGTCTGTGTGTCCGTGGGTCCGTGGGTCTGTGTGTCTGTGGGTCTGTGTGTCCGTGGGTCTGTGTGTCCGTGGGTCTGTGTGTCCGTGGGTCTGTGTGTCCGTGGGTCTGTGTGTCCGTGGGTCTGTGTGTCCGTGGGTCTGTGTGTCCGTGGGTCTGTGTGTCCGTGGGTCTGTGTGTCCGAGGGTCTGTGTGTCCGTGGGTCTGTGTGTCCGTGGGTCTGTGTGTCCGTGGGTTTGTGTGTCCGTGGGTCTGTGTGTCCGTGGGTCTGTGTGTCCGTGGGTCTGTGTGTCCGTGGGTCTGTGTGTCCGAGGGTCTGTGTGTCCCTGGGTCTGTGTGTCCGTGGGTCTGTGTGTCCGTGGGTCTGTGTGTCCGTGGGTCTGTGTGTCTGTGGGTCTGTGTGTCCGTGGGTCTGTGTGTCCGTGGGTCTGTGTGTCCGTGGGTCTGTGTGTCCGTGGGTCTGTGTGTCCGTGGGTCTGTGTGTCTGTGGGTCTGTGTGTCCGTGGGTCTGTGTGTCCGTGGGTCTGTGTGTCTGTGGGTCTGAGGCAGCAACACCCACCTGGCGGAGGCAGCAACACCCACCTGGCTGAGGCAGCAACACCCACCTGGCTGAGGCAGCAACACCCACCTGGCTGAGGCAGCAACACCCACCTGGCTGAGGCAGCAACACCCACCAGGCTGAGGCAGCATCACCCACCAGGCTGAGGCAGCAACACCCACCAGGCTGAGGCAGCAACACCCACCAGGCTGAGGCAGCAACACCCACCTGGCTGAGGCAGCAACACCCACCTGGCTGAGGCAGCAACACCCACCAGGCTGAGGCAGCATCACCCACCAGGCTGAGGCAGCAACACCCACCAGGCTGAGGCAGTAAAGGCCACACTGAGTCAGTAAGGAGGAGTCAGGAGGAGTCTCCGGCTGGTCGGCCGGAGACCTTCACCAAAGAAGCAGTTCGCACAAGGACTTACAGCCAGCGCCAGACGAACCCAGTTTGTTTGTGGTTCCTGTTTGCTCACCGAGGCTCTTGTGTGTTTACGTCGCCGTGGTGTTTGTTTACGTCGCCGTGGTGTTTGTTGGAGTCGCCGTGGTGTGTGTTGGTGCTCTTGTGTGTGTAGACCTTCGCCTGCAACTCCGCACCACCAGACCAAGACAATCTGCCACACTCTCCGTCTATATGTATTCATAAATATATATTTCTAAACGAATATATATCAACTGTTTTGATTTGGACCAACGTTATATGCTATAACGATGGTATAGTATAAACCAAATCGTCACTTATAGCAACGATGTGGACCATCGTACATATATTGACGTGTTGGGCAATTAGACAGTAGATTTTGCTTCTATTGAATTTGGACAAACCTGAAAAGGTTTGTATGTTAATAAAACCTGAGCTAACCTATCCATCCTAGGCCTAATACACACTCTCTGAGGCCTACTGCCTGAGTACACACACGTGTGCTATAATAGGCCTGGGAATATTTTAGTTTGGTTTTTAGCTTGATTTTTTCCGGACTCAATAAAGTTAATAGTATAAAATTCTGCTAACTGACTTACATCACTACGTCAATATATGAACGATGGTCCACATACTTACAAAAATACTATCTAAACAAGTGAATGAATATATATATATATATATATATATATATATATATATATATATATATATATATATATATATATATATATATATATATATACAGAAAAAGTCTGTGTTTGTCTTTTTCTATGTCTGTGTAAGGTATGAGGGCCAAATGCTTGAGGTTATACTTGACTAACTGTCCAAGATGAATGATGGGAGGTCATGGGAGTGTCAAAGGTCAGCCAGGGTCCGCCGCGGTCTCACAATTTAAGAAATATTGGAATCTATAACTACGCCCCCTTTGGGATTTTAATGAAGTAAACTATAAAATAGAGGTTGTGACTACCTTAGAGTTTTATTTGGCAGCTTCAATTCATCAAAATATTTAATTTCAGAGAGAGAAAAAGAGATAAAAGAGAGAGAGAGAGTGAGGAAGAGGGGGGGGGGCACAATACTTCCTTCGACATCTAAATTCGTTTCATTGGAGTGGGTTATTGGTATGCTTCAGTACTTAATAAGTCAATTGACTGATGAAGATTAAACCACTCAAGAGGTGGCACGGGCATGAATAGCCCGTAAAAATAAGTTAGGAGGGGTTTATTGTTATAGGGGATGAGAGGTGAGGAGGGGCTGGGGAGAGGGAGCATGTGTTGTGATGTTATAGCGTGCAGGGCGCTGGTGTGTGTAGGGATCAGGGTGTAGGGGTAGCAGTGTCGCGCCTCAGTGGTCCCTGGTACTCGTTCCAGACGAGAGGCATAAAGGAGTCTCGTGAAGACAAAGGTGAAGAGTGAAAGAGAGGAAGAGAAGGGGACGATAATAAGAACAGGTGATTGGGTAAGAGGCAGAGAGAAGGTAGAGGGGAAAATAGGATGGAGAATAAGAAGAGAAATGCAATTAATGCCAATCCACAGAGTATTCGTATGTATGTATGTATGTATGTATGTATGTATGTATGTATGTATGTATGTATGTACGTATGTATGTATGTATGTACGTATGTATGTATGAGATGGGTGTGTGTAGTCTTGGAAGAGTGCTGGTGTATGGGTGACTCCTTACTTGTCAAAGACTGAGAGTGGCACAAGGTCGTCATTAGTTAGGCAACAATACAGTCAGATGGAAATTTGTAAGTTTACTACTTTTATAATATATAACATAGGAGTCTTTTAACATGAGAGATTTTAAAATACAAAATAGATAGAGAGAGAGAGAGAGAGAGAGAGAGAGAGACAGAGACAGACAAAGTGTGAGTGTGCCAGGGATCTGTCACATCTCCCAGGGGTGGTAAGCACAGAGAGGGTGAAGAAGTCTTTTGTACAAGATTATCTCATTGTTGTGAAGTGGTCTACTCTAAAGGTTTTGCCTTTCTGAAATACTGAAATATTATGAAGACTGCCAAATGTGAGTCTTTAGACAACTTGCGAGGTGTGAAGAGGCGTGTGAGGAGACGTGCGATGTGAGGAGATATGTAAGGAGACGGCGGGGCATGAGGAGATGTGTAGAGTATTACGATAACTGGATCGTGTCATACAAATGGTTATTTGAGTTCAATCTTAGCCAATGCAACGTTAAGAGTCTAAGTACACCGGGGGAGAGATCTGAGGGAATGCCACACGTTGACAGGGAATTAACATGTTGAACAAGAGGAGAAAGTTGATGTAAGAGTAGAGATGAGGCCGAGGCGGTCACTGGAGGCACTCACTACCTTCGTAACACCACCGGTGCTTGTGGAGCCAGTGACCTGTGTAGACAAAGGTGAGGAAGGTGAGTTATGAGGGAAGACGCTCACACACCACTCATTCATTCCGCAGCACTAAACCCTCTCTCATAAATCATTATTCTAGCCCCCTCTCATCTTTTCATCGTTTTTCGTCAACTGTTTAACCTTTTCGTATTACCTTTGCGTCCTCTTCACCCTCCCTCCAATTCCCCTTTCTCCAATTCTCCCATTTCCTCAACTATCCTTCTCCTTCTTTCATTCCCCTCTACACTTTCTCCAAATGTGGAGACATAGAGGAGATATTTCTCAAGGTAGGCAGAGAGACGTTGTGGCCAGTGAGTGTAGTGCACCAAGAGACCGGCGCCTGGGCTCCACCACCAGGCCCTCCGAGTGCTGTTTCTTGTCGCTTGTGTGAGACCCATTGTGTCCTATTTGGGTGGCCTTCGGCACCCATAAGATGGGGGCTGGTGTTGGGACAGGGGCTATGTTGGTGTGGTGACGGGAGAGGGCTATGTTGGTGTGGTGACGGGAGGGGGCTATGTTGGTGTGGTAACGGGAGGGGGCTATGTTGGTTTGGTGACGGGAGGGGGCTATGTTGGTGTGGTGACGGGAGAGGGCTATGTTTGTGTGGTGACGGGAGGGGGCTATGTTGGTTTGGTGACGGGAGGGGGCTATGTTGGTGTGAGCCCCCTCCCGTCACCACACCAACATAGCCCCCTCCCGTCACCAAACCAACATAGCCCCCTCCCGTCACCACACAAACATAGCCCTCTCCCGTCACCACACCAACATAGCCCCCTCCCGTCACCAAACCAACATAGCCCCCTCCCGTTACCACACCAACATAGCCCCCTCCCGTCACCACACCAACATAGCCCCCTCCCGTCACCACACCAACATAGCCCCCTCCCGTCACCACACCAACATAGCCCCCTCCCGTCACATGTTGGTGTGGTGACGGGAGGGGGCTATGTTGGTGTGGTGACGGGAGGGGGCTATGTTGGTTTGGTGACGGGAGGGGGCTATGTTGGTGTGGTGACGGGAGGGGGATATGTTGGTACTGATGACGGGAGGGGGCTATGTTGGTGTGGTGACGGGAGGGGGCTATGTTGCTGTGGTGACGGGAGGGGGCTATGTTGGTACTGGTGACGGGAGGGGGCTATGTTGGTGTGGTGACGGGAGGGGGCTATGTTGGTGTGGTGACGGGAGGGGGCTATGTTGGTACTGGTGACGGGAGGGGGCTATGTTGGTGTGGTGACGGGAGGGGGCTATGTTGGTGTGGTGACGGGAGGGGGCTATGTTGGTACTGGTGACGGGAGGGGGCTATGTTGGTGTGGTGACGGGAGGGGGCTATGTTGGTACTGGTGACGGGAGGGGGCTATGTTGGTGTGGTGACGGGAGGGGGCTATGTTGGTACTGGTGACGGGAGGGGGCTATGTTGGTGTGGTGACGGGAGGGGGCTATGTTGCTGTGGTGACGGGAGGGGGCTATGTTGGTACTGGTGACGGGAGGGGGCTATGTTGGTGTGGTGACGGGAGGGGGCTATGTTGGTGTGGTGACGGGAGGGGGCTATGTTGGTACTGGTGACGGGAGGGGGCTATGTTGGTGTGGTGACGGGAGGGGGCTATGTTGGTGTGGTGACGGGAGGGGGCTATGTTGGTACTGGTGACGGGAGGGGGCTATGTTGGTGTGGTGACGGGATGGGGCTATGTTGGTACTGGTGACGGGAGGGGGCTATGTTGGTGTGGTGACGGGAGGGGCTACGTTGGTACTGGTGACGGGAGGGGGCTATGTTGGTGTGGTGACGGGAGGGGGCTATGTTGGTATGGTGACGGGAGGGGGCTATGCTGGTGCTGGTGAAGGGAGGGGGCTATGTTGGTGCTGGTGATGGAAGGGGGCTACGTTGGTGCTGGTGATGGGAGGGGGCTATGTTGGTGCTGGTGACGGGAGGGGGCTATGTTGGTGCTGGTGATGTGTTACGGACCCGAGTCCATCGTCGGAGCACGAAGCAGTGACGACAACGCCATCTGTGAGTCCGCTCCCGAAAACCCCACAACATGGACAACGCCATCTAGTGGTGACAGGATATGCCGGCAACAGGCGCTGGATTCCTGTCCTAGTCGGCTCGCGAAGTAGCCGCTGCTGACCTCTGGCGAGGTGGCGCTTAGACAGTGAACGCCATCTATGGAGCGAAGAGGTGGATGTTCGTGTCTAAGCTAGTAAGTGATGTTTCCTAGTGGTCCCATGTAGTGTCCCGGCCCAGTACTGATGACGTGTCTGTTTGCAGAGTCAACCTAGGACGGCTGTGAGGTACGTGGAGTCAGTCTACCCAAGGCAACCAAGGTCCCTTCACCAGTCTGTTTTGTAGGAGCTGTGAGCCACCCCCGGACGAACTCTGCTGAGTGTATGATTGCCTGCCTGAGGCGTGGCAGTGACGGGATTCGCCGTATCCGGGGCTGGCTGGTGGAAGAGACCACCCACTGAGGTGACGACCGAGGAGGGTGACCAGCGAGTCACACGAGGCTCCTGCCTAGGGCTGCAACCCTAGTATTAGTCGAGGAGTGGCCTGACAGCGAAGCTGACAAGTACCTGCCAGCTACAGGCTGGACCGTGGTTGTAGGCCATCACGACGAGGCACCAAGTGGGATTGTGGTTTGGCTGGCCTGTGGCCAGGGTGGATTCATCATGGATTCTGGGCCACGGAGGAGGAGACCAGGAAAGGCTACCCAGAGGAAGCGTCGCCGAGTGTCTAGTGTCTTCGGAGGAAGACGAAGCTGTATATAATTGTATAGTAATAATTCCCGTGTGTGACTTTTTACATATGGTGGTGGGAATATAATATATATATATATATATATATATATATATATATATGTATATATATATATATATATATATATATATATATATATATATATAAGGGAATATACATATATATATTAAAATACTGGTGTATTTGTGTACCTCCCCCATTGTTTTAACTTGCGTTACGGAACACACCCCTCGAAAGCCTCTACTAACTTGGGGCCGGATACCCAAACAACTATTACCATCAGAAAAGAACCCGGTTGCGTCCCAGTAGGGCCGTAACATGACGGGAGGGGGCTACGTTGGTGCTGGTGATGGGAGGGGGCTACGTTGGTGCTGGTGACGGGAGGGGGCTACGTTGGTGCTGGTGATGGGAGGGGGCTACGTTGGTGCTGGTGACGGGAGGGGGCTACGTTGGTGCTGGTGATGGGAGGGGGCTATGTTGGTGCTGATGACGGGAGGGGGCTACGTTGGTGCTTGGTGATGGGAGGGGGCTATGTTGGTGCTGGTGACGGGAGGGGGCTACGTTGGTGCTGGTGATGGGAGGGGGCTATGTTGGTGCTGGTGACGGAAGGGGGCTACGTTGGTGCTGGTGATGGGAGGGGGCTATGTTGGTGCTGGTGACGGGAGGGGGCTACGTTGGTGCTGGTGATGGGAGGGGGCTACGTTGGTGCTGGTGATGGGAGGGGGCTACGTTGGTGCTGGTGATGGGAGGGGGCTACGTTGGTGCTGGTGACGGGAGGAGGCTACGTTGGTGCTGGTGATGGGAGGGGGCTATGTTGGTGCTGATGACGGGAGGGAGCTACGTTGGTGCTGGTGATGGGAGGGGGCTATGTTGGTGCTGGTGACGGGAGGGGGCTACGTTGGTGCTGGTGATGGGAGGGGGCTATGTTGGTGCTGGTGACGGGAGGGGACTACGTTGGTGCTGGCGATGGGAGGGGGCTATGTTGGTGCTGGTGACGGGAGGGGACTACGTTGGTGCTGGTGACGGGAGGGGACTACGTTGGTGCTGGTGACGGGAGGGGACTACGTTGGTGCTGGTGACGGGAGGGGACTACGTTGGTGCTGGTGACGGGAGGGGGCTACGTTGGTGCTGATGACGGGAGGGGGCTACGTTGGTGCTGGTGGTGTTGTGGTGCTGGTAGTTGGGATGTGTTGCTGCTAGCTGGATTGTGGTGCGGGTAGTTGGGTCATTACCACCTGCCCCCACTGTCATTACCACCTGCCCCCACTGTCATTACCACCTGCCCCCACTGTCATTACCACCTGCCCCCACTGTCATTACCACCTGCCCCACTGTCATTACCACCTGCCCCCACTGTCATTACCACCTGCCCCACTGTCATTACCACCTGCCCCCACTGTCATCACCACCTGCCCCCACTGTCATCACCACCTGCCCCCACTGTCATTACCACCTGCCCCCACTGTCATTACCACCTGCCCCACTGTCATTACCACCTGCCCCCACTGTCATTACCACCTGCCCCCACTATCATTACCACCTGCCCCACTATCATTACCACCTGCCACCACTGTCATTACCACCTGCCCCACTGTCATTACCACCTGCCCCCACTGTCATTACCACCTGCCCCCACTATCATTACCACCTGCCCCACTATCATTACCACCTGCCCCCACTGTCATTACCACCTGCCCCCACTGTCATTACCACCTGCCAGCCCCTCACTATAAAAATTCCCGCAATATCAGCATAGACAACAATAACAACAACAACAATCACATTACCAGTCAACATATCTGCAACATAGTCAAGAGCGGCCACGACAACAACGATAAGAACAGTCGCCTATCCGTCTGCCGGAGACGAAGTCACATCTTGTGAAAATAACCTTCGACTTCCACGAACAGCCGGAAGGATCAAAGCGTCTCAGTCCGTATTGAAAAAATGGGAATTTTTAATGTCACATTGGAAGAGGATTTCCTCTCTCTCTCTCTCTCTCTCTCTCTCTCTCTCTCTCTCTCTCTCTCTCTCTCTCTCTCTCTCTCTCTCTCTCTCTCTCTCTCATATACACAGAGAGGAAGAGAAAGGATGGAGTTAATAAGGAAACACAACAACCATGTCATTAATAAAAACAAGAAAAAAGGTAATGAACACTG
>NC_091172.1:13257569-13272569 GCF_040958095.1 Procambarus clarkii | reverse complement strand
GGGGAGGGCCTATAGTGGTGTGCTGGTGGGGGGAGGGCCTATAGTGGTGTGCTGGTGGGGGAGGGCCTATAGTGGTGTGCTGGTGGGGGGAGGGCCTATAGTGGTGTGCTGGTGGGGGAGGGCCTATAGTGGTGTGCTGGTGGGGGAGGGCCTATAGTGGTGTGCTGGTGGGGGAGGGCCTATAGTGATGTGCTGGTGGGGGGAGGGCCTATAGTGGTGTGCTGGTGGGGGAGGGCCTATAGTGGTGTGCTGGTGGGGGAGGGCCTATAGTGATGTG
This sequence comes from Procambarus clarkii, assembly GCF_040958095.1. Taxonomy (NCBI): domain Eukaryota; kingdom Metazoa; phylum Arthropoda; class Malacostraca; order Decapoda; family Cambaridae; genus Procambarus; species Procambarus clarkii. The sequence goes on along the minus strand of NC_091172.1, from coordinate 13,272,292 downwards.
CTGGTGGGGGAGGCCTATAGTGGTGTGCTGGTGGGGGAGGGCCTATAGTGGTGTGCTGGTGGGGGGAGGGCCTATAGTGATGTGCTGGTGGGGGAGGGCCTATAGTGGTGTGCTGGTGGGGGAGGCCTATAGTGGTGTGCTGGTGGGGGAGAGCCTATAGTGATGTGCTGGTGGGGGGAGGGCCTATAGTGGTGTGCTGGTGGGGGAGGGCCTATAGTGATGTGCTGGTGGGGGGAGGGCCTATAGTGGTGTGCTGGTGGGAGAGGGCCTATAGTGGTGTGCTGGTGGGGGAGGGCCTATAGTGGTGTGCTGGTGGGGGAGGCCTATAGTGGTGTGCTGGTGGGGGAGGGCCTATAGTGGTGTGCTGGTGGGGGGAGGGCCTATAGTGGTGTGCTGGTGGGGGAGGGCCTATAGTGGTGTGCTGGTGGGGGAGGGCCTATAGTGATGTGCTGGTGGGGGGAGGGCCTATAGTGGTGTGCTGGTGGGGGAGGGCCTATAGTGGTGTGCTGGTGGGGGAGGGCCTATAGTGGTGTGCTGGTGGGGGAGGCCTATAGTGGTGTGCTGGTGGGGGAGGGCCTATAGTGGTGTGCTGGTGGGGGAGGGCCTATAGTGATGTGCTGGTGGGGGGAGGGCCTATAGTGGTGTGCTGGTGGGGGAGGGCCTATAGTGGTGTGCTGGTGGGGGAGGGCCTATAGTGATGTGCTGGTGGGGGGAGGGCCTATAGTGGTGTGCTGGTGGGGGAGGGCCTATAGTGGTGTGCTGGTGGGGGAGGCCTATAGTGATGTGCTGGTGGGGGAGGCCTATAGTGGTGTGCTGGTGGGGGAGGGCCTATAGTGGTGTGCTGGTGGGGGAGGGCCTATAGTGGTGTGCTGGTGGGGGAGGGCCTATAGTGATGTGCTGGTGGGGGAGGGCCTATAGTGGTGTGCTGGTGGGGGAGGGCCTATAGTGGTGTGCTGGTGGGGGAGGCCTATAGTGATGTGCTGGTGGGGGAGGCCTATAGTGGTGTGCTGGTGGGGGAGGGCCTATAGTGATGTGCTGGTGGGGGAGGGCCTATAGTGGTGTGCTGGTGGGGGAGGGCCTATAGTGGTGTGCTGGTGGGGGGAGGGCCTATAGTGATGTGCTGGTGGGGGAGGGCCTATAGTGGTGTGCTGGTGGGGGAGGGCATATAGTGATGTGCTGGTGGGGGAGGGCCTATAGTGGTGTGCTGGTGGGGGAGGGCCTATAGTGATGTGCTGGTGGGGGAGGGCCTATAGTAGTGTGCTGGTGGGGGAGGCCTATAGTGGTGTGCTGGTGGGGGAGGGCCTATAGTGATGTGCTGGTGGGGGAGGGCCTATAGTGGTGTGCTGGTGGGGGAGGGCCTATAGTGGTGTGCTGGTGGGGGAGGGCCTATAGTGATGTGCTGGTGGGGGAGGGCCTATAGTGGTGTGCTGGTGGGGGAGGGCATATAGTGATGTGCTGGTGGGGGAGGGCCTATAGTGGTGTGCTGGTGGGGGAGGGCCTATAGTGATGTGCTGGTGGGGGGAGGGCCTATAGTGATGTGCTGGTGGGGGAGGCCTATAGTGGTGTGCTGGTGGGGGAGGGCCTATAGTGGTGTGCTGGTGGGGGAGGGACTATAGTGGTGTGCTGGTGGGGGAGGGCCTATAGTGGTGTGCTGGTGGGGGAGGGCCTATAGTGGTGTGCTGGTGGGGGGAGGGCCTATAGTGGTGTCAGAGGCAGCTTTAACAACTTGACTGATCATACTGATCAGAGTTAAGTTGTTAAAGGCAGCACTGAAACTGATATTCAATATTAATGTGAACATTTTTCCATATCGTTGATGGTGATGAGAACGGCCTCTCCCCCCCCCCCTCTCTCCGTCCCTGCAGGGGCGTCATCCACGCCCCCTCCCCCGTCATGGGCCCCCCACCCCCCCTCCGGGCCTCAACACAGATCATTATCCGTGGACCAGGGAGCACTCTTGAAACACTTCCTCCTGAATATATTGACATGGACGGTACAGCGACCACCATGGATGTGGTAGTGAGGTGAGCCACACACACCTCTCTCTCTCTCCCTCCCTCCCTTCCTTCCTCCCCCCCCCCCCCACCCTCTCTCTCCCTCCCTCTCTCCCTCCCTCTCTCTTAGAGGTCCAACCCTGTGCTACATAGTCGTAATAGTTTACCGTTTTCTCCTGATAACTCCCTTACCTTGCCTTCCAGGAGGTGGGTCACTTAAGTATTTTCGGACAGAGGGTCCTCTGTCACTGAAGTATTTATCTCCTTTCGTCCACACACTCACTGTCCTCCCATGTCTTTATACGCCTCCCGGACGCCTGTCAACAAGGTGGGTGTGTGAGGGCGGGGTGCTGGTGGAGCGGTGCCCCAGCCCACCGCCCCGCTCTCCACCCTCCAGAACACCTCGTATCTTACGCCTCCAGATACGTGGTGATCTTACTCGTAGACGTGACACAACCCCCTTCATCTTACTCGTAATGGTGCCCCCTATTGCTTGCTGGTGTCTGTATTACTGAGCGGGCGTGAGTGAGAAACAGAGAGAGAGAGAGAGAGAGAGAGAGAGAGACACAGACAGACAGAGAGAACGTAAGGGAAGGGGAGAGAAAATGGAATAGAAGGAAGATAAATTATTTATCTTTAACCATTTACCGACACTTACAAAGTTTAATAAAGAAAATCTTTTAATATTGCATTCACTATTTGAAGAGTGTGGCCAAGACAGCAGGGGGGGTGGAGTGTGGCCAAGACTGCTGGCGGGGGGGGGGCGGGTGGAGGAGTGTGGCCAAGACAGCAGGGGGGGGTGGAGTGTGGCCAAGACTGCTGGGGGGGGGCGGGTGGAGGAGTGTGGCCAAGACAGCAGGGGGGGGGTGGAGTGTGGCCAAGACTGCTGGCGGGGGGGGGGGGCGGGTGGAGGAGTGTGGCCAAGACAGCAGGGGGGGGTGGAGGAGTGTGGCCAAGACTGCTGGGGGGTGGAGGAGTGTGGCCAAGACAGCAGGGGGGGGGGTGGAGGAGTGTGGCCAAGACAGCAGGGGGGGGGGTGGAGGAGTGTGGCCAAGACAGCAGGGGGGGTGGAGGAGTGTGGCCAAGACAGCAGGGGGGGGTGGAGGAGTGTGGCCAAGACTGCAGGGGGGGGCGGAGGAGTGTGGCCAAGACTGCTGGGGGGGGGGGTGGTGGAGTGTGGCCAAGACAGCAGGGGGGGTAGAGGAGTGTGGCCAAGACAGCAGGGGGGGGGTGGAGGAGTGTGGCCAAGACAGCAGGGGGGGTGGAGGAGTGTGGCCAAGACAGCAGGGGGGGTGGAGGAGTGTGGCCAAGACTGCTGGGGGGGTGGAGGAGTGTGGCCAAGACAGCAGGGGGGGGTGGAGGAGTGTGGCCAAGACAGCAGGGGGGGGTGGAGTGTGGCCAAGACTGCTGGGGGGGGGGTGGAGGAGTGTGGCCAAGACAGCAGGGGGGGTGGAGGAGTGTGGCCAAGACTGCTGGGGGGGGTGGAGGAGTGTGGCCAAGACTGCTGGGGGGGTGGAGGAGTGTGGCCAAGACTGCTGGGGGGGGGGTGGAGGAGTGTGGCCAAGACAGCAGGGGGGGGGTGGAGGAGTGTGGCCAAGACAGCAGGGGGGGTGGAGAAGTGTGGCCAAGACAGCAGGGGGGGGGTGGAGGAGTGTGGCCAAGACAGCAGGGGGGGTGGAGGAGAGTGGCCAAGACTGCTGGGGGGGGGTGGAGGAGTGTGGCCAAGACAGCAGGGGGGGTGGAGGAGTGTGGCCAAGACTGCTGGGGGTGGAGGAGTGTGGCCAAGACAGCTGGGGGTGGAGGAGTGTGGCCAAGACTGCTGGGGGTGGAGGAGTGTGGCCAAGACAGCAGGGGGGGTGGAGGAGTGTGGCCAAGACTGCTGGGGGTGGAGGAGTGTGGCCAAGACAGCTGGGGGGTGGAGGAGTGTGGCCAAGACTGCTGGGGGTGGAGGAGTGTGGCCAAGACAGCTGGGGGGTGGAGGAGTGTGGCCAAGACAGCTGGGGGGTGGAGGAGTGTGGCCAAGACAGCAGGGGGGGTGGAGGAGTGTGGCCAAGACAGCTGGGGGGTGGAGGAGTGTGGCCAAGACAGCTGGGGGGTGGAGGAGTGTGGCCAAGACAGCTGGGGGGTGGAGGAGTGTGGCCAAGACAGCTGGGGGGGTGGAGGAGTGTGGCCAAGACTGCTGGGAGTGGAGGAGTGTGGCCAAGACAGCTGGGGGGGTGGAGGAGTGTGGCCAAGACTGCTGGGAGTGGAGGAGTGTGGCCAAGACTGCTGGGGGGTGGAGGAGTGTGGCCAAGACTGCTGGGGGTGAAGGAGTGTGGCCAAGACAGCTGGGGGGGGGGTGGAGGAGTGTGGCCAAGACTGCTGGGAGTGGAGGAGTGTGGCCAAGACTGCTGGGGGGTGGAGGAGTGTGGCCAAGACTGCTGGGAGTGGAGGAGTGTGGCCAAGACAGCTGGGGGGGTGGAGGAGTGTGGCCAAGACTGCTGGGAGTGGAGGAGTGTGGCCAAGACTGCTGGGGGGTGGAGGAGTGTGGCCAAGACTGCTGGGGGTGGAGGAGTGTGGCCAAGACTGCTGGGGGGTGGAGGAGTGTGGCCAAGACAGCTGGGGGGTGGAGGAGTGTGGCCAAGACTGCTGGGGGGTGGAGGAGTGTGGCCAAGACAGCTGGGGGGGGGTGGAGGAGTGTGGCCAAGACTGCTGGGGGGTGGAGGAGTGTGGCCAAGACTGCTGGGGGGTGGAGGAGTGTGGCCAAGACAGCTGGGGGGTGGAGGAGTGTGGCCAAGACTGCTGGGGGGTGGAGGAGTGTGGCCAAGACAGCTGGGGGGGGGTGGAGGAGTGTGGCCAAGACTGCTGGGGGGTGGAGGAGTGTGGCCAAGACTGCTGGGGGGTGGAGGAGTGTGGCCAAGACAGCTGGGGGGTGGAGGAGTGTGGCCAAGACTGCTGGGGGGTGGAGGAGTGTGGCCAAGACAGCTGGGGGGGGGTGGAGGAGTGTGGCCAAGACTGCTGGGGGGTGGAGGAGTGTGGCCAAGACTGCTGGGGGGTGGAGGAGTGTGGCCAAGACAGCTGGGGGGTGGAGGAGTGTGGCCAAGACAGCAGGAAGGAAAGGGTTGACATGTCCGCGAGAGTTTAGTGAGTATTTAACTTACAAACATACTGAGGGATTAGTTTTCTTTATCTTGTCTGGATATGGTCAAAGGTTGCCACCTTGTGAGGAAGGCTCCAGATCTCACATTATTCCCGTAGTAACGTTCATGCTCCTGGTGTGGCGTGAGGCCCACCTGTATACCCTGCCACCAGCACCAATGTTTTGAAGCTCCGACGTCTTTGATGTGCAGCCTCAGGGAAGACTTGGTGTCTCTGCTCGACGTAGAATGACGCAACTGTTTGTGCTTGAGATATTCGGGCGGTGATATGGCTCTGCTCAGCCCCGGGAGGCTGTGGAACCTCAGCTCCAACAGCTGATGTGGGCGGCTGTCGCTTCTCAGTCTCTGGTAATTCTTCCTTCCTCTGCATCTGTCTCTGTCATCAACTCTCCGGAGGCGTACGATAATAGTCCTGTGAAGGTAGGAAGGCGAGGAGTCACCTCATGTTGTAGTGAGAAACTACGGCAAGTGCTGCACGAGGGGACCCATGACGGTGGACAGAGGGGTCACGTGTTAACGAGGGGTGACAGGAGGCCTTCGAGAGGCCCCCCCCCCTAGACAAGATGTGTTAGAGGATGAAGGACACATGCAAGAGAAGCGACGCCAGCCACAACGTCTCCATGGTAACCTTGATTAAACTAGATGCCGGCCTCCCAGTACACAAATAAGGCCTCCAACAGGGTTTATACCAGATGACGAGGCTCCATCCTTGTCTTCACCAGAGGCCCTCGCAGGGGGCGGTCCAGCGTAGCGCCTGCTGCTGCTGCTTAGTTTCTCAGAAAGATTTTCAAAATTCGCAAGTCAAGCGTCAAATATAACGTGACGAGTGTTCAGAAGAACATAGTTGAAGAGTTCAAAAAAGATGTAAACATGAGCCAGGTATTCAATAAACTACAAGAGTAGAAGAGAATGAGTCAGGTATTCTTGACAGGATGAGAAGACAGAACACCTTAAGCCAGGTGTTCGTGATAGGTTTAGAAAAGCATGAGTCAGGTGTAGAGGACAGGTGTGGTGGTGGAGGGAGGTCGGGTAGGAGCAGAGGGCTTATGAGGGCTATATATAGGTGTTTTGATGTGGCAGCACTCCTGCAGCGTTCATCCCGCCTTTGATGGTTGGCCCTCTCCCTACCTCCCTCCCTCATGCTCGCTCTCTCTCTCTCTCTCTCTCTCTCTCTCTCTCTCTCTCTCTCTCTCTCTCTCTCTCTCTCTCTCTCTCACTCACTAAAGCTATATTTAAATATTAATTGCATTAATATTTCTAGGTAGGTACTGAAAACAAAGGAGCTACCATGCAATATCAGCTTGTTCGAAGCCTGGTCCAATAAAGTGGTCTGCTTAATATTCAGTATTTTTCTTATTAGGTAAAAGCTTTATTTGATGTCAAACTAAATTACATGAGGTATATAATGTGAGGCCAGAGCCAGTTGTGTGTGAGAGCCTTCATCTGGTTAGTTGACTTCTTTTCAAGAGCATCTGCTAGTTGAGGAAATAAGTTCTGAATGATAGTCTAGGGCTAAATGCCCGCTAATGGGGTAAGTAGAAGGAGGTACCCGGCGGTGCCTAGGTCGACCCGGTGCCCAGGTTTCACCCCACTACCCTCCCACAAACCTTCCAGCCTCTTATATATACTCCCTTATCACTTACCAGCACACACACACACACCCTTCCCCAGTTTCCACCCTCCCTGCCCACTCTCACCCCAGCTCTCTCACCTTCTTGCCCACACACACCCCAGCTCTCTCCCCTCCCTGCTTAAACATACCTTTCTCCCGTCACCTCTCTCCACGCCCACACACACGCCCCTCTCCCGTCAATGTAACCAAAATACTGCATCCAGAATTCCAATTTATCATCTTAACATTCGTTTAGAAAATAAATATTTCAGTTCACGATTATGTAAACTCGCGGTGAAGTCTACGGACTCGGCGCGGAACATTTCACAATCCAGACTTCGCGAAGGAGAAGCATTGGGGTCATGGCCCCTCTTCCGGAGGGCATTGGGCCAACCCCGACCTCCATGCGTCACTCCCGATAAAATCAGCACCATCCTGCAAAGTTTATTGAAACACGCCCCATCCGTCTAGCTTTAAACCTCGACCAGACAGACAGACATTCTCACTTATAGATGTTCTGGAGAACAATACAATCACAATGAGCGCCTTGTGCTGTACTTGTCTACTTTTGTATCTGTAAGAAGTTTATTCAGGTGAAGAGCCTTAAACACTGTTTTTATAAATAACAATTAGGGCACTGAAAATTCCCTTGTGTTAAACCTGCGATGTACTAACACGTCCAACCAGAGCAGCTCCAGACTCTAGGTCATTATACATGGTTGTCTGCTGTCACCAGACGGCAGAGAAGATGGGAGGCCGGCCAGATATAAAGGTTAAGAGCATGTTATCTTTCACTCGTCCCTGTGCGTGTCTCGATAGCATGTTGTCTAGTTATAATAATGGTCAGTGGTTTTGTCACCAGCAAATAAATCCTGTCATTACATACCCCAGGTAGGTATTGAAGCATGCATTGATTATTGATGCTTATAGCAGTTGTCATATCCCCTCTTTTATAAGCATGTATATAATTATAAAAAGATGGCACCAAACAAGGTAGACTCTTTTTATCAATATATGTTAGTCATCAGCATAGATTTTAACCTCAGGGATGAGGTGTAATAGGTCGCTGAAGTAGAATTTCCACAGCAGTAAGCCAAGCACTACTGTTGTGCTTGGTATATTCTGGTACTAACTGACTGGTTTTCAAACTCTGGTTCATAAAGGAATGCCCTAAGAATTTGTTTCCGAAGGTAATCACTAATTATATGTAGAACAGAGCCTGAAATGCCACCTGCTTGAACGTTCGTGCGTGGTATCATACCCACTGCAATGGGTATAGCTGCAATGTCTAGTGCAACAACACGGTTGGCAGTGGATTCGTTGATCCCACAGAGTAGAGCGGCTCAACAAGAGATCAGCACCAGAATTATCTTTCCTGATACCATATTGGCGCGACCTGTCCTCGTACAAATTACGTCTGAATTTGGCCGTTTGCCAGTATGGCCGAAAATGGACGTCATTTGGAAATGAAAAATAATTGAAAATAAATTATATTTTTTTCCAAAACAGCAAGTTAAGGGTCCTCTGGTAGATTAAGAGGACAGAAAGTTCTCCTAACGTTTCAAAACGTCATGAAAACAGTTATTTGAAAGTTTTCTCTCCTAACTTCCTCCTAGCTAGTCCTCCTAGCCTCCAAGTAAGCCGGAGGACTCAAAACATTAAAGGGACAGTACGTCACTTTCGTGAGCTGACTTCATTTCAAATTACGTCCATTTTTGGCCATACGGGCAAACGAGCGACAAGCGACGTGATTTTAAGAGAACGGGTTGATTGTCGTGTGAAGTTTTGCTGAAGCACATTGTAACTTCCTCTCATATCTCTCTCTCTCTCTCTCTCTCTCTCTCTCTCTCTCTCTCTCTCTCTCTCTCTCTCTCTCTCTCTCTCATCTCTCTCTCTCAATCTCTCTCTCTCTCTCAATCTCTCTCTCTCAATCTCTCTCTCTCTCATCTCTCTCTCTCTCAATCTCTCTCTCTCTCAATCTTCTCCTCTCTCTCTCTCTCTCTCTCTCTCTCTCTCTCTCTCTCTCTCTCTCTCTCTCTCTCTCTCAATCTCTCTCTCTCAATCTCTCTCTCTCTCAATCTCTCTCTCTCAATCTCTCTCTCTCTCTCAATCTCTCTCTCTCAATCTCTTCTCTCTCAATCTCTCTCTCTCTCAATCTCTCTCTCTCTCAATCTCTCTCTCTCTCTCTCTCTCAATCTCTCTCTCTCTCAATCTCTCTCTCTCTCAATCTCTCTCTCTCTCTCTCTCTCTCAATCTCTCTCTCTCTCAATCTCTCTCTCTCTCTCTCTCAATCTCTCTCTCTCTCAATCTCTCTCTCTCTCAATCTCTCTCTCTCTCTATTTCTCTCTCTCTCTCTCTCTCTCTCTCACTCTCTCTCTCTCAATCTCTCGCTCTCTCACTCAAACATACATCTGGCAACGAAGATATATCTGGTACTGGCAGTACATCTGGCAACGAAGATACATCTGACACTAAAGATACATCTGGCAACGTCATCTGGCAAGGAAGATTCATTTGGTAACGAAGATTCATCTGGCAACGAAGATGCTTCTGACGACGAAGATACATTTGACACCAAAGATGCATCTAGCTAGAAAAAATGCTCATCAAGTACGATGGAGTGCGAAATATCCTGAGAGTATTTATCATATGTCCCAGCATTTGGATTTAAGCGAAATGGATATGAATGAATTAGACGAGGTAAGTAAGCATATGGTGCTGTGGAGGCTCCCCGGGGAGCGAGCGGTGGCAGCCACCATCGCCACGCGCCACCATTCGCCTGACTTTCCGATCAATGAGCTCCCACAATGCACCGCGGGCCGACACTTGACTAACTCTCACGGACTTGGAGACTTCCTTGTAGTAAATACTTCATTTAAAGTATACTGTTATGTTTGTAATATATCATTAATGCTAAACATTAGATAGTTTTGCATGAATGGCGGTAAAACACAATTTCTGTTGTTGTTTAGAGTATAATAGTATTACGCTGTAAACTAATATTTCTTTTACATTTCCGAAAACTGTTAGACAAGCAATCTGTACACTTTTAGTGATTTATACAATATCTACTATATTCCTCGAATTAATAAATATATTTGTATATACCGTATTAGATTTTTGGCTAAATTTTTTGAAGCTGTGATAATTCCTAGCTGACAACCGCACACAGTGGCAATCGTAAGAGGGTCGCCGGCAGGAGACAGACCTTAGTCATCTTCCTCTGTTATTTACAGGACCTAAGTGTAGTTACCCCTGTCAGCGGACACCAGGGTCGAGGTTGTAGTTTACTGTGATGATTCTTATCGATAACCCACCGCAAAAGTTGTGATAAAGCTGATAACCTGCGAGTGAAGACAAAGTGGAGAGTGGCGGGTGTCTCAACAGCTGCTCCCTCTGACGGTAAGTGGCTGGCCCCCTTCTACCAGATGCTTTGCCAGATTTTACCTCATTTAATCCCTTTGACGAATAGGAAGGCTTGTTGCAGTATCTGAAGCGATGTAGACAGTTTCCTAGGAGCCAGCAGACAACGTTACAGTATTGATCTTGCTGCTAAATGTGACTCCTGTTTGATCAATAGCCTAGAGGTCCATGCGTTGGGTCTGGAGACTGTCTTCTCCGTGGCCTTACACACCAGCTGGGTTAGCCTGTTGCTTCACTAAGGCCAGTAAGACGCTGGCAACGGTGAATCGTGACGAAATATGTGAAGCTGCTACTCTTCGACCTGTATCAACCGTGGACAGAAATATTCCAAGAGCAAATTTTTTGGGTGCCACCTTGCCCGCCTCGCAAGAAATATCCCCCAACCCAGAGGTACGTCAAACTAACTATTTGCACTGACTAAAGTTAGTCATGACTGGACCATACACAGTGAAGTCGGAGTACATTCCCGTGGGTCTCACAGGTCTGGCAGCACAGAGTAAGCCGGCGCCACCTGGGTGCCTGTTGCCTCTCTCTGGCATGCTAAACGTTTTTGCAGTTACCGGAAACATAAAATACGGAATCAGACGTGTATCATATGTCAAGGAATGTGCTACCCGGACCTTTCTGGCCAGGGCGCCACGGCTGCTACCCGGACCTTTCTGGTCAGGGCGTCACGGCTGCTACCCGGACCTTTCTGGTCAGGGCGTCACGGCTGCTACCCGGACCTTTCTGGCCAGGGCGTCACGGCTGCTACCCGGACCTTTCTGGCCAGGGCGTCACGGCTGCTACCCGGACCTTTCTGGCCAGGGCGTCACGGCTGCTACCCGGACCTTTCTGGCCAGGGCGTCACGGCTGCTACCCGGACCTTTCTGGCCAGGGCGTCACGGCTGCTACTCGGACCTTTCTGGCCAGGGCGTCACGGCTGCTACTCGGACCTTTCTGGCCAGGGCGTCACGGCTGCTACTCGGACCTTTCTGGCCAGGGCGTCACGGCTGCTACTCGGACCTTTCTGGCCAGGGCGTCACGGCTGCAACTCGGACCTTTCTGGCCAGGGCGTCACGGCTGCTACTCGGACCTTTCTGGCCAGGGCGTCACGGCTGCTACCCGGACCTTTCTGGCCAGGGCGTCACGGCTGTTACCCGGACCTTTCTGGCCAGGGCGTCACGGCTGCTACCCGGACCTTTCTGGTCAGGGCGTCACGGCTGCTACTCGGACCTTTCTGGCCAGGGCGTCACGGCTCCTACTCGGACCTTTCTGGTCAGGGCGTCACGACCGCCTCAGTGGAGTTTTTTCTTATATGACCGCTATTTTAAGCGACTGGTCGATAAGCTGAAAATGTTTACCATTTAAAAAACATTTTCAAACCAGATATTCTAGGCCGCTCCCTGACAAGCTTTTTCTCTTACATTACGCGCCGAAAGTGTCTTGTAAATAACAAATGTTTATTTAAGTAGCCTGGAGAACTGAGAGACATTTATTCAAGGTGTGAGCTGTTACCGGGCGAACACAAACGTTTACCTGCAGTGTGAACAGCTGCTAACATTAGCAGGGGTTTATTTATCTTCTGGACACCTGCGGGAAGACCAAGAACGATGATTTAAAATGTGGTCATTACGAACCACAAACGTTCTTTGTCAAAGACAGCATATTGTTATTTGTGTTTAGTTGATACGAACACAGGTATGGGGATGTGTAACTTGTGAACACACACGTCGCGGTTGCTCCACCTGTGTAAACACACACGTCGCGGTGCTCCACCTGTGTAAACACACACGTCACGGTGCTCCACCTGTGTGAACACACACGTCGCGGTGCTCCACCTGTGTAAACACACACGTCGCGGTGCTCCACCTGTGTGAACACATACGTCACGGTGCTCCACCTGTGTGAACACACACGTCACGGTGCTCCACCTGTGTAAACACACACGTCGCGGTGCTCCACCTGTGTGAACACACACCTCACGGTGCTCCACCTGTGTAAACACACACGTCGCGGTGCTCCACCTGTGTGAACACACACGTCACGGTGCTCCACCTGTGTAAACACATACGTCACGGTGCTCCACCTGTGTGAACACACACGTCACTGTGCTCCACCTGTGTGTGAACACACACGTCACTGTGCTCCACCTGTGTGTGAACACACACGTCACTGCTCCACCTGTGTGAACACACACGTCACGGTGCTCCACCTGTGTGTGAACACACACGTCACTGTGCTCCACCTGTGTGTGAACACACACGTCGCGGTGCTCCACCTGTGTGTGAACACACACGTCACTGTGCTCCACCTGTGTGTGAACACACACGTCGCGGTGCTCCACCTGTGTGTGAACACACACGTCGCGGTGCTCCACCTGTGTGTGAACACACACGTCGCGGTGCTCCACCTGTGTGTGAACACACACGTCGCGGTGCTCCACCTGTGTGTGAACACACACGTCACTGCTCCACCTGTGTGAACACACACGTCACGGTGCTCCACCTGTGTGTGAACACACACGTCACTGTGCTCCACCTGTGTGTGAACACACACGTCGCGGTGCTCCACCTGTGTGTAAGGTGGAACTGGGAAATACACAATGTAAATAACCATTCCCCAACCTACTATACATGGAACATGCGAACTCTACGTGAACTGTTTGACCTGTTGTGTATATTTTGAATAGATTCTGACTTACTCCGTCAACCAACATATCTTCCATTCGTAGACAAACATTGCTGCTAACACTAATATAGAAACAAAACAAAAACTCGCCCCTGGCCAAGGAAACTCGTAGACATGCGCCTCTGCTTCCCAGAAGGTCGTTCCTAAATGGATAAATCAAAAGACATAATTGGTCAAATTGATTTCTCGACCGCAACCGTCAGTAAAAATCCCCAGTGACTGTATTATTGGTGTGGTTTATAGCACCGCACTCCTTCCCTAGGTTAATTCAAGTTTCTGAACGATACACTGCATTCGCCACTTCTCCGAGCGCTGGAGTTTGGCTGTGCAGTTCATTATAGAGTTATTTCGTGTTCACTACACGTCCTGTATTTGTGTGTCGTCCGCAAACTTGTTGATATTATTAGTCACTCCAGTATCAAGGTCGCTGTCATTTTGGAGAGCACTATATCTAGTCATTGGCGGATGGCCTTATAGACTTGGGGCCAGATTCACGAAGCAGTTACGCAAGTACTTACGAACGTGTACGTCTTTCCTCAATCTTTGACGGCTTTGGTAAGATTCATTAACAATTTACAAGCATGAAAACTTCCCAATTAACTGTTGTTATTGTTATAAACAGCCTCCTGGTGCTTCGGAGCTCATTAACTGTTAAATATTTGTAAACAAAGCCGCCAAAGACTGAGAAAAGATGTACAGGTTCGTAAGTGCTTGCGTAACAGCTTCGTGAATCTGGCCCTTGAGCCTAAGGGCCGGGAGCTGGGGGGGAGGCAACCAATATTAGGTGTAAAAATACAATGCATGTTCAGAAAATCGCGAAATAAAAATAAAAATTGAAATATGCTACTTTTTTTGACTTGTGGATGAAGCATTGAGAGAAGCTTATCTTAAGAATAGAAAGTGAGGGAAGTACTGTTCAAGAATGTTCGAACGTAAGCAGTTGTGATTAGCGTGTAAAGTGTTTTTCATTAATAAATAGAAAGTTTGGTGGCTGGATTAATGAGCATTTGTCAAATATTTAAGAGGAAAGGCCTTCCATAAGACGAATTACTGAGCACAGAAATCTAATACCCGGTTATTCACCTCTGGTCTCACTCTGGCGGTATGAAGCTTTTCAAATTTGTAATGTTTCTTAAGGAAAACTATCCTCACTTCGTTTCTGAAGGACGAAGTGAGGATAGTGAAGAAGTTCCTGCATTCGACAGGAAGAGCGGCGGACCCACGCTGACCGTATGTCACTTGTCTTAGACTGATTAAGATTAATCCACCCAAGAAGTGGCACGGGCATGAATAGCCCGCAACACTTGTGTTAGGGGTCAACCGGTAAGATGTACCCACGTGTTCACGGTTGCGGAGTTCAACACATAGTGAAGTGTTCCACATGAACACCTGCGACCGTCAGTCACATCTGAGACCAAATAGTAAAAGTCATCTATTCATTACCCTCTAATATTACGATAATTGGTGAATACTCTTTGAAAACTTGTATACTGATAAATTTGTGTCGGAATGTTACGAATGTCTTTACGAATGTGATCACTTATTGTACTCAAGAAAGTTTTGTGAAATGGTTTTCGTGACTAGAAACATTTGGCATTTAAAAAATTCCATAAAATTACGACCTTTGTTTAGTCTAGTTAAAATCACCTATAAACTTAATTTAAACACAAATATCTATTAAATTCTCTAGTTTTTTATTTAATAGTATTAATAAGATCTTATAAGAGCTAGCAAAAGGACAAATATTACAACAGTTCAAACCTTCAGAATCATACTTATTAAATTTATTTAGTCTATGACAATCTTTCAGACCCAAGAATATTATAATTTATCCTAGTTAGAGCAGACTAAAATCCAAACCCAAGAAGGAACAGGTTCTTTTACTCT
>NC_091172.1:12960069-13250069 GCF_040958095.1 Procambarus clarkii | reverse complement strand
ATGTTGAATTTTACAAGGTAGGAATAGAGCTGTTTGTAAATAATGTTTCTCAAATATTTGTTATAGTATCAGTAGATTTTATATCGGTCTGTAATTTTTTTGTCAGCCGTATTGCCTATTATATGAACTGGCGTTACTCTTGCTTTTTTAAGGATATCGGGAAACGTATGACCCTGGTTGATACCTCTAGAGATTTGTTGAACAGCAGAGCCATGGGTTATCTTGAGGTTATCTTGAGATGATTTCGGGGCTTTTTAGTGTCCCCGCGGCCCGGTCCTCGACCAGGCCTCCACCCCCAGGAAGCAGCCCGTGACAGCTGACTAACACCCAGGTACCTATTTTACTGCTAGGTAACAGGGGCATAGGGTGAAAGAAACTCTGCCCATTGTTTCTCGCCGGCGCCTGGGATTAGTACAAGGGTACAAGTACCTGGGTAGTACAAGGGCATGAGCGGCACCCTTGTATAGCGGCACCCTTGTATACCATAGATGGTATTTCACTAGTGTTCCCAGCTTTTGTTTTTAATGAATGAATGATGGACATAACATCTGTCGGGCTGACTGGTGAAAGGAGAAGAGTGTGTTAGGACACCTGCCTGTGGGATATTTAGTAACATGTGTCTGGGATTTTTCTGGCAAGATTAGCACCAAATTATGAAAAGAAGTTATAAAATTCAGTTGACATTTCAAAGCGTTGAAAGTGTGTAACCATCCTTAGAGAGTTTTATCTGCTTGTGACGTGATGTTTAGATCCCAGGATGTTAGAGATGGCTTTCCATGTGCTTCTCATGTTTCCTTTTGCTTCTTTGAATCTTCTCTCATAATAGGAAAGTTTCGCTCTTATTATTATACTGCTTGAGAGTTTTTGGTGTTTGGATTTGCTGGCTGGATTAACGAACATTTGGCCATTGTTGATGAGGACGGGTTGCCTTCTTGAGTGATATGAACTGCTCTGTTGCGTGAGTGAGTGAGTGCAGCCCGTCCTCATAAGGTTTCCCAACGTCAAGAAAACGGTCAATTTAAAGTGTCCTCTCCTAACCTACCAGAGGACCCAAAACAGAAAACGGGACAGTACGTCACTTTCGCGAGCCGCTTCCATTTTCTAGTACGACAATTTTTGCCCTTATATAACGCGTACGATCGAAATGCTGACGTTCTTTGTAAGAGGACAGCTTGGTGAGTACTCACCTAGTTGTGCTTGTGGGGGTTGAGCTTTGGCTCTTTGGTCCCGCCTCTCAACCGTCAATCAACTGATGTTCAGATTCCTGAGCCTACTGGGCTCTATCATATCTACATTTGAAACTGTATGGAGTCAGCCTCCACCACATCACTGCCTAGTGCATTCCATCTGTTAACTACTCTGACACTGAAAAAGTTCTTTCTAACGTCCCTGTGGCTCATTCAGGAACTCAGTTTCCACCTGTGTCCCGTTGTTCGCGTCCCACCCGTGTTAAACAGTTTATCTTTATCTACCCTGTCAATTCCTCTGAGAATTTTGTAGATAGTGATCATGTCTGCCCTTACTCTTCTGTCTTCCAGTGTCGTAAGGTGCGTTTCCCGCAGCCTTTCCTCGTAACTCATGCCTCTTAGTTCTGGGACTAGCCTAGTGGCATATCTCTGAACATTTTCCAGCTTTATCTTGTGCTTGGCAAGGTACGGGCTCCATGCTGGGGCCGCATACTCCAGGATTGGTCTTACATATGTGGTATACAAGGTTCTGAATGATTCCTTACACAGGTTCCTGAAGGCAGTTCTGATGTTAGCCAGCCTCGCATACGCCGCAGATGTTATTCTTTTGACGTGGGTTTCAAGAGACAGGTTTAGTGTGATATCAACTGCTAGATCTTTTTCTCTGTCCGTTTCATGAAGGACTTCATCTCCTGTTCTGTATCCTGTGTCTGGCCTCCTGTTTCCACTGCCTAGTTTCATTACCTTACATTTACTCGGGTTGAACTCTAGTAGCCATTTGTTGGACCATTCATTCAATCTGTCTAGGTCATCTTGTAGCCTCATACTGTCTTCCTCCGTCTTAATCCTCCACATAATTTTTGCATCATCAGCAAACAATGAGAGGAATGATTCTATACCATCTGGAAGATCATTTACATATATAAGAAACAGTATGGGTTCAAGGACTGACCCCTGCGGGACTCCACTCGTGACGTCTCGCCAATCTGAGACCTCACCCCTCACAGTGACTCGCTGTCTCCTGTTACTTAGGTACTCCCTTATCCAGTGGAGTGCCTTCCCTTTCACTCCTGCCTGCATCTCCAGCTTTCGAACTAGTCTCTGGTGTGGTACTGTGTCAAAGGCTTTCTGGCAATCCCAAAAATGCAGTCTGCCCACCCCTCTCTTTCTTGTCTGATTCTTGTTGCCTGATCGTAAAATTCAATTAATCCTGTGAGGTATGACTTGCCATCCCTGAAACCATGTTGGTGTTGTGTCACAAAGTTCCTTCGCTCCAGATGTTCCACTAGCTTTTTTCGCACAATTTTCTCCCAATAGCTTGCATGGTATGCAGGTTAGGGACACTGGCCTGTAGTTCAAGTGCCTCCTGTCTATCACCCTTCTTGTATCGGGACTACGTCTGCCGTCTTCCAAATTTTTGGCAGTTCACCTCTTACCAGTGATTTGTTATCCACCATGGAGAGTGGCAGGCACAGTGCTTCTGCTCCTACCTTTAGTATCCATGGCAATATTCCATCCGGGCCTATAGCCTTTGTCACATCCAACTCTAGCAAAAGCTTCCTTACATCCCCACTGGTAATCTCAAATTTCTCTAGTGGTGCCTGGTTAACTATTCCTTCTCTTATCTCTGGAACTTCTCCTTGCTCTAATGTGAAGACTTCCTGGAATTTCTTATTGAGTTCCTCACACACATCTTTGTCGTTTATAGTGAATCTGTCTGCTCCTATCCTCAGTTTCATTACCTGTTCCTTCACTGTTGTCTTTCTCCTGATGTGGCTGTACAGCAATTTGGGTTGAGTCTTAGCCTTGCTTGCTATGTCGTTTTCATATTGCTCTTCTGCCTCTTTTCTCACCCTGACGTATTCATTCCTGGCTCTCTGGTATCCTTCTTTACTCTCAAGTGTTCTGTTATTTCTATAGTTTCTCCATGCCCTTTTACTTTGTTGCTTAGCTAGCTTACATCTCTGATTAAACCATAGGATTTCTCATCTGCATTTCATTTTTTACCTTTTTGGCCGGGATAAACTTTGCTGCTGCCTCCTTGCACTGCTGCGTGATGAAGTCCATCATGTCTTGGGCAGTCTTTCCCCTTAGCTGTTTCCCATGTTATATCTGTTAGGAATTTTCTCATCTCTTCATAGTTTCCCTTACGGAATGCTAGTCTTTTGCTTTCAGTTTCCTTTCTCGAGTACTTTAACCCTTCTTCGACCAGATACTCAAACGTCAGTACACTGTGATCGTTCATTCCTACTGGAGCCTCGAAGTCAATTTCCCTTATGCCGGAGTCATTCAGAGTGAAGACTAGCTCGAATCTCGCTGGTTCATCGCTTCCCCTCATTCTTGTGGGTTCCCTGACATGCTGAGTGAGTGTGAGTGAATGAGTGTGAGTGAGCGAGCAAGTGAGTGAGTGAGCGAGCAAGCGAGTGAGATAGCGGGCGGACGGTTATAAACAGTTATGACGTGAGGACCTCGTAACTCTCCATCATACTCAGTCACTGTAAAATAAACTTGTCACGAACATGAATGTTGTGCATGCTCGTGAGGGAAACTTAAGTCGTACATGTGTATTCAAATGTGTACACAGCACCAGGACCCCGAACTCTTTACCATTAATTAACCAGCGTGACATCTCACTAACCTCATTTCTGTAATATTTTCGTTTTAATTTGTATGGTTGTAGCACTCTCTGTCCTCATTCTGAATTTCAGCAACGGTGAGAAGTTATCTCTAACTTCATAACTCGACTCCATTATCTGAGTCCAGTCTAGTGGCAAACAGCTGGACCTTCTTCAGGATTCTTGTGTCCTTTGAAAGGTGTTGTCTCCAGGTTACCGCTGTATACTCCAATATTAGTGTCATGTGTGTGTCGTGTACCGTATTATTGAATTATTCTGTGTTGATATTCAAGAACACACTATGTAACACTGAGAACGTTAGCTTGGATGAAGGTCTCTGACGCTAGGTTCGATACAATGTCCACCCGTAGGCTCTTTTTTGCTCTCTCACCAGTATTGCTTCCCTTTTACCTGGTAAGATGCTAAGGTCTCCTATCACAGTCTCTCATCCTATACAAATGAAGAAAACTAGCAACAGCTAAATAGATCAAAACGAGGCAAGGCCGTGTCTTACATGCAGCAAACCCACAACAGTTCTCTAACTCCCAGGTAACTACTTTCTGCTAGATAAACAGTCATCAACTATAATGAAAAGTGCCTAACGTCTTGCCCTACCCGGGACTCGAACTCTGGCCCAAAAGGTTTTTAGTCGACTGCGCTATATGTAACCGGTTAATTATATCTTTACCATAAAACATTATTCTTCTCTTTACCTCCGAAATTACCTATATTTGTTGCTTACAACCTTAAATCCAGTAACTCTTACATTTTGTACATAAAAAAATCCCTCCCCAATTAACTTCAGTAAACTAAAGGAAGGTGCAACAATATCATGGAGGGAAGATGTGCGGAGGAACGCGGCGCGTGGTGTATTTAATCCATATGTTCCAGTAGAGAGTTTAGTTATAGGGACTTTCCAGCATGTGTTCAGGACCCGCCGTCGTTCTTGGTGACAATGAACCAGGATATTGTCATTTTCTGCTCCTTTTATAAAAACACAAATCAACTTCTGTTGCAACAAAATACTCATGATGATTATATGATTAAATAACAATAAAAATAATGTATTGTATAGGATACAGGAAGCCTGTGTGTGTGTGTGTATATATATATATATATATATATATATATATATATATATATATGCAAACAAGCCTGAATGGTCCCCAGGACTATATACAACTGAAAACTCACACCCCAGAAGTGACTCGAACCCATACTCCCACAACTGGTATGTACAGGGACGCCTTAATCCGCTTGACCATCACGACCGGACAAAAGGAAGTGATAGCCGAGGCTATATGAACCACTTCCCCGCCGGCACTCGGATGGTAATCTTGGGCATAGCATTTTATCAAATCACCTCATTCTTTGGGGCACA
Organism: Procambarus clarkii; assembly: GCF_040958095.1. Taxonomy (NCBI): domain Eukaryota; kingdom Metazoa; phylum Arthropoda; class Malacostraca; order Decapoda; family Cambaridae; genus Procambarus; species Procambarus clarkii. The sequence goes on along the minus strand of NC_091172.1, from coordinate 13,244,886 downwards.
CGTGAGGAACACAAATGCAAACAAGCCTGAATGGTCCCCAGGACTATATACAACTGAAAACTCACACCCCAGAAGTGACTCGAACCCATACTCCCACAACTGGTATGTACAGGGACGCCTTAATCCGCTTGACCATCACGACCGGACAAAAGGAAGTGATAGCCGAGGCTATATGAACCACTTCCCCGCCGGCACTCGGATGGTAATCTTGGGCATAGCATTTTATCAAATCACCTCATTCTTTGGGGCACACGTGAGGAACACAAATGCAAACAAGCCTGAATGGTCCCCAGGACTATATACAACTGAAAACTCACACCCCAGAAGTGACTCGAACCCATACTCCCACAACTGGTATGTACAGGGACGCCTTAATCCGCTTGACCATCACGACCGGACAAAAGGAAGTGATAGCCGAGGCTATATGAACCACTTCCCCGCCGGCACTCGGATGGTAATCTTGGGCATAGCATTTTATCAAATCACCTCATTCTTTGGGGCACACGTGAGGAACACAAATGCAAACAAGCCTGAATGGTCCCCAGGACTATATACAACTGAAAACTCACACCCCAGAAGTGACTCGAACCCATACTCCCACAACTGGTATGTACAGGGACGCCTTAATCCGCTTGACCATCACGACCGGACAAAAGGAAGTGATAGCCGAGGCTATATGAACCACTTCCCCGCCGGCACTCGGATGGTAATCTTGGGCATAGCATTTTATCAAATCACCTCATTCTTTGGGGCACACGTGAGGAACACAAATGCAAACAAGCCTGAATGGTCCCCAGGACTATATACAACTGAAAACTCACACCCCAGAAGTGACTCGAACCCATACTCCCACAACTGGTATGTACAGGGACGCCTTAATCCGCTTGACCATCACGACCGGACAAAAAGTCCTGGTCGACCAGGGGACCTGGTCGACCAGGTCCTGGGGACCATTCAGTCCCATGGGGACCATTCATATAGTCCTGGGGACCATTCAGGCTTGTTTGCATTTGTGTTCCTCACGTGTGCCCCAAAGAATGAGGTGATTTGATAAAATGCTATGCCCAAGATTACCATCCGAGTGCCGGCGGGGAAGTGGTTCATATAGCCTCGGCTATCACTTCCTTTTGTCCGGTCGTGATGGTCAAGCGGATTAAGGCGTCCCTGTACATACCAGTTGTGGGAGTATGGGTTCGAGTCACTTCTGGGGTGTGAGTTTTCAGTTGTATATAGTCCTGGGGACCATTCAGGCTTGTTTGCATTTGTGTTCCTCACGTGTGCCCCAAAGAATGAGGTGATTTGATAAAATGCTATGCCCAAGATTACCATCCGAGTGCCGGCGGGGAAGTGGTTCATATAGCCTCGGCTATCACTTCCTTTTGTCCGGTCGTGATGGTCAAGCGGATTAAGGCGTCCCTGTACATACCAGTTGTGGGAGTATGGGTTCGAGTCACTTCTGGGGTGTGAGTTTTCAGTTGTATATAGTCCTGGGGACCATTCAGGCTTGTTTGCATTTGTGTTCCTCACGTGTGCCCCAAAGAATGAGGTGATTTGATAAAATGCTATGCCCAAGATTACCATCCGAGTGCCGGCGGGGAAGTGGTTCATATAGCCTCGGCTATCACTTCCTTTTGTCCGGTCGTGATGGTCAAGCGGATTAAGGCGTCCCTGTACATACCAGTTGTGGGAGTATGGGTTCGAGTCACTTCTGGGGTGTGAGTTTTCAGTTATATATATATATATATATATATATATATATATATATATATATATATATATATATATATATATATATATATATGTATGTCGTACCTAGTAGCCAGAACGCACTTCTCAGCCTACTATGCAAGGCTCGATTTGCCTAATAAGCCAAGTTTTCATGAATTAATGTTTTTTCAACAACCTAACCTACCTAACCTAACCTAACTTTTTTGGGTACCTAACCTAACCTAACCTATAAAGATAGGTTAGGTTAGGTTAGGTAGGGTTGGTTAGGTTCGGTCATATATCTATGTTAATTTTAACGCCAATAAAAAAAATTGACCTCATTCATAATGAAATGGGTAGCTTTATCATTTCATAAGAAAAAATTTGAGAAAATATATTTATTCAGTAAAACTTGGCTTATTAGGCAAATCGGGCCTTGCATAGTAGGCTGAGAAGTGCGTTCTGGCTACTAGGTACGACATATATATATATATATATATATATATATATATATATATATATATATATATATATATATATATATATATATATATATAATATGCATTTGGCTTGTATCGTGGTGGCCCAAGGTCAAACTACTGACCATTCCCAGTTTGCAATCCCACAACAATTGCCTAATTCCCGGGTACTTGTTCACTGCTAGGTGAAAAAAATATACATTAGGTGAAGGGAAACGTGCTCAGTCATTTCTGCCCTAGAATGGAACTCGGGATCCCTGATTGTAAGTCGACAATGAAAGCAACTATACCTTTGTAACTTGCTTTTTAGGACTGTAACTTGCTTAGTTTAATTTAGTTCATTTATTATGCACCCCATACCCATCTTGTGGGCGGTCGTGGAAAGGGTTACAGAGGCACATAATTGGCTCAGGAACTGAACCCCACAATTCATTTAGCTAAGCAAATTACAATCTTGATGAGCTAGTTACAAATAATAATAATAATAATTTATTTAGGAAAAGTACATACATAGTTGCAGAGTTACAGTACAAACATTCTGTTAGATTTAAAGATAGAGGCAGTACATACAATACCTAAAGCCACTAGTACGCATAGCGTTTCGGGCAAGGAGAGGTGGGGGAAAAAATACTTAGACTAAAACTTAATAGTAATTGAGCTTAAAGTATAAATTGTATTGAATGAAAAAAAATAATAAAAGATAAAAAAAGGGGGAACATAGTAGAAAATAGCCAATATGTGAAAAGATACGTGAATTCAGAGACAATTCTATAACAAATGTTCCAGAGATTTGTAAATAATTCATTCAAAATGATCTGCTATCAGAAATATTAGCCAAATATCGCCAGTTTGCTAACTTTAGGTAGCAACTAAGTGACTGTAACCTATCCACCGCTGCCCACTTAATGGTGGGCGGTATGCGGGATAAACATATCAATTGTGACACTAGTTCTCCTCATATGTCAGTTGCTTAATTTAGAAACTGTATTTGTGGTCGGTCTCGAGCCCATTGATGAAGTGACGATGTGCACTGAACTTGGAACAAAAAGTTCCAAGTAGCACGGGCTATGGTGAGCCCGTAGTGGACTTACCTGGCACAGGAGCGGTGCCGACGACGATCCGTTCTAGGCGGCTTATGTTCCACGCTTCACCTGACTTGCCAAGTTGACCATCATCTTGCTGGTTACTTTCGGCTCTCCTACGTGTTGCCTGACAATCTTGGGAACAAGTATAAATTGTATTAGTTCACCTAAGATTATTGCAGAACCTCTTGGTATGTGGAGTTCTTGGGGATAAGTTATGTGGAATTACCTGGAACATTTAATTGCCTATAGTAGAATTTCTGAGAACTTGGACCATATTACTCTTAATATAGTTTCTACAATACAAATTTACAGTAAATTATTTACCTAAGAGAAAGTAACAATATAATTATCTGAATTTACCTGGGGGCCACTAACACTCTAGTGGCCTCGACGAGGACAAGCCGACAGCTTGTCAAAGGTCCTTCTCCCCCCCCCCCATTTGTACTGAAGATTTTTCTAGCTGGATTTTAAAATTCAACAAAGTTAGATTTACATTTACGGCTCCGGCGGGTAGGCGGTACCATGGGTTTATAACTCTATGGGTGAAAATAGCATATCCTGTTTTCTGCTCGAACCCATTGTTAATGTGACGACTTATATTCAATTTTGTAACTAGCTCATCAAGATTGTAACTTGCTTAGCTAAATGAATTGTGGGGTTCAGTCCCTGAGTCCATTATGTGCCTCTGTAACCCTTTCCACGACCGCCCACAAGATGGGTATGGGGTGCATAATAAATGAACTAAACTAACTAACTGTACTGCATTGTGGTTTGTTGAGCTTGAAACTGTTGCACCTTGTTCAACCACTTGGGTTGGACGGTAGAGCGACGATCACGCTTCATGCAGGTCAGCGTTCAATCCCCAACCGTCCAAGTGGTTGGGCACCATTCCTTCCCCCGGTCCCATCCCAAATCCTTATCCTGACACCTTCCAAGTGCTATATAGTCGTAATGGTTTGGCGCTTTCTCCTGATAGTTCCCTTCCCTTCCTTGTTTGTTATGTCTGACCTTCTGAAGAACAATCAAGCGGAGGCCTTTAACTTTAATGGAAAATGATGTAGTAATTTAACTATATAAATCTCTGGTGTCTAATTTTCTCTAATAACACTTGAATTACTGTATCCAAGCATGGCGACCTTATCTTCAGAAGGACATGCTGCTTTGGAGGAAGTACAACACCGGGCAACAAAAATAATTCCAGAACTTTACACACAGAGATCACACTAACGTGATGCATCAAATGAACAAATTCAGTAGAACTTCGGTTTCAACTCTTTTAACCCTGTCGTAGCTCAGTCGATTAAGGAAGTGTCTGGCAGGTTCGAATCCTCGTCACGGCCCTTGTGGATTTGTTTAATTCCAGAACTTAATCAATTCTGGTATCTCTCGTACGGTCTAACTACACTGAAACAAATACCTATTTGATATTTCAAGAGTACGACTTATTCAAACTAGAAATGCTCTACAAATCAAGGGACCCAGAATGTGGAATGACCTTCCCAATCATGTCAAAGGCTGTACCTCTCTCAACCAGTTTAAGATGAGAACTAAGTACTACCTAATTAATTCCATGTAACCTACCTTACTCCTAAATGTCAACCCATGTCTTACTATTTTTAAACAATGCTGTTTGTTGACCAACTTGTATATTGGCTATTTTCTACCATGTTCCCATCTTTTTTATCTTTTATTTTTTTCTTTCAACGCATTTTATACTTTAAACTCAGCTAAGTTTAATATTAACTAACTTAATATTAACTTAAGCTAAGCTCAGCTTAGTTTAATATTATCATTTTATTCTATTAAGTTTTAGTCTAAGCGTTTTTTTCCCCGCCTCACGTTGCCCGAAACGCTATGCGTACTAGTGACTATAATAATAATAATAATAATAATAATAATAATAATAATAATAATAATAATTCATTTAGGAAAAGTACATACATAGTTGCAGAATTACAGTACAAACATTCTGTTAGATTTAAAGATAGAGGCAGTACATACAATACCTAAAGCCACTAGTACGCATAGCGTTTCGGGCAAGGAGAGGTAGGGGAAAAAACACTTAGACTAAAACTTAATAGTAATTTTAATTTGTAATTACAATTACATTATTAAATTATTAATAATGCACTTTTAATTACAAATTAATTTTAATTTTCAAATTAATTTTAATTAAAAATTGTAAATTAGTAATAATGTAATTTATTAATAATGTTAAATTAATTATTAATAATAAATTATAAATAATTACAATTACATTATTAATTAATAAATTGTAATACTTTAGGTATTGTATGTACTAGCTCTATCTACAAATCCAACATTATGTTTGTAACTAATCCTCTATGTATGTACTTTTACCTGAATAAACATTTGATTTGATTAGAAGTAATTACCAAAAATGGCACGTACCTCGCCGGGAGGATCACCGCTACTATGCGGCCCCCTGCCCCTTGTGGCTCCTGTACACTCTCCTCGACGAATTTACTGCTAGTTATATTAATTACAACAATATTAATTATATAGCTAACTAAACACTATTGCAGCCTAACTAAAAAAATGTATCACGGATATAACATTTCTCCTAACATTAACAAACCACCTCTAGAGACAAGGGAGATAAGCTTTAGGCTGCACAATGAAACTGCCATAGGTAATTTTATAGCTGCTGCTGCTAATGTCAACTGGGAGTCCGAATTAGGTAACATAGGGGACATCAACCTAGCAGTGCAATCTTTTCTTCATAAAACTCTCAGCCTTTATAACACCCACTGTCCTATGCTAACGAAACAAGTCATAGCTAAAAGGCTAAACAATCCTTGACTTACAAAGGGGATACTTAAATCCATTAATAAAAAACATGACCTTGAGAAGAAGTATAGGTTAGGAATCGTCCTCAAAGAATTTTCAAAGAATTACACATCATTGCTATCTAAAATAATTAGGAGAACCAAAATTAAATACTACGAAGATAAATTTACCTACACAAAGGGCAACATTAAGAAATCATGGAGCACAATTTCACAAATATTGGGATCAAAGAAGATTTTAAATAACAAACAAATACTCCTATCAAATTAATGATGGTCATGCTTTCAGCCTCTGACACTGCTTTTGAGTTCAATAGGTTCTTCTCTTCCATTGGGTCATCCCTTGCAAATAATATTCCATCTTCCAGTACTAATATTCAGGACTATCTTACAGCTAACTATCCACAGTCTCTGTATCTAATGCCTACTAATTCCACTGATGTTACTGACATAATCCTTTCCCTTAAAACCAAGTCTAGTGCCCTTGAGGAGATACCAACTCTTATTTACAAAAAAGCCTCCAGATTTTTAGCTCCTGCCATTGCATTGCTCTTCAACAAGTCACTTGAACTCCAAACCTTTCCAGATATTCTAAAAAAAAGCGAGAGTAACCCCTGTCCACAAATGTGGTGATCTCACTGATGTTAACAACTTCAGACCTATATCAATCCTGCCTAACTTGTCAAAAATATTTGAAAAACTTATCTACAAGCAGCTTTACTCTTATCTAGCCAAACACAATATACTTAGCTCTTGTCAATATGGCTTCAGACCCCAAAAAAAGCACTAACGATGCACTTATTTGTATGATTAACTTGATACATGCAGCTCTTGATAAAAATGAGTTCCCTATTAGGTTATTTGTGGACCTGCGTAAGGCTTTTGACACTGTCAACCACCAAAACCTTCTTCTTAAATTACAACATTATGGAATCAAAGGTCACTCCCTGCCGTATCTTAAGTCTTACCTTACTGACAGGCTCCAATATGTTTCTGTGAATAATTCAATTTCTCCCACCCTACCCATCAACATTGGTGTTCCCCAGGGCAGCATACTTGGCCCTCTCCTCTTTCTCATCTACATTAATGACCTCCCAACATCTCAAACCAATTCTATTTGCTGACGACACGACCTTCATTTACTCCAGTCCTGACCCCCTTGCTCTAAATGTCACAGTGAATACTGAGCTAAATAAAGTCCATCTTTGGCTAACTGTAAACAAACTCACCCTCAATATTGACAAAACTTTCTATATTTTGTTTGGCAATAAATCCTCAAATCAAATAAATCTCAGGATTAACAATACCCAAATTTGTAACAAAGTAGATGGCAAATTCCTTGGCGTTCTCATTGACCGCAAGCTGAATTTCCAGGGACGCATTCTAAATATATAAAAAAAAGTTTCAAAAACTGTTGCCATTCTTTCTAAGATCAGATATCATGTACCTCGCCCTGCCCTGGTGACAATCTATTACTCTCTCATCTATCCTTATCTTAACTATGGTATTTGTGCTTGGGGTTCTACTTCCCAAAATCATTTACGTCCTCTAATTACTCAACACAAAGCTGTTATTATGACAATATCTAACTCTGTCCTCAGACATCACTCGGTACCCTTACTCAAACCTCTGAATATGTTAGGTATTAAGTCACTGCACATCGTCTCATGTGTATTTTATATATATAAAACGCTGAACTGTAATGTCAATCCTGACCTTAAAAGCTTCCCAGAAGGTTGTAACAGATCCCATGAGCACCACACCAGAAACAAATATCTATTTGATATTCCAAGAGTACGACTTAGTCAAACTAGAAATGCTTCACAAATCAAGGGACCTCGAATGTGGAATGACCTTCCCAATTATGTTAAAGACTGTACCTCTCCCAACCAGTTTAAGATAAAAACTTAGTACCACCTAATTAACTCAATGTAACCTACCTCACCCCTAAATGTCAACTCATGTCTACGATTTTAAACAATGTTGTTTGTTGACCAAATTGTATTTTTGCTTTTTTCTGCCATGTTACCCCCTCCCCCCCTCTTTTTTTCATTTTTTTCTTATTTTTTTTCAACACAATTTATACTTTAATCTCAATTAGTATTAAGTTTTAGTCTTAGTGTTTTTCCTGCCCCAAATGCTTTGCGTAATAGTGGCTTTAGGCATTGTATGTACTAGCTCTATCTATAAATCCATCACCTTTTGTATTTCCTAGGGGCCTCGTAGAGGAACCCAGGGTCGTAACAATCAGGTAAAGTTTCCTGACGACAATTATGTTTAAAACCGTGCAGCGGTTTCTTCTCCCCTGCTGTATCCCTGATATCTACTAGAGCAAGAGCAGGACACGCTACAAGAAACAATGGGGCGTAAGAAACGAGCATCACGAGAGGTGTCCGTCCCTCTTTACCTGGTCGGCCATCACTAGTTAGTATCTGTACGGCTAAAAGGGCAGTGAGTTCATTTCGCGGTGGACACCGGCTCACGCGACACCCTCGTTACGGTTCCCATTATGAAGAAACATGGCTTGGAGGCCGTAATGGGCAAGGATTTTAAGCGTTTAGATAAAATGGAGTCCATAGACATAAATGATAACGAATGGAAGCCAATGGACTTCTCAAAGATCTACAATGGGGTCCTGAAAGCTAAACCTTATTTCCGGAGAGCACATTTATCCCTGGATGCAGAGATCTATGTTGCTGATTTACCCGCAGATGAAGCCTTACTGGGCATGGATATTTTAGTTGCACATAACTGTTCAATAATCAACGACCTGAAAAATCCCCGACTAATAATACGGCCACTGAAAAAGCACAAGCTGCAGAATACAAAGTACTTTGTCACAAACTACAATTCCATCAGACTCAAAACCAAAATAAACGGCAAGAGATCAACGGCTTTTCTGGACACCATTTTCTGGCGTCCATAACTATGAGCAGACGTTGTGCCAGAAAACTATAGGCCTTAAAATTGAATCGTGTGAAATAAAAGAAGTGACAAATTTGCACATGACATTATTAGGTAGGTGACATTATTTCAGTCGCACCAGGTAGCAAAATCAAAACTCGGCCCCCAACTAAAACGCAAAAAGTCATCCAGTGACCTCCGGCAGAGCGGAAGCCAGCCACCCACCACAGCTGAGGGCACACCAGGAGCCCACCAAGACCCACCAACCCCCGGCACCTCTCGGCCAAGCCGGCCCCTGAACACCGTCACCCCGCCGGGAGAACCAACCAGAACACGGCAAAAAAATCTATCAACAATCCCGTGACCCAAGGCGATATGTGCGCCAGGCGTCGTACAATCAGACCGTTGAAGAGGGATACCAACGGCAGTAGCAAAGCCAAAACGCGAAAACAAGACGTGATCCGGCGGCTCCCAGGCGGAGGAGGTGTCCAGACGTCCGCTCAGCGTCAAGGTTGAACCAGGAGTCCCACGCTCTGTGTACGAAGTGATCGGAAACCGTGACGTCATATGTAAACAATAGCACGCTGAGACTAGTCGAGTATAAACAATAACATTGTACGGCTGGCGTACCCTGGCGTATGTACCCTGGCGTATGTACCCTGGCATGTCACTACTATGTATGTCAACAACAAAGAGATGCGCAGCTAAAAGGAAAAGAAGGTCGTGAGTATAATTCCTTATCTTTATTAACGTCTAATAAACGTCGGATGATTAGCGGTTTAATAAAAACAAATACTAACCTGTATTGTGAATAAAAACTGTAGTGTTATTTTTCATAACATTAATTGCATCTTTTATTACTATAATTATTATATTATTATTATTGTTGTTGAGTCTAATATGAGTTCTCGTGGTAATAGCGTGAATAGATGACTCGAGCAGCTACCTGATTATGAGATAAGATACCCAATTTCCTCTGGTGGTGTTTATAGCCATGAGAAAACCTTCACTCTGATAAGGTTCATCATATTATTAATCTTAAGGTAGTGAACTAAACTTCACATGTTATGTGGAGTGAGTGCAACCTTGTACAGTTTATTGGGAACCTCAGTCTGGGACAAGCTTGACTTTGTAAGTAAAGTAAATTTTATTCAGGAAAGTACATACATAGTTGTTTTACAAACATAATGTTGGATTTATAGATAGAGCTAGTACAGTACATACAATACCTAAAGCCACTAGTACGCATAGCGTTTCGGGCGTTTTGTAGTGAAGTAAATCATAATTTCATTGTATTTTTATACATAGCCATGCTTTTAACAAATAGAATTTTAATATTTTCGAGCAATTGCAATGTTTCAGGCATCATTGGTGACCAACCCATCTCTGAGAAAATGTAGAACTTTAACATAAACATAAACATTTTATTTAATAATTAATGATAAGAATTTATTGTATCGGGGGATAGGCAGCCAGAGTCTATTCATACACGTTAGGCTTATAACGAAGGCCCCCATCACCCCCTGAGGTCAAATTGCTGACCCTCCAGGATGCAACCCCCCAAAACATGCTGACTAACTCCTGGGTACCTTCTTACTACTAGGTGGACAGGGGCATTAGGTGATAGGAAATGCACTCAATCATTTCTGTCCTGCCCAGGATTCTATCCCAGAATTTTCGACTGTGAGTCGAGAATGAACCCGACTGTATACAGTAGTTCAGTCAGAGATATTTATTTTGAATTTCATGTTTTAATTTAACATTTTATCTATTATTTCTTCATTTATTGCACTGTAATTTATCTTTTCCAGCAGACAATGTTATAAAAACATTGGTAATACATAATGGAATGGTTAACAAAGAAGGTGGTAGCTGCTCTGGTCAATCGATTTTTTGGACAATATCTGGAAGATGTTAACACACAAGAGGTGAATGATGCCCTCTTGTCAGGTCAGGTCAATCTCACCAACCTCAAGATCAGACGGGATGCTCTGGTGAGTGTGTCTTACATTGAATTCAAGAATCAGTTAGCTGTCAAGTTATATATAATAGTTGACAAACTAGTCTTCATGCTTATACTGAAACAACCATTCTTTTAGCAAAAATGTAACCCTTTCAGTCCGTCTGATATTTTTACACTTCTCAGTGATGTACTGAATTGAAAAAGCATTTTATATTAATAGGCATATTTTCTTTTTAAATTTTGAATAATTATTTTTTCTTGCTTATCCAACAGTCTTTTCTTGATGTGTTCTATGGAAGTCCACTCCCCATACAAGTAAAGAAGGGCATAATTGGCAGAATATCACTCACTATTCCTTACAGTAGTTTCTTCACACAACCAGTGGTGATCAATATTGATGTGAGTAACTTTTTGTTGTTAGTAATTCATTCAAGTTCTCTTGTGTGATATGAATAAATATTATTTAAGATTTATTATATGTATACTATAAGATTTATTATATGTATACTGTATATATACATATAATATATATTTATTATGTATATATATATATATATATATATATATATATATATATATATATATATATATATATGTATATATATATATATATATATATATATATATATATATATATATATATATATATATATATATATATATATATATATAATGTTGAATATGATTGAAAGGGTTAGATTAATCATTCTAACACAATTCTTCCTAATATTTCTTATGTTTTTCTTCACTGTCGAGGGAAGTTGAAAAATTAACTCTCCAAAGTTCATTTTTACACTTTATTATGGTCTGATGCCTAGGGATACATTTCACAAGGCACCCCTTACATTTTCAAAGGCAAATTTACATGCATTTGCAAAGGATTATATTATCTTGGGGGTGAGGTGATACAGGACGTGAATAAGAGGAACAAATGGATGAATCACAATGGATATTAATAGGCTATTACATGCACGATCATAAGCAGTTTATATTCTTGCTGCTACTGTCTCTGTGTTGGTTCGGGGTCTTGAAGTGGGTAGAAAGTAATTATGTGTTAACTAGTTGTTGATTGCTGGTCTTGACTTTTTGATGTTTAGGGCCTCGCTGATGTCTAGTCTTCTGTTGTCGTTATACCTGTTGATTATTTCAGTGTTGCTTGTTAAGATGTCTCTGGTGAGGTGTGGTTGTGTGAGGAGATTATATGCTCCTTGATGGAGCCCTGTTGTTTGTGCATTGTTAATCGCTTAGAGAGAGAGAGAGAGAGAGAGAGAGAGAGAGAGAAGAGAGAGAGAGACGTTGTTGTCTTGCCTATATACGGAGATCTTTGGGGCTGACAGTCCCCAAGTGGGCATTTGAAGGCATAGGCAACATTGATCTCTTTTAAGGGGTTCTGTTTGGTGTCTGGAAAGTTCCTCATAAGTAGGTTAATGTCATTTACTTAATAATGTCATTTACCTCGCTGTGTCTTGCATGCCATCTTCCTGTGCTTTGGCAAAGCAGGCCATGCTGGCCGTACCTGTCGACCACTGCCTTGCCGCAAATACACCTGTATTTGGTGTGGATTGGGGCAGCGAGGCGGAGAGCCACAGCAATTTGGAAAGCCTGGTGAGACTCGTGCTGGTTGCTGACATGGGTTGTTAATAGGCATTCACCTGCATTGGGAGCTGCTACAGTTCTAAGTTTAGCAGTGTGGTGTGGTGTTGTTGCAGCTTCTAGGCATGTTGCAGCTGCTTGGTCTACAATGGGGCCCTCCCAGCTGGGTTGCTTGCGAGTTTCAGAAGGTAGTGGTTGGAGTGCTGGTCCTGCAATAGAGACCCATTTTGTAGTGCAGTCTGTTAAGCTGGGATCTTGTACCTCTGCCTATTGATCTAGGTAATCGGGTAGGATTTTCTTCACCATGTTGTCAGATGCTACTGAAGAGGACAGGAATGCTGGTACAGCAATTTATATATATGCAACAATGATCACAAAAGCACTTATCCAAGTATGTAGAGACACCACACTCTGTCCCAGTCTCAGTTTTTAATCACTGTTTTTCAATTATGTGTACATTAATTAATAGCTATTCAACACAAACATTACATTGTATAATTAATAAGTAAAACAATGACCTTTGAAACATCCAAGATAAGCATGAGTCTGTTCCTTCTGCATCACTACTGTATGTCATTACTCTCAAGTGTGGTGTCAAATGACAAAAAAAAAAATCTGACTTCCTCCTATAGCATGCAAAAAAAGAAAGATTTTTTTAAGGATTTTGTGATAAATTATCAGATATGATTACATCTTTTTTCGTTAAAAGTTGGTTATTTGTTTGAGACAACTGAATTCAAAATTATGTTTTTGCTTAGTTGATTGAATTGATAACTGATTGATTTTAAATTTGGATTGTGTAATTTTTAGGATGTGTTTTTACTCGTAACACCGGTATTAGAATATGACGAAGAACGAGAGAGAGATCTTGACCGTGCCAGGAAACGACAAACCCTGGCATACTTGTTTCCTGACCTGATGCCCATTGATGATATGCAGGATTCTACTAGCCTCTGGGGTATGTTTTAAGACTTTGTTTATATGTTTCTTATAATTACTTATACAAATGCAGCAACTATTCTTTAAAGAGATTTAAGAAGCTCTATATGTTAAACATGAGACTTGTAAAAGAAATATAATTTAACTTGTTAACTAATTTTGATATTTTGATATTTGCTGACTATTAAAATGTTGTATATTTAAACAACTTACTTGGCAACTTTTGTTTTCCTCATACCAAACTTAAGCTTTCACCTATTTATAATGAAAGGGAGCTAATATACAAACATCATCTTCACTCTAAGACCAAATTGAATTACTCAGATTAGGCAAAATTGTAATTCATTTTGACAATAAAGATGTTAATAAATTTTTTAGAAAAATAAAAAAGTTAACACTTTAGCGCTCTGGGCGCATGACCTCCCCACTACCCCAGGTGGATTTGGGCATTCCACGGGAGCACGCGGTAATTCTGAGAAGTGTATACTCCTTTCAACTTTGTCACCTCAATTCTCGTCCTAAGATATTCAATTTGGTATCAATGTGTTCGCAATAGAATTCTCTAGAGGAGTAAATGCATATAAACTCCAAAAGCCCAGCTTACCACCCGCAGCAAACAGAAAAAGTGCGAGCGAGTGGCCCGGGAGCGTGCTAGAGCGATAAAATGTGTACACTCTTCACTTTGGTCACCTCAATTCTTGTCCTAGGTCTTTCATTTTGGTATCAATGTGTTTGCAATAGAATTCCCAACAGGAGTATATGCATATAATGTAAAAAAAATGCACTGCGCTCCACCCGCCGACAAGATGAAAGAGAGCGCTGCGCCACCCCATGGCTCCTCTCATTACATTAGAGAGCGCGGTAATACTGAAAAGTGTATACGCGTTTCAACTTTGTCACCTCAGTTCTCGTCCTAGGATTTTCAATTTGGTATCGTTGTGTTCGCAATAGAATTCTCTACAGGACTAAATGCATATAAAGCCCAAAAGCCCTGCGAGAAAGTGAAAGCATGTTACTCGGGAGCGCGCAAGAGCAATAAAATGTGTACACTCTCTTTACTTTGGACATCTCAATTCTCGTCTTAGATCTTTCATTTTGGTATCATTGTGTTCGCAATAGAATTCCCTACAGGAGTATATGCAAATATAAAGTCCAAAAGCCCAGCGTACCACCCACAGCAGAGAAAGTGACGGAGCATTACCCCAGTGAGCGCTAATAAAGAGCAATAAAATGAGTATACTCTTTTCAACTTTGTTACCTCAATTCTGGTCCTAGGTCTTTCATTTTGGTATCATTGTATTCACAATGAAATTCTCTACGGGAGTACTGTATATGCATATAATATCCAAAAAACGTGGCAAGACCTTCCCGAAAATGCCGCTACATTGCCAAACCGAGGACTCAATGCTGAGTCCTTATTGGACTTCCCTCTATTTAACGGAAGACTCAATGCTGAGTTGTCACCGAGCAAAAGTGGTTTAATTAATTAATTAAAATTATATTGATAGTTATAGTTATAAATTTCAACATACAGTGTAACCTTGGTATTCAAACAGCTCCCATATTGAACTTTTCTGCATTCGGATGCAGTATTCATGTTTGGTATTTATCCGTTTGCTTGTCATTGACACATAAATACGCATCCCATACACGTCAGTTTTGCCATAGCTGTTGTTCAGTGCACAACCCACTACACTTTTCTCTTAAATATTTTTTATATTTTTGATATTCTTAGTGTAAATAAGTCACCATGTCACCTAAGAAAGTTAGTGATAAGAGCCAAGCAAAAAGAACAATGGTTATAACCATGATAGAGATAAAGAAAGACCTAAGTATGAAAGTGGTGCTCATGTGTCTGCTCTTGTTACCGAGTTCAATATGCCTAAATCAAGTTCTTTAATAAAAGAAGTGTGTTCAAAAGGGTGGGGGGGGGGGGGCAGGTGCAAAGTTTTCTTGAAAACTATCACCCTGACAAAGCTGTGACAACGGTGTTATAAACCTGTTGAATGACAATGCTATGTCTCACTTTAGAAAAAAAATTTAATGTCTCACTTTAGAAAAAAAATTTAATGTCTCACTTTAGAAAAAAAATTTAAGTGCAGGCAAAAGCAATCATCCTTGGACAAATTTCTCATAAGAAAAGCATCCAGTGAGTTTAATGAGGGAAACAGAAAAGAGAGAGAACCCCAAAAGCACAACCACCAGAAGTTATTATGGTAGGGAACTCCCCTGCCAAAGAATAACATCTCTCTTCCTCTTCCTGCTTCATCACTTTCCACATATGACATCAACTCTCCTAAGTGCAGGTAAAGTGTGTACTGTGTTAACATTTATTTAATTTAATTATTGCATTAATATACAGAGGTACCTCAGTTTTCGTAGTTAATCCATTCCCAGAGGCGGTATGAATACCGAGATGAATTTTCCCGTAAGAAATAATGTAAATTTAATTAATCTGTTCCACACTCCCCAAAATACAGTATTACCAAAAAAATACATTTTATACAGAAAATTACTCATAGTACCTTACCTTTATGGATGACTCTTGTTGGCATATGGAAGACGATGAGGAAGGGGGGAGAAGGAGAGGTGTTAGTGTTTGAAAGGGGAGTCCCCTTGCATTATAACATCAGGCAGTGATGACATTTCTGGCATACTCTCTCTCACATTTTGCAGGCATACCACTAGGACCTGGTTTTGGCTCACTACTCTCTCGTCTTACTAAGAATCTGTCTATAGACCCTTGTTTTTCCATATGTTTTAACACTTGTCTGTAGTGAGACATCACATTGTCTCACTATGAATGATCTCTTGTTTTTTCTCTATTGTCATCCTCACAACTATTTTCTTAGGTTAAACATTACCACTGACTTTCTTGGAACCCATGGCATGATATATAATAAGACCTTTTATGTTCAGATGTCAAAAAAGCACAAAAACAATGAAATTCATCACAAAGAATTCAAGAGTGATCATCACTTTACCAGACACTGGTAAACTGAAGCGCCATGCTCATGGTGGACCCGTACGTGTATGAACAAACTCAAAGCACCGAGGCAAACAACAAGTGCTGAATCAAATTTTTTGAAGAAATTGAGTACGAGTACCGAAAAATACGAGCACAGGGGCATATGAGTACTGAGGTTCCACTGTATTTATTTTTGTGGTCTGGAATGGATTAATCCAATTTGCCATATATGCCAGCGTACAAGTCGACATTTGAAGCCTAAAAATATCTGTCCAAAACCAAGGGTCAGCTTGTCTGCCGAATATAAAATGTGAACCTTTACCATTGAGAGATAAACAAGTGAAACGTCCTGCCTAACACTCTTTGTACACCACTATTACAGCCCACGAAGCAAGGGAGGCAGGCTGGCAGGTAGGCAGGGAGGAAAGGAGGGAGGCAGGGAGGAAAGTAGGGAGGCAGGGAGGAAAGGAGAGAGGCAAGGAGGAAAGGAGAGAGTGAGGCAAGGAGGGAGCCAGGCAAGGAAGAAGGCAGGCAGGCAGGGAGGGAAGGAAGGAGGTAAGGAGGGAGCCAGGTAGGGAGGCAAGGAGGGAATGAGGGGAGGCAGGTATGGAGGGAAGGAGGGAGACAGGTAGGAAGGGAGGGAGGGAAAGAGAGTGGCAGGTAGGAAGGGATGGAAGAAGAGAGGCAGTCAAGCAAGGGAGGAAGGCAGGCAGGCAGGCAGGCAGGCAGGCAGGCAGGCAGGCAAGGAGGGAACCAGGAAGGCAGGCAAGGGAGGGAGGGCAGGTAGAGGGGGAAGATGGACGGAGCCAGGTAGGCAGGCAGGCAGGCAAGCAAGCAAGGGTGGGAGGCAGGCAGGGAAGGGTGGAAGGTAGGCAGGCAAGGGTGAGAGGCAGGCAGGGAAGGAGCTAAGGAAGTAGGCAAGCAGGGAAGGAAGGAGGGAGCTAGGGTGGATGGGTAGGCAAATATGGAGGGAGGCAGGGAATGGCAGGGCTGGGCAGGGCAGGGCAGAGCAGAGCAGGCACCTTCTACTCCCAGACTTCTCTACAACACTCTGGGTTGATAGGGAGGCTAGCTAAATCAGTTGATGGTTGCTTCGTCATGCAAGAGAGGCTACACCACATGTCAAATTTCACCGCAGTACAAATTTCACCACACCACAAATTTCACTACACCTCAGTCTCAAATGTAAATGTATTTCAACTATTTAAAATATACCACAATTTTCAGCATTATGATTGCTCCAGCATGACAACTTGCTAATAAAACAGGCAAATTACAGTTCAGATTATGTGATAATTGACAGGAGCATCTCTCAATTGGCTCGTGGCTTGGAAGCATATGACAAACTTCCAACCTATTCACTGCCCACCCATGCTACCCCTCGCTGCAGGCTCAATTCAGTATCTTGGAATAGTTTATCTATTTCATATCAACAGTTATATAGATACATATATCAGATAATAATAAAAATGAAATAGCAACCACTTTATTATTATTATGAATAAGGAATACAGTGGTACCTCGGTTTAAGAGTTTAATCCGTTCCTGGAGACAGCTCGTATTCCAAAAACTCGTAATCCGAAGCTAATTTCCCAATAAGAAATAATGGGAAATGAATTAATCCATTCCTGACTACCCAAAAACCTCACTTCAAACTAAATTTTATACCTAATTCATCTAAATAAACCTACAAAACTATGTTCAAGTTATTACTTACCTTGCTGATGACTGCTGTTGGCATATGGAAGACGGTGAGGAGGAGGGAGGAGAAGAGGTGTTACTGTTTGGAAGGGGAGTCCCCTTCCATTATAACATCAGGCAGTGAGGACTTCACTGGTGTGCAGTCTCTGGCACGTTTTGTCTGCATACCACTAAGACTTGCTTGTCTTGCTAAGAATCTGTCTAAAGACACTTGTTTTTCCCTACATTTTAACACTTGTATGTAGTAAGACATCACATTGTCATTTAAAAGGTCAATGCAACTGCCTACTACAGCTTTATCTGGGTGAGTTTTTTCAACAAAACCTTGCAATTCTTCCCATACTATACACATTTTCTTAACACTTTAGCATTATCACGGCGCTCGAGAGCGTTACCACTTTTTGTGTTGAGGACGCACAGCGGACTCGCTCACGAGTCACGAGAAAAAATATTTCTATAAACTCTTTTTGTTATGAGATCGACTTTGGGATAGTTTAAAAATGTTCGCCATGAAATTTCTGTTTTCTCTAATAGCCGCATAGCCTATTTGGGAGAACGGCATAGCATTGTACCATCGAGGTAAGACTATTGCATTGTTGACACGACAAGTGTAATAACGTAGTTTTTATTTGGTGCCGGTCTAACGCATCCTTGTGTGACATTTTATACTTATGTTCTTCTAGAACATTCTATTGCGAACACATTGGTACAAAAATGAAATACGTATATCGAAAATTAATGTCAGAACAGTGAAAAGAATATACACTTTTCAGTAGGGGTTTCGCCGATGTACTGTCATGGGTAACACTTCGGCCACTTTCCACACTTCCCATACTCTTGCGGGTGGGCTGCGGCATTGATTCTACATTTATATGCATATGTCCGAGTAGGGAATTTTATTGCGATCTCAGTGATGCCAAATTTAACGCTGTAGGACAAGTGTGGAGTTGACAACCTTGAAAAGAGTAGAAACATTTCGTCGCTGTTTGGTGCTCATGGCTAGTGATCAACGTAGTTCTTTATCTGGTGCTGGTTTAACTCATGCTTTGGTGACATTTTATACGTATGTTCTTCTAGAACATTCTATTGCGAACACATTGGTATAAAAATGAAATATGTACATCGAAAATTAATGTCAGGACAGTGAAAAGGGTATACACTTTTCATTGTTTCCGCTCGATCGTCCGAAACGCCGCACTATTTTCTTAGGTTGAACCTTACCACTGGCTTTCTTGGGACCCATGGCAAGATATATAATAACAACTTTTATGCTCAAATGGCCAAAAATTCGACAAAAAACATAAATCTTTGTGGAGAATTCACGCGGGATAGTCACTGGGCACAAGATACTGGTAAACTGAGGCGCGATCGCCGTGTCACCACTTGCTAGTCGGCCTGTATGCGTATCAACACCCTCGTGTTCCGAGGCAACCCTCGCCTTCCGAGGCAAATTTTCCGAGCAAATCCTGCTTGTATTCCGAAAAACTCGTATATAGGGACACTCGTATTCCGAGGTACCACTGTACATAGTAATGTACAGATGGAATACAGTATTAATGGGAACTAAGGTTGACTGGGCCTGGGTTACCTAAGTCTGTGATGCTTGACCAACCCTGTGCTGGACATGTATCTTCACTAACCATCTGCCTCCCCTACACAAATCCTCACAACTGACACCACCTGCTCCCCTGACAACTTCCATCATTAACACCACCTTCCTTCCATGAAAACCACTGACACCACCTGCCTTATGCAGTAAATATTCATTAGGCCACCATGTATTTATAAGATACTGTAGTTTTTCCTTCATTACAGCAGGGCAGGGAAAGTGGTGCTGTCTTATTTTGAGGAGTCGTCTTATACACCAAATATAGATCTAAACCTGAATTACACCTCTATGTTTTTGGGGGTCGACTTATGCGCCGAATCGACTTGTATGCTGGCATGTACAGTACATTATTCCTTATGGGAAAAATTGTTCAGTATTCAAACATTTTGGCATTTGTATCACCTTCAAGAGCCAATTAAGTTTAAATACCAAGGTTCCACTGTATCTCTAATTCAATATTTCATATGTTTTATGAATTTCAGGATTATTGTATAATAGAATATGGAACAACCTGGAACTGCATATCAACAATGTCCATATTCGGTATGAAGACCTATTCTCGTGTCCCAGGCCTCTTGTTATTGGACTATGCTTACAGAGTCTGTCAGCAGACACCACAAACCAGTGAGTGCCCTAATCTTAATTCATTAGTTTTTAAGTAATTTCTAGGTGTCTTTTACACTACTATAAACATTAGATTACTAGGTTTACAGGTATGGTTTGCTCTCCGATTTTATGTTGGATACATATCTAGGGAATTTCTGAATAATGTAATCGTCTCAATTATCTTCATGCCTAGAATCTGAATCTGTAAAATGTCATCACATAACATCTGTGATATATCATATATGTTGAAAAAAACTGGTATTTATGTAGTATATTTATAAATATTTTTCTATCCTAATTGCCTGTATTTTTATGGCTTGTTGTTCATAGTACAGTACAACCTCGATTCAACATACCTCAATTCAACGAATCTCCGGCTAGTTCGCACACTTTTTCAGGCCGGATTTACTCACCCGGTTCGCTGAAGCAGGGAATGTTCGGATTTGCTTATGATGTCGAAACAGAGATCACAAACTGGTGGAAAACTTTCCCATTCTATCACATATTACAATTATTAATTCCTTCATATGACAAGTTTGATCACACAAGTGGACCGCACAAGTGGTCCACAAGTGGTCTACAAGCGGTCCCCAAGCTTACGATGTTGGGACAGAGTTCACAGAGTTGTGGAAAACTGTCTCATTCTATCACAGATTACTATTAATAATTCCTTCAAAAGACAAGTTGGATCACACAAGTGGATCACACAACAAGTGAACCATATGAACCAAACACCAGCCAGAATGGTCCACAAAAAGTGACACATATTAACCAAACACCAGCCAGAGTGGTCCACACAAGTGAACGACTGAGTTTCAATGATTTTTGTTCACCGATTTGTGGCACACGTATCTTTGTAAATTAATTTAAAGGCTGAAGCGTGAATAGCTAGCTAATGTGTTGAAATCTTCTTATGTACATTTTCAGTGATGAAACAAGACGAGTGAGGGTGGACAGGTAAGGGAATACTGTACAGTAAACCTTGCTTTACAGTGAGGTTTCACTCACTTTTGTCAGTGTTGTCATGTTCAAAGTCATGGGTCACTGAACTGTTTCACATTAATAAATCATTTCTAAAACTGGTGTTTTAATAACTCTTTATTATCCTAATTAAACTAAACTAAATAAAACCAAAAATATACTGTAATATGATAGATATCTGCTATTTTATATATTATTCACGTTATTGGCGGCACAACTCCAACACGAGTGGACTGGTCTAATCCCTGTCCACACAACACCATGCTTGTTTTGTTCGATTTCGTCACAACAGTTCAGTGATCTACGGCTTCGAAATTATAAAGTTAATAAATCAGTTCCAAAATAAGTATTTTTTATAGCTCTTACCGTAATAATGTTGCTAAACTAAACATGTAACCCAAAAATATATAATATGATGTAAATCGAATATTTGAGAGAAATTTATGTTACTGGAAATCGAACACAACACCAGGCGTGTTTTGTTCGATTTCGTCGCCACAGTTCAGTGACCTACGGCTTCGAAATAATAAAATTAATAAATCAGTTCCAAAATAAGTATTTTCTGTGGGGAGCCCCTACGGCTCCCTGGAGCTTATCGGGCTAATGTGTGTTATGTTAGACCGGGACATTAGCTAAGGAGTTCAGACCTACCAGGGACCAGCGCCAGAACCTGGCCCCTTCAGAGAGGTTTCAGGGAGCAATGGCCCTGGAAAACCCCATATGGTTGGGGGTTTTCCTTATCTGCCATCGACCGGGGTTAGGCACCCAGAAAGGTAGGCGTAACAAAACAAACCCCACATGGTAAGAAACTACAACAAAAACCGAACAGAGAGGTAGAAAACTCCCTACAATCCCAAGGAAACAAGCAAACAAGCAAACATCACACTTTACTGCCGCGCCGATCGTCCGCGCAGCCCTCCCCACCCCGGGAGGGGGAGGGGGGAGCCCCGGACCTACCGCGCCGGCTGCCAAGCTTCAGTTCGTTCGCTAATGTCAACCGGGATTGACGCTTCTCTGGCCTCAGTTTCCTGGGCGGTGTTTGCCTTGTGTGGCGTTCACTGCCGTGTGTTGTGGTGTGCGGTGGCCAGGAGTACTTCATCAGTGCCGGGGCTGCATGTGCTTAGTGGCTGCCTTCCCTAAGCGCCCTGTGAGTACTGCCCTTGCGTTACAGGGTTATCTTCCCTGGGGCGTTCGGGAACCATTCCCGTAGAGGTTCTTGCTGCTCGGCATTTGCCTCGCCCTTGGGGCCAGCTGGGGCTTGGGGCCCTTGTTTGGCCCTGGGTAGGGATTGGTATTGTGCTGGTTAGGGCGTCAAGGTGTTGCGCAGCCTGCCACCTAAGCGGCGGCCGGTTTCTGTTGCCTCTGGGGACGGTGTACTTTTGCGGGGTTTTTCTTTTGTTTTTCATTTTCTTGCCTGGTGGGGGTCTGCCTAAGGTGGTTATAGTTCCACTGGTAGTGTTTGGCGGCCCTCTGCTAGGCCCCCGTGCTTGTACACGTCTCGAGGGGTTTTCAGTGCTATAATCTACCCTCTTGTTATGTTTGGGTTTCTAAACCGGTTAGCAACACCTTGCCCGGGCTTCCCGTAGTTGTTACCCTACGGGCCCTGGAAACCCCTGTCGGGGCTCGGAGGACCATTGACTGTGTCTTCCGGGTTCCAACCCGTCTTGTACGGGATCGTTGGTTGCTGTTCCCTTGTCTCCGGGTGACAGTCGCCATTTTTACCTCCGTCATGCTGCCTGTTGGGTCACTGACACCTTGACCCGGAGTCTTGCGAGTGATTCTCTGCTTGTTCTCCAGTACTCTCATGATGTTATTAGTGTTCAGAGTACAGGCGGCATCCGTGTTGCAAGCTAGGTTAGGTTGCTGCAACATGCTAGGTTGGTTTCCCACTCGAATGCCCCGTGGCCGCCCCGTTTGGTTAGGTGCTGCTCGCCCCTTTCTCTCCATGTTCCCGGCTCCGGACCGTCTGCGTGTTTCTGGGTCGGGGCGGGGTTCAGTTGCGGCAGAGACTCGGGCGGTTTTCGGGGGATGCCCCGTTCGGGTTGGGGACGGAGGTTTGAGCCTGTGCCTCCTGCCAAGGCTTCTGGGTCTTACCAGCGGCCCTTTCTTGTTGCCTTTCCCATGGGCTCTTGCTTTTCTTTCAGGGCGGAGGGCTTGGAGGACGGCTCTGCCCCGGGGCCTCTGTTGTTGGTTCCCGGGGCTGTGGGGGATGCCTACTAGCAGTTCTGGGGCGGTTTTGCCCCTTCAGGGGTTTTTCTGCTGTTGGGCGTCGTTTTTCGCCCTTCCAGTCTGCTAGCTTCCCACATTTGCTGGCGTGTTTTTGTGTATTAAGCGTCAGTCACAGCCCCTGCTGGCGGCCATTTTCGTCTGCCGGTTTCCCGGCGTGGCCACCAGGGCGGCGTTGCGGTTTGTTTACATGCGCCTGGGTGTGCGAGCGAGCGTCTCTGGTGAGTTTTCAAAAAATTTGCAGGGTTTTTGTTCTCCTGTTGTCGTTTCTTTGTTTTTCTGGTGTTTTCTTGCCGTTGCCTGTTTCTCTGGGAACGTTTGGGTGTTGATTTGGGTCTGAGCCTCTGGGTTTAGGCTCAGTGCCCCTGGCTGGTATGCTTGCTCCCACACCTTGCCCCTCGGTTTTCGGTCTGTTGGGACCGTTTTCCCAGGGCGTTCTGCTGGGGTCTGTGCTTTGCCTTTTAGTGGTGTTCTCCGCTGGCAAATGTGGTGGTTTGGGCTCCCCCTGGTTCGATTCTGGGTTCCTTTGGGTTCCTTGGTTTCGTTCTGGAGGTTTCTTCCTCTTGGGCCCCCTTTTGTGGGTTCAGGGGACTTTGTTTCCTCATGTGACCCGGTTCTGCCTTTTGGGGTTCCGGGGTCTTCCTGGCTTGCAGACTGAGCTTTTTGGGTCTTGGCACATGTTGTGGTTGTGCTGGGACTTTGTGGTTTTGCTGTCGAGGTGGGCCTTTTGATGCAGTTTTGTGCCTTCTTTGCCTGGCCGGCGTAGTGCTCTTTGCCACTAGTCGGCGGCTTGTGCTTTTACACTATGTCCTCACCTAGTTGTGCTTGTGGGGGTTGAGCTCTGGCTCCTTGGTCCTGCCTCTCCACCGTCCG
This sequence comes from Procambarus clarkii, assembly GCF_040958095.1. Taxonomy (NCBI): domain Eukaryota; kingdom Metazoa; phylum Arthropoda; class Malacostraca; order Decapoda; family Cambaridae; genus Procambarus; species Procambarus clarkii. Next base: position 13,220,442 of record NC_091172.1, on the reverse strand, counting down.
TCAACAGGTGTATCGGTTCCTGTGCCTCTTGGGCTCTGTCATGTCTACATGTGACATTGTATGGGGGTCAGCCTCGTTCCTTGTGTGAGGAGTCGCCACATTACTTCTTAGTGCTTTCCCGTTCCCATTCTGACACTCACAAAAAAAAAAAAAAAAAAAAAAAAAAAAAAACTAATTCTATCTGTGGCTCTTTTGGGTACTCAGTTTCCACCTGTGTCCCCTAGTGCGTGTGCCCCTTGTGTTACATAGCCTGTCCTTCTCAACCCTGTCGATTCCCTTGGGTATCTTGTATGTGGTGATCAGGTCTCCCCTCACTTCCTCTTCCAGCGAAGTGTGGTTTCTTTCCCGTAGTCTCTCCTCATGACTTCGGTAGTGTACTTTTTCTTTCTGAAGGGGTTCTGTTCCCTTCTCTGTTGACTGGGCGCTGGGGGAGCAGCTTGCTCTGTTGCCTCTCGCTTGGTCCCGCTGTTGGTGGGCGCTTTGGGTTGTCTTCCGGCCTCTGCTGGCGTCGGAGGACGGCTTCTCCCCCTTGGGGGGGGTTCAGAGCTGGCGGGGTGGGCTTCTTCCCTGCGCTTCGTCCTTTCCTCTTCGTGGGTGCGTGGGGCGTGGTCGATCCGCCCCATCCTTCTGGGCTTCCCGTCTGCTCTTTGCAGTCATGAGCTTTTCCCGTCTGCTCTTTGCAGTCATGAGTTTTTCCAGTCTGCAGTTCTTCTGGACTACTTCCGTCTGCGCCCTGGATCCTCTGCCCTGCTCGGAGGACTGTTGTCTCCTGTTCGGATTCTGTTAGGGCCGGGTGCATGGATGGTGGACCTGGACCTCCAGGTCACTTCTTGGCACGTTCCTCTCCAGTTTTTCTGGGGCTAGCACGGTTGGTAATTCCCTATGTGTACTTACCTCAGTGTAGTTACAGGATGTGAGCTACTCTCGTGGTGTCCCGTCTTCCCGGCACTCTTTGTCATATAATGCCTTGATTATACTTGTCATATTGTCATATAATGATTGTCATATGTCATAATATGTCTTCATATGGTTGTCATACAATGCTTTGGTGGTGGGGCTTCAGGTTTGCTGTTTTTATTGCATTCCCTATTTTGTGAAGGGCACTTTGTATACTCTTTGCATCTTTACCGGATCTTAGTGCCCTGTCTGCGTCTGAGATTCGGTGTCTGGCCTACCTCGACGACTGGCTGGAGTGGGCTCCCAGTCAGTCCGCTTGTCTGCTCGCCAGGGGATGGTTCTTTCCAGATCGCTGGGTTTGGTTTCCTGGTGATCTGGAGGTTTTACCTTCTGTTTCCGTCCCGGGTTCGGACCTGGGCCTTGTTTCAGGCTCTTGGGCCCCTCATTGTCTTCCCTCCAGAAGTGTTGCTGTGGCTGTGGTCCCGCCTTTGGCTGTTCAGGAGGGGGTCCCGGGCTGCTCAGCGGTTGCTTGGGCGGTTGTGCGGGAGTTTGCACTTCGGCGTGCTTATCTGCCCGCGGAGTCGGGTTTGGCTCCGGCGTCGGTTGGTTCCTACGGAGACTCCACTTCCGCCTCTTGCATTCCTTGGGTTCCTCTGGGGATCTGGTGTTGGTGCTGCGTCACCAGCTTCCTCTTTGGGGTTTTCGGGGTTCCGTGCCTTGGCGGCTCCCCGAGCCTTCGCTCGATGTGTTCACGGACGGGTCGTCTCTCGGCTGGGGCTTTGTGACCAGTGCTCACCAGGTCGGCCGAGGTTGATGGAGTCTGTCTGTCCATCGGGCTCACAGCCCGGTTCAGGTGTTCATGGCTGTCTGGTTTGCGCTTCGGAGGGTTTGGGTCACTAGGTACTCTCCCATTCAGCTCTGTTTGGACTGTTCTCTGGTGGTTCTTGCCGGAACCACAGGGGGTTTGGTTAACCGTGTGGTTCGTGTCCGGGGTGTGTCCTGCGTCCTGGTGGACAGCTGTCTCGGTTCATTCCTCTTCGTGGGTTGGCCAGTCGTCGCCGATTCGTTTTGTTGGCTCTGTTGGGCTTATGGACTCCTGGCCATGGACGTCTTCGGGTCGGCGTGGTCTAGGCGTCGCCCGTTTTGTGGCGCCCTTCCCACCTGCGAGGACTTCACGGTGGAGGCTTTCGGCAGGCCTGGTCGAGGTGGGGGGTACCGGTACCTCTTCTCCCGGTCCAGCTGTTGCTTCGGGTTCTGGCTCAGTTGCAGCCCATTCCCACGAGAACAGTCCTTATGGTTCCACTGTGGCCGGCCCGGCCTTCTTTTCAGACGCTGCTTGATAGGTGTCCGTACCCGGGGCGTTTTTCCTGAGGCTTCGCCTCTTTCAGCAGGCCGAATCGGTCCTGTCCGTGACTGGTTCGGCCTTCTCTTTGGCTCTTCGCGTCTGGTATTTTGACGCAGGTATCGCCATCTCTATGGTGTTCAGGTGGCTTTGTTGACGGTGTCCCACCTGCGAGCTTCGTCTTGGAGACTGTATGACGTTTCTTACGTCTTCTCACGTTTTGTTTCCCCCCCGGCCTGCTCATGAGTCGCCTGAGCCATCCTGGTCCTTGTTCAGGGTGCCTTCTTCTCTTCCCCTCAGTTTGTGGTAGCCCCTTCGGTTTTAGTTTCCTCCTCTTTGGTACTGGTGGTAGCTTTATTGGTGTGCAGCCTTTCTCTGTCCTGGCGACGGTCGAGACGGCTGCTTTCCGGAGGGGTTCTTGGGGTATTAGTACTTGTTTGGTTTGGCCGGAGGGTGCGTCCTGTGTTCTCCCGGGTCGTCCGCAGTGTTTTCCTTCTTACTGCGGTCTGTCTTTGCGCCCGTGCTGTTCAGACGTTTGCAGCAATTGCTGCTGTGTTGGTGACGTCTCGGGCTCATTTCGGGCGCAGGGAATTGTGGGTCGCACAGGTTTTTGGCCGCCCATCCATGTGTGCGTCTGTTCTTGGGCGTTCTTGTTGCCTTGGGTCGCAGGTTTGCGACAGGTTGTCTTGGCTTTGCGTTGCAGAGTTTGTGGCGGCCGCCTCCCGGGTTAGCCCTTTCTTTTCCTTCTCTTTGGGTATGAAGCTCCAGGGAGCCGTAGGGGCTCCCCACAGAAAACCAGCGTTGAATGTAATGAAACGCCATTTTCTGGGTGAGCCCCGGAGGCTCCCTGGAAACCCTCCCTCCCACCGGTCGGCGGTTTTTTCGCGTTGGTTGAAGCTTAGCTTCCGAACTGGAGCTTGGCAGCCGGCGCGGTAGGTCCGGGGCTCCCCCCTCCCCCTCCCGGGGTGGGGAGGGCTGCGCGGACGATCGGCGCGGCAGTAAAGTGTGATGTTTGCTTGTTTGCTTGTTTCCTTGGGATTGTAGGGAGTTTTCTACCTCTCTGTTCGGTTTTTGTTGTAGTTTCTTACCATGTGGGGTTTGTTTTGTTACGCCTACCTTTCTGGGTGCCTAACCCCGGTCGATGGCAGATAAGGAAAACCCCCAACCATATGGGGTTTTCCAGGGCCATTGCTCCCTGAAACCTCTCTGAAGGGGCCAGGTTCTGGCGCTGGTCCCTGGTAGGTCTGAACTCCTTAGCTAATGTCCCGGTCTAACATAACACACATTAGCCCGATAAGCTCCAGGGAGCCTCCGGGGCTCACCCAGAAAATGGCGTTTCATTACATTCAACGCTGGTTTTTTATAGCTTTTATTACCGTAATAATGTTCCTAAACTAAATATATAACCCAAAAATATATAATTTGATGTATATCGAATATTTAAGAGAGATTTATGTTACTGGATCTGGCTTAAACACCAGCCTACTGAAGGGGTGTACGTATAGACTTAGTCTGCGTTCGTACAGTATGCACCCAGTGCCCTTAGCTTTGTCTGCGATTGACGTACAGTATTTATCCTCCAGTGGAAGAATAATTGTGGAATTGACCATTTTTTTACTACAGCTCTTTGGTTATAAAACAAAATGTCTCAGGGGCTTACTAATAGTACCTTATTAATGCCAAAAATGAAGCAATATTTTGCAAGAACTAGTAGCAGAAAATCAACCAACACGAGCACAGCCGTACCCAGCACGAGAACAGCCGTACCCAACACAAGAACAGCCGTACCCAGCATGAGAACAGCCGTACCCAGCAAGAGAACAGCCGTACCCAGCAAGAGAACAGCCGTACCAAGTGCGAGAACAGCCATACCAAGCACGAGAACAGCCGAACCCAGCACTGGTACAACAGCAGCCAGTACCAGCTCAGAAACAGCTGAACCCACAGCAGCAGCAAGCACCAGCAAACCTGATGCAAACATCTAAAAACATCGTGTGCGGCGTGAACAGTTAGAACAAGTGTTAAATTTAAGTGTGTACACAGTGTTAAAATTAAAGTTGCAGTAATTTTAGTGTACAATAGTTTTCATAAACTGCATTGTAGTACTCAACATACAGCAGAACTACTTTTAATCAACACAGTGCTAACGGCATAATGCACTACAGCACATATTTACTGTAGAGCATTCACAACTTCACGAAACTTCAAGATAGACATAACTCCAACAATAAGGTAAATTTATGAATTACAGTATTTTTTAGTAGAGAAGTAATATATAGGTACAGTATGTAATATCATGATGCATTTTTATTGTGTACAAGAAAAAAAAAAAAAATTACACAAATGCCTCCTGAAGGTCACCTCTTGCAACAAATCCAACGCTCCAACGAACTGGGGTTGGTCCCATATAGTACGTTGAATCGAGGTTGTACTGTATTTCCTCTATATGAAGGATTGTCTTCATGCAGAATTTTCTGCCAACATTTTGGATACCTTCATATTAAAATCTTAAGGGATCACTTACAGTAAACAAGACAAAATTTGGTAACAATATTTACTGAAAAAGCATTGTGGAAAAATATAACAAATCACCAAATATTACTGCATTGTTGGTCTACAAAAAAGTATCATTACTTGGAATTTTTTCCATTTTACTTCTTCCTAGATAGTGTTTTCATGAGTATCCAAGACCTCCAGCAGGTACTGTAATCTTATAATAATAATACTGTAATAATAATAATAATAATAATAATAATAATAATAATAATAATTTATTCACAAGAAGGTACAATGGGTTGGTAAGATTACATAAGATTGGTATTTTTACATTCTTTCAAAGCCATTAACACGCATAGCATTTTGGGCAGATCCTTAATCTAACATATCAGGTAAGATGAAAAGGTACATTGTAGCAAGGTTTTATATCAGCAGATAACTACAATATAAATTGACAGAGGTGATTACACTGGAAAAAAAATTTATCTTAAGAACTAATATTGGGGAAGTGGATAGTACAAGATTCAGTGTGCGTTTGAAGCACAAGCACAAACTATGAGGATGAAATCAAGTAATCTTTGGTTTTACTTTTGAATAAGGTATAGGTTGGACAATTTTATATTTATTTTATTTATTTATTTATTTATTTATTTATTTATTTATTTATTTATTTATTTATTTATTTATTTATATATATATACAAGAAGGTACATTGGGTTTGTTAGGATACATAACATGGTGTTTACAGTCTTGTAAAGCTACTAGTACGCGCAGCGTTTTTGGCAGGTCCTTAATCTAACAGATAATTTTAAATAGGTAAATTCTAGCAAAATTTATAAAATGATAACAGGTACATTGCAAGAAAACAAATGAGATGAGAGAGATTAGTAGGTATATTAAAGCACATCGGTAGCCCTGATTGATTGCATTGACAGCTTGATTGGTAATTTAACAAAGATTAATATTAATAACAATATATTAATATGTACAATACAGCATATTGATAACACATATAAGAAGACAGCAATGATCAAAATGGTAAAGTTGTTTGGATTAGGTACATAAAGATTGGGAGATTGGGTAGTACTAGATACAGTGCAATTTTACAGCACAAGGTAGAAAACTATGAAGATGAAATTAGGTACTTTTTGTTTTTGTTTTTGAATAAGACAAAAGTTGGACAGCCTTTCAATTCATTAGGGAGTGAGTTCCATAGACTAGGTCCCTTTATTTACATAGAGTGTTTACACAGATTAAGTTTGACTCTGTGGATATCAAAGAGATATTTATTTCTGGTGTGGTGATAATGGGTTCTATTACATCTGTTCAGGGAGAGTTTCAAAACAGGGTTTGCATTTAAGAACAGGGTTTTGTAAATTTAATTGACACCAAGAGAATGTGTGGAGTGAGTTAATGTTTAGCATGTTTAGGGATTTAAACAAGGGAGCTGAGTGTTGTCTGAAAGCAAAGTTTGTTATTGTTCTGATAACAGATTTTTGCTGGGTGATGATGAACTTGAGGTGGTTTGCAGTGGTTGAACCCCATGTACAGATACCATAATTAAGATAGGGATAGATTAGGGCATAATATAGTGAGAAGAGAGCAGAGTTAGGAACATAATATCTGATTTTGAAGAGTATACCAACTGTTTTAAAGACTTTCTTAGTTATGTATTGTATGTGGGTGCTGGAGTCTCTTGTTTAGGAATAGGCCAAGAAACTTTCCATCATTTTTATTACTGATGTTAACATTGTCTATCTGAAGCTGAATTGCATTTTAAATTCATCAGGAAGTGAGTTCCATAGACTGGGTCCTTTTATTTGCATGGAGTGTTTGCACAGATCTCTTGTTTAGTTTGATCTAGTTTGACTCTGGGGATATCAAAGAGAGATTTATTTCTGGTGTGATGCTCATGGGTTCTATTACACTGATCAAGAAAAAGTTTCAGATCAGGATTAGCATTTAGGAACAAGGTTTTGTACATGTAAATAACACATGAGAATGTGTGGAGTGAATGTATGTTTAGCATGTTAAGGGACTTAAACAGAGGGGCTGTGTGTTGTCTGAAGACAGAGTTTGTTATAGTTCTGATAGCAGATTTTTGTTGAGTGATGATGGGCTTGAAGTAATTTACAGTGGTTGAACCCCCATTGGGTATTATTGACCAAAAGGTCTCCTGGTGTGTTCTTTGCCCTGTATGTACAGTATCCTAATTATTGGATCTTTAATTTATATGAGACCTCTCATGATACAATTTCATTCAACTACTATTTTATTCAGCAGTTAGGCATACAACTCTTATTAACAGTTTTGAATCATGTATTTGCTGTTTCCAAGATTAAATGTCCTTTCATTAAGGAATGTCAAGTCATCAGCCTTATCTTCACTCTTTAGTTGCCTTTTACAACATGCAGAAATGTGTAATGTCTATTCTGTTTCATGTTCATCATTTGTATCTCCATAGAATTCATGCTGTTGTCTAAAAAATCATCAAATTCCCTTATCCTAATAAATATCAGTTGATAATAATAATGCCTTAAAATTTTGTTTCGCTATTTTGCAGAGTTGTTGTTTGTGTATCAGATTTATTTATTTATTTATTTATTTATTTATTTATTTATTTATTTATTTATATATACAAGAAGGTACATTGGGTTTGTGAGAATACATTGGATAGTACAGTATTTACACTCTTGTAAAGCCACTAGTACGGGCAGCGTTTCGGACAGGTCCTTAATCTAACAGATAATTTTAAGTAGGTAATTTCTATCAGAATTGATAAATGATAAAGATACATTGCAAGAGAAAAGTGAGATGAGAGAGCTTAGTAAGTATATTAAAGCACATTGTTATATTAAAGCTCTGATTGATTACATTGACAGCTTGATTAGTAATTTAAACAAGATTAATATACACCATACAGCAGATTGACAGCACATATAAGACAGCAATGATCACAATGGTAAAGATGTTCAGATTGGGTACATAAAGATTGTGAGACTGGGTAGCAATAGATACAGATAAACAAGATTAATAAACACCATACAGCAGATTGGCAGTACATATAAGAAGACAACAATGATCACAATGGTAAAGATGTTCAAATTGGGAACATAAAGGTTGGGAGATTGGGTAGCAATAGATACAGTGCAATTTTAAGGCAAAAAGTGAAAAACTATGAAGATGAAATTAGGTACTTTTTAGTATTGATTTTGAATGATGTAAAAGTTGGACAGCTTTTCAATTCAATAGGGAGTGAGTTCCATAAACTGGGTCCCTTTATTTGCATAGAGTGTTTACACAGATTAAGTTTAACTCTGGGGATATCAAAGAGATATTTATTTCTGGTGTGGTGATAATGGGTCCTATTACATCAGATGTTTTCATTTGTATTCCAGCAAATGGAAAAAGACCCAAGTTGATGGCAATGCAGCAACTGTCAACAAAGTTGTAGATTTTGTATCCGCCTCAGTATACATTAATCCTGGAGGTCAGCATCAGCGGCTAGTCAAGCCTCACACAAACTCAGAACTATGGCATCAATATCTGCAACAGGGGCTTAAGACATTCTCCATTAATGATGAGCCATTTCAATTTGGTATGTTGATGAATGTTTATACACCATTTTCTGTTATTGATACAACCTGTTCTCTTGAATAATACATTGTATTTTGATGTATAAATCCCCAAATGGTCAAAATATGATGTACAAAATAATAAATCAAAGCAGCTCACAGAATTGACAGGCTATCATATATTCTATTCGTGGGTCCTCGGCTAGGTTAGGTTCCGGCAATTTAGTACAGTACATCATTTGTGTGACACTATGACAATTTGAGAGGGATGTACTGATTGATAATTTATTCTTGATATTTTTAGTGTCTTCAGGCAGTCATATAATAATGTTTCTTAAATGAGTTTTATATTCCAGTTTTTATTTTTGTTCAGGTGTAATATAACCATTCTAATGCCAAACCCACACATATGAAAAGAAAGGAAAGTGGTCACGACTTGATATGGGTCCAAGATTGATCAAAATGTCATCACTTCACTATCATTCATATATGTGTGTGTGGATTGGATATTAATTTTCAGCTACATTATTGTGACTAATTCTCTGCCTTACTATTCTCTCTCTAACTGTATTGGTCACTAGTTATTCAGCCCGTGCGATGCAAAGTAAAGATGCGGCAACAGATGAAACGCGAGGCAAGGGTCCCGGGGCTCTTGGTAGATGCTGTAATTAAGGATGCTGCACTTGCACTGTCGCATCGGCAGTATGTTGCACTCAACGAGTTATTAGAAGCTTTCAAAATAATTAATGCGAGCAGGTGAACCATCCTAGTCTCTTACTCCTTATTTTCATTGCCTTTGAAACTTTATCATGATTCTTTCTCAGTGAAATATTTGTTTTATTATCATAATGTTATTTTAAAACATTATGTTTGTTTGGTATAATATATTATTTGAAGATACCTATTTGTTGGGAAAGAATCTTATGTTGCATATAGAAAATGGCTTAGGTCATTAGTAAATTCTGTAGTTAGATGCCATATGTATGGTGCAACATTTTCTTTTCATAAATTGCTGCATTGTTTAAGAGATCAAAATATTTGATGTTGTACTGAACTCCAAAGTTAAATTCTGATGTCATAAGCAATATATATTATTTTTTTATCCATAAGTGTATCATGAATTCCATTATTGACCTTAAACTTTCAGGCGCTTTATGAAGTACCGACCTGAAGTGCCCTTAAAGCGCCATGCAGAGGAATGGTGGCGGTATGCAGCAAATGCCATAATTAAAGAGCAGATTCGATCTTTCTCGTGGGATAACATTAAGAAGCATAGGTAAGGTAGGAATTTGGTAATATTTCTTTACTACCATTTATGGTTTACAGTTACTTACAATTTCTCAAATTCCAAATATATAAGTGTGCCTGTTGACTTTAAAACAATATGCAGTGTATCATGCTTTTATCCTCTGTTATTTTATATAAGTTGCTCAAACTTCCAGAACTATTACAGGTCCATATATAGGGAGTATACAGCTCTATACATGAAGCATCTTCTAGAAGGCTACAGTGGTGAACTGGAGGCCGATTTAATGAAGCTAGAAGACACTTTAAATCTTACCAACATTGTCCTGGCTCGCATGCATGCCAAAATCAAGGTAGGTAATGATCCATTGGGAAAATCTGGGAAAATGACATTGATGTAACAAGGATTCAACATTGAAAATGTTGATCGATGTTGATTAATTGTTACTTGACCTGATTTTGCCCATTGGGTTTAAAGATTTAGTTTTGTGGTACAGTATTTCTTTTGGTTTCCCTTTGTAGAAGACAGAAGACAAAAAATCTGTGCTTTTTGGCTTTTCAAGGTCCCTCTAATCAATAACAGACCATTCCAATGCGAAGAGTGCCTCACAGGTGCCTGGTGTGACTGTTCTGTCTGGTAATGGTCAGTGCATTAAATGATGGAAGCTACAGAGGAGGGTGCTCAGAAAGTGTTTCTAATCTGATCATGTATAATTCACGGTATCAATTAATGGGTAATTACATACTACGCTTGTTACTGTTCAATTAAAGTTTAAACTTAAATTGGAAATGTTGTAAAGATTCTACACTGTACCGATGTAATGGGATTTTTTTAACAGTTTATCAAGCAAGTTTAAAAATATTCATATGAACACAAGTCTACAAACTTTGTAGGCTTATATTAATATCTATTTCATCGTACTATAGTTCTAAAATTTTATTTTTATACATCTCCTTGTGTGTGTTTCAATATAATTGTAGTTTTAATAATTTAATGAGATTATTTGATTATCAGAGATTCCCTTGTTGTTTTTGAATGTAGATCTCTCAGGATGAGCCAAGTCTTGTCCATGCAGTAGAGCCTTCCACTACAGGCTGGTTCTCTTGGTTGTGGGGGAGAGATGGTTCTTATGACATAGATGACGAAGAGACTGTGGACATTGTGGGGTCTCGTAGGAAGAATGGACCATTCACTTCCCTAACAGAAGATGAGCGGAGGCAGCTTCGTTCAGCCCTCTTGCAATTAGATGCACCAGGAGATGATTTACATCGAGATGACATTGGTATGGTACAGCTAAGCCCAAATTTATAATTGATAAAGTAAATTGTGTATGCTCTTTCTTACACTTATGGTATTGCATAAATCCTTGAATAGAATTGTTTAATGAAGTTAAAAGGTAAAGTAATAGGTGAAAATATGAGGATGTGATAACTTTAGTAGTGAAATAATTGGCCTCAGTCACACAGTGAAGTGTTATTATGAAACATGTGATGAGTTCTTTTGATGTACGATGTGTTTAGCTGCACTCAGACATAAGTGTCATTTGGTGGTTTTTCCATTTTCTCTGCCACCACACTGTACTTTCCAGTCTGGCCCCCTCAAACTCAACTCTTCTGAGCTTAAGCACTGATACCTTGGGTGCTCCCAACCTATACCAAGCTCCTGACTTACATACACATACTGAGAGTCAGGACAAGAATCTGACCCTCTCACAGAGGCATGAGGAGCTAGAAATCAAAGATTGACCATAGCCTAAACACAGGAAATTGGCAAACACATCACTGGCAAAACAAAACAGATAACGGCTTTGAAGAACATAATAATAAATGAAACTATAGAAGGCTTATTGACCAATGCCAAGCAGCTCCTATTTATATATACTGTATATCCATTTATAGTCCTTTTGAATCTTCTCACTTCAGGATAGTGACTGGAATTTATTTGCTCTTGTGAGGCTTGTTATTGAGAAGTTGAAGTAATTACAGTAACTGTATGCAACTGTGTATAGCACTCAACTGTGACACATGTGTGACTGTATGTTGATGCCTTGTGCCTCTTTTGGATGGGTGCTTGGGCAGTGTTAAGTGATTCTTTTCTGTCTGACATTTCGTATGCCCTTCTTTGTCACTTGATAGTCAAGGTTAGATGTTTGCTTCTCCAACAATGTTTCTCTTCAGATGTTGCCAGCCATTGTTTATGGCTTGGCCAGACAGTTTTTGTGCATTCAAGTGGCTACCTTGGCTACCTACCTTGTGTAGCTTCTGGGTATTAATGACCTCGCAGCCCAGTCTCTGACCAGAAGGTGTGCTTACCTCTCTCCTCTTATTGGTTGGGTTGTGATGGTTCCCACTTTAAATTCATAACCAGACTTTGCTGCCTGAAACTTTTCAGGATGCCAACTGTTGTTTGCTTTGTGTCTTAATTTTATTTATTAAGAATATTGGTTTCTTTTCTGGAGGGGGGGGGGGAGGAAGCTCCTATGGCTTCACAGAGGTAACTGTGCTGATATGAATGTATTAGACCCCTGGCATCAGTCTAAGCAAATGGAGTTCTAGGCCTACTGGGGACCACGAGGCAGAACCTGGCCCCCCTCTAGAGAAGCATGAGGAGCAATGGCCTATAGAAACACCCCGTGTGGTTCGAAGCATTCTATGTCTGCCATCGCCTGAGTCAGGCACCCAGAAAGGTAAGCGCCCCAAAACAAACCCCTATTCTGGTTAGGAAATTGCTACTGAAAGCCAAACCCGTGGACAGAACTCCCCAAATGAAAACAAGCAAACGAGCATGACGTCACCACGTCACTGCGCCACTGTCTGCACAGCTTCCCTTGAAGGGGACCTAACCTTGAAGGTGTCACCTGGGCAGTGACACCTTCGATCCAGAGTCCTGTGAGTTTTGTTGCTTGTTTGTGACTCAGTACACCCAATCCACTGACTCTAAAAGCCCAGAGGCTGTCCCGTTTTGGTTATAGGGACCCGGACTTGAGGGTATTAGTCGCTTCGACTTTGGTTCAGTCCACACCCCCTCATCCTTTCCCTGCTGTGGTTTGTTCTGGTTCTCTTCCCCCTGCTTGCGGCTCCGAAACGTCTGAGTGTTTTGGAGTCGGTGCAGGATTTAGTTGGTGTGGAGACTCGGGCAGTCATGGGGTATGCCCTTTCCAGGGCGGCGATGGAGGCATTTGAGCCGGTTCCTCCTGCTGAAGTATCTGGGTCTGACCAGTGGGCCTCTTTCCTTCCTTCCTGCTTTTCCAGCTACTCCGGCTTTTCCTTTTGAGGCTGGAGCTTTGGGGGTGGCTCGGCCCTGGGTCCTGCTGTGGAGGTTCCTGGGACTGGGAGGGGTTGATTTGGGGGACCTTGGGCCCCGTTGAGCCCCACTTGGGTTTTTGTACCCTCTTGAGCAGGGCTTGCTGTTGCAGGGGGGTGAGGTTTTCCTTCACCCACTCTGAGTTCAAGTTGCATTTGGTGTCAGCTCCTCCCCAGGGGTTTGGTTCCGTGTCCCTTCTGTCGGTTCTGTCCTTCTGGAGGTTTTCGGCTTCCCACATCCCGCCTCAAGAGATCTGGGAAGCCATTATGGCTTATTTCCTGCGCGACCCGGATTACACCTTTTTAATGGATCCATCTCATTCAGGTTTCGATCTTCGTTTCCTTACTGGGTTCGTTATGAGGTTCTGGAGTCATCCTGGCTTGCGGACTGCCCTGTTTTTTCATTGGAGGCTTGACATTGCACCTCATTGCATGCTTGTTCGCCCATACCCTTCCTCGGGATGTTGGCATCATGTATCTTCACATGCAGGTTCTCACCCTTTCGGCTGCACTGGTTGCTGAGGATTTGAGTGCTCGTGGCCTGTTGGCTTCGGTCTTGTGTTTCTTTTCCCTCCTGGAGCTGTCCTCGGATTGGCTTGAGGAGGATGTGGAGGCACTCGAGGCTGTTCCTGGGTCTGGTGCCTTGGTCTTGGCAGCGCGTGCATCATCTGCCCTGTTGAAGCTGTTCGCACCGATCCTGTGGGAAGCGGTGTTTCTGTTTTTTGCTTCTTGTCTTGCTTATTGGTAGTCGGTGCTCGCAACCTCCTTGGAATCTGCTTAGACCCTGATGTTAGGTTTTGGTCGCCTTTTTGTCCCTTGTTGTTTGCGGACTTTGCGGTTGGGCAGTATCTGCAGGCAACCTCTTTCAGTTGTCATCTCATCTTAGATTTGTTGGTTCTTTGGGGGGCCCATGGGGGTCTTCCCAGAAGGGTCATGTCAGGGCTCGGGGTTCTTCTCATTGTGATAGGCCAGTGGTGCCAGTTTCGGGGCTGGTGCAGCCTTCAGAACCGCCTTCGTCTGGTCAGTGCGGTGAACGCTCTGTGCGGAGGTCGGGTTCACGTAAGGGGCATCAGCCCTTTCGCTGTTTGTCCCATTGATGGGGCGATGAGTGGGAGGCTCGCTCTGTTTGCTCATGCCTGGTCTCATGATTTGTGGGCTTTTTGGGTCGTTTTGGGAGGCCTGCAGTGGCATTAGGTGGCCCCTCCTCCTTTGGGGGGCTTGGGGGCTGGCAGGGCAGGCCTCTTCTCCTGCTGCCCTGTCGGGTTATCTCAGAGTGGGTATGCTTGGGTGTAGTTGAAATGATGACATCATTCATGTGAGTTTCCCATCTGTTTCCAGTCCCAAAACAGGACTATGCAGACCTGGGCAAGTCCAGACATTCTGGAGTTGTCTCATTTGAACCCCTGGGACTATTGCCCCTCCTTTCGGATGACTGCTCTGTCCTAGGTCTGGCTTCTCTTGGAGCCGGGCACTTGGATGGTATCTCTGGACCTCCTGGGACGCATATTGACATGTTCCGATTCACATGAGGTTCAGGGAGTGGCTCTGTTTTGTTGTGGGACAACAGGGTTACCGTTTCCGTTGCCTTCCTTTCGGCTTGAATCTGGCACCTCGCAGTTTACACATACCTTACTTGGGTCGTGATGACCCAGTCTGCATCTGTTAGGGTTCAGGTTCTTTCCCAGCTCGCTGGGTTCGGATTCCTGGCGAACTTGAGAAAATCCCATCTGGTTCCCTCTCATTTCGGTCTTAGCTGGGTCTTGTGTGTGACTCTCGGACTGCTTCCTTGTCTCTTCCTCCGGAATCTGATTCGGCTGCAGTCCTGCCTTTGCCTGTTTCTGGGGAGGGGCTCCTGAGTCACCCGGCAGTTGGCAAGGGTTTATGTGGGAGCCTGAATTTTGCCGTGATGGTCTACCCGCAGGGTCGGGTTTATCTTCGTCAACTGTTCTGGTTCCTTCGGAGGACGTCCCTTCCGCCTCTCTCGCAATCCCTGGGTTTGGCCTCTGGGTGCCTTGTGTCAGCTGCTACATCGCCGGCTTCCTCTTTGGGTTTTTTCGGGGTTTAGTGCCTGGGCACCTCCCTGAGCCCTCACTTAATGTGTTCACAAACACGTCTCTTGGCTGGGGTTTTGTGACCAGTGCTTACCAGGCCGGCCAGGGGCGGTGGGATCTGTCCTTCCAGTCTGGCCCACAGCATGGTGCAAGAGTTTGTGGTGGTGTGGATGTCGGTTCGGAGGGTTCAGGTCGCTCGCGGATTGACGATCCGGCTCCATTCGGACATTGTCCCAGTGGTTCATTACCTGAATCGAGGGGGTTCGATGCGCTCCTTGGTTCTTTGGAGCTTGTCGCTTCAGGTGACTACTTGTCTGCTGAATTCTCGGGGTTTGGCTCTCCTGGCCGTTCACGTTCAGGAGGTAGCCAACGTCCTGGCAGACGGCCTGTCTCGGTTCATTTCCCTGTCCACGGAATGGATGGTCAACGCCAACTCATTCAGTTGGCTTTGCTGGATGTACGGGCTCCTGGAGGTGGACCTCTTTTCGTCTGTGGGGTCGAGGCATCTCCCGGTATACGTGACGCCCTTTCCCGATTGCGAGGCCAGTCGGGGTCGATGCCTTGCGGCATGGCTGGTCAAGGTGGAGTTACTTGGACCTCTTTTCCCCCAATTCAGCTGTTGCTCCAGGTCCTAGCTCGCTTGGAGACTTACCAAGGGAGAGTAGTCCTCTTGGCTACTTGGTGGCCGGCAAAGCCTTGGTTTCAGACGCTGGTTGCTCTGTGTCCAAACACAGGGATCTTCCCGCGGCTCCGCCTCTTTCACCAGATCGGACCGGTCCATTATGATGCTGGTTCGATCTTCTCGAGTCTTTGCGTCTGGTCTTTCTGACTCGAGTCTATCACCATTTGTACGGTGAGCAGGTGGCTTCGTTGATGGTGTCCCACCAACGAGCTCGGCATTGATGTTACTTCTGAACCGTTCTGCAAGATGTCTTGGGCATTGTTTCACCTTCTTTCTGCTCATGCGCTGCCTTTGCCGTCCTGGTCCTTGGATCGGGTGCTCTCTTTTCTCTCTTTCCCTTGGTTTGTGGTGACCCCTTCGGTTCAGGATTGTTTCTCCAAGGCTCTTTTCTAGTTGGCATTGGCCTCTGGGGGTCTTGTCGGGAGCTTCATGCTCTCCTCTGGCAAAGTAGTTTCTGCTTTTTCGGTTCTGGTGGTAGGTTTGTTTATTTGCAGCCGTCACCTTCTTTTCTGGTGAAGAATAAGACTGCTGCCTTCTGGAGGGGTCCTTGGGTTGTTGATGCTTGGTTGGTTCGGCCGGGAGTGCATCATGTGTTGTGTCCGGTCGCGACTCTCTGCCGTTTCCTGGGCGCCACGGCCTCTATGCCCAGGGATTTGCTTTTAATTGACCTGGTTTCCCTTCTTCCCTTTTCTAGGGTTCGGGTTTCTCAGGTTGTCTGCAGGGTTATTCGGTCCAGCCAGCCTGCGGTCTATTCCCGTGCCCACGACAGTTGTAAGTTTGCTGCACTAACTGCCGTTTTTGGTAACATGTCTTGGGCTGATATTCGGGCGTGGAGTTTTTGGAGGTTGAACTGGTTCCTGACTGCTCACTACCTTGTCAATGTTCCTGGGCCTAGTTGGGGCTGTGACCCTCCCTCTGGTCGGTGGTTTTTCGCGTGTTTTTGACATTCAGCCTCAGAACTGGGGTGTGGATAGCCAGCACAAGGGGGAGGGGTCTGGCTTCCCCTTCCCTCTTCCTGGGAGGGGGGAAGCTTCGCAGACAGCGACATGGTGATGTCATGCTCTTTGCTCGTTTTCATTTGGGGAGTTCTGTCCACTAGTTCGGCTTTCAGTAGCAATTTCTTAACCAGAATAGGGGTTTCTTTTGGGGCGCTTACCTTTCTGGGTGCCTGACCCAGTCGATGGCAGACATAGAATGCTTCCAACCACACAGGGACTTGTATAGGCAATTGCTCCTCGTGCCTCTCTAGACAGGGGCCAGGTTCTGGCTTGTGGGCCCCAGTAGGCCTTGAACTCCATTCGCTTAGACTGATGCCAGGGTTCTAATACATTCATATCAGCCCGGTTAGCTCCAAGGAGCCTCCAGATCTCTCCCAGAAAATGCCTTTTCATTACATTCAATGCTGGGTTTTTTTCTATGCAGGCAAGTATTAATTACGTCACCTGTATGACAGTTGAACAAACATGTTGAATTCTTTGGCAAGCATTCTAGATGTTCCTTAAAAAATCTTCACACATTTGTAGGCCTCTGAAACATCTGAGAAGATGTTAAAAAACCCCATGACATACCAGATTTCTTAGAATTAAAAAGACATCACCATTATGAATAGATTTAGGAGACTAACATATGTATTATTTATACATTTTAGGAGAAATTTATGAACGAGAGAGGAATAATAATGGAAAACTGTACTGTATTCAAGAAAGTTATTAAGATTACAACACAACAGTTAAAAAGAAATCTGATAGATAGTTACATAGTGGTGAGAGAATGTAGGAAGGGAATGAGACTGTTGAAAATGTGGAAAGTTATGTGAGAAATAGATGGTTGTGTATACAGATGGTGTCTTCACCCATTTCTCTAGGTGGGAACTGTTGCCAGATGTTTTCATCAGAGACATGTCAGTTGTTCATGGTTTCTCTTAAACATAGTGGCTCCTCTCACAATCACTTACATCTTAATCATGCCTTTCTTAATTATTTTTCTCATCTGTTTTTGTGTTCCAGATCACAAAGCATATTTGTCTTTACAAAATGTGAGCCTAACACTTAAGGATGATGTGCACGATGTCGCCTTAGCTTCACTCTCTGGATTTGTGATGAGTGCAGAAAATCGGTATGGTGTTAAATATCAGAAATTATCTGTGAAGGCAGAATCGTTTAACTTGGAAGCTTCAAATATGGAACAAGAACTGGTGTATATCATGAAGTTAGTGGATGGCACTCCATCAGCAGGTACTGTAATGATATGCTTCATTTTAATTTTAATGAACTTAATCACTCAGATCTTGGCTAAAGTAATTAAAGCATTTCTACTGATGTATGCTTATCAATCATTGACAAATATTACAGATAATCTTTGTACTTTTTACAAATTAATATTAATATAAACATTAAACTACAATAATAATTATTATGAATAAATATTATAAATAATCATTTACAGATGTTTGTTATAATGATTGATGAATGTGGTATCCCCCACTAGCCATCTTCTCTGTCTTCTTCCTTTTAATGGTAAAATACCTTCCCACCCTCTATATAGAGGGACATGCAGTAATGATGATGGTTATCATCACCCCCCCATTTCTTATTTTCTTAGGGTGGGAAAGTGTCAGCCCATAGACAATAAAGAAACTAAACAGAAAAGTGGCAATTATATTTAAAATGTATGAAAGGTCCATTCACCATATGTTAAACATTAGACAGCACTGCAAAGAGTCAGCACTGTTAAAAGCGTGCAACTCATTGTGAGCGTTGTCACAACTCCATTATTACTGGGAATAAATTAAATTTTTCAATTGGTAGTTTTCGTTTCATTGTGGATTACTTACACTACTGTACTTTGTATTAATTGTATTTTATCTAATTTGTTTAAATTTTATGTTGTGTGGTTTTGTCATTTTGTGTAGTATACAGTATATGGTGAATAGACAGGTATAATTTTGTATTAGTCTTTTCTTCCTTTAATGCTTTCTTGTCTTCAGGCTGTTGCCTTCCAACCTCATGAAAGTGGGGGAAGGGGGTAATGATGATTATGTGTGGATCATACAGTAATTCATCTCTTTCCACAAGTTTGCTATTTAGATCTGCAAAATGCTTTATTCATGATGGCATGAGGTTTTTTTAACAAGATTATTTCTGGAAAAGCCCTCTCAATAGCTTCCCAAAGCGTACATGTTGGTACTGTATAGCCAGGTCTTAGGGAGCTTATTTGACCTTTATGTGGCATGCTGACCAACTAGAATCCAGGCCTACACTCTTGCTCTTTCTGAGGCAAAGGAAACTTAGGGTGCAGAGATATATCCAAAACTGAAAAAAAACAGCTGCCACCAGATGGCAGCCCAGGTTATATAGGTCCCATCCCTCTACCCACTTCACTGACTTGCATGGTGTAGTTTGAATAGGACTTCTCTGTAGGGACTCCTGTTTTGTTGCCTTATTCAGCTAAGAAGTGTTGGTTATCCCTAAAACTTTTGTTCTGCATAGTATCATTACTTTGTTTCATGTATGCTCCATGATTGTTTAATACCACCCACTTAGCATTGATGAATGCTAATGATGAATGCCACCCACATCCATTGGGGAGCCGGTCGGCCGAGCGGACAGCACACTGGACTTGTGATCCTGTGGTCCCGGGTTCGATCCCGGGCGCCGGCGAAAAACAACGGGCAGAGTTTCTTTTACCCTATGCCCCTGTTACCTAGCAGTAAAATAGGTACCTGGGTGTTAGACAGCTGTCACAGACTGTTTCCTGGGGGTGGAGGCCTGGTCGAGGACCGAGCCGCGGGGACACTAAAGCCCCGAAATCATCTCAAGATAACCTCAAGATAGCATGCTCCTTAGCTTTTATTTCAGTCCAGCTGGAAACTAGGGCCATCTTTCCTTGTGACCAGCTTGCATCTCTCTTTCTCTACCAGGGATACCTTCTCTGAGGGGTTTGGAATCTTCCTTTATGATCCTGGATACCTTTGTACTACCTAGAAGCTACCTAGCTTCCAGGTAGTACATGGAACTTCTCCACTGCAATGCCTTTTGATGTAGTCAGCTGTGTGCTAGTATGAGTATTGCTCTTGGCCCTGATTCATGTGTGTGAATAGTGCTTCGCACCTTTTCTAGATGTGCACTTGGGATATAACTGAACAAACTACCCAGAGAGATAAGGCATCTGCAGCTATGGACAAGAACAATCATACCATCCAAACACACCCTCAACTTAAGTCCAGGACCCAACTTCATAGAGTGCAAAGTCAGGTACGATAGCCATACAAGCATAAGCTAACTTCTGTCACTCCTCAAAAACAGATCTTGCAGTGGAAAGGAAGCCCATGCCCTACCCAGAAGCAAGATGAAGAGAGAGAACTGAACTCAGAGAAGAGGATACCCTAGCTCTCCTGAGAAGCTAAGTCTAGTGGGGCAAGAGAGGCAAGTTGGCTGCCAGGGAAAGAAAACCCTGACACATAGCCAGAGCAAAATTTAAATATAGGCGACACTCAAAGTGAGTAGTTCAAAACACAAATGTGAAGCAGGAAATGGAACAAAAGCAAAGCAGGGGTTGTACAGGACTAAACTTCCCAAAGATTGCCAGTACTACTAACATGAAAGTGTGAAGCTGAATGTAGGCTCAGCTGAGACATGTGATCCAGGCAGCAAAAGCCAAGTGAATGAGGACCAATTGGCGAGAACCCCAGGTTATCTGCATTGTCATCTAGTAGCAGTTGGGTGCATCACAGGTTGGGTAAGTACCTGCTGCAACAATGATTTGCCTTGTTTTCCTTAGGTTGCTAATTTCCTTAAAGCAGTTACTTGTTTTAATGTGCTTATGAAACCATGATGGTTTCTTCTTGGTTTTGGGTTGATCTTAAATCCCCAAGCTCCCATCTCCCTTAGAGAGCCAGATTCTGGTCCTGGATCCCAGCAGGTTGGTCTCAGATGCCTGGTGCATCTGAGACTGAGTTCCCCAAGTCTTGACAGCCCAAGTACTACAGCTTTGGGGAGCTAATAAGAGGTTTCTCTCAAAAAGATCTTTGAAAGATTTCTGGATTTCATTCCTTTTATTTTCATCTAATCTTAAGTTTAATTTTTGTTAATTCGGTTTTTGGGAGGTTTTCTAGGACTGCGTTCCTTACAGAAATTGAGGATTAACTGTATCAGCATTATCATTTATTTAATTTTTTTTATTTGCAGGTTACGGGATTGCATTTTCAGTTGATTTAGAACGTAACCCCTTGAATGTGGCATCTGATTATGCTGTGACATTAAAGCTTGATCCCCTGGAATTTCTCTACAATCAGGTACTTATGATGTTTTGCTTGGCAGACTTATGAACATTGAATTGTTTTATAAGTTAAAAAATATTGATTATTTACTTTCATTTGGTGTACAATATCTTAAATATCCATCAATGTAGCTTTTCTTGTTACTCATTAGATATTTGGTTCATTCTATTTTAACAGCATGCTTGTGCAGAGATGATCTTCTTCTTCAGAGTGCCTGATATGGTGTACCGGTCCTTTGAAGATGTAGCGAAAGATACACTCAATGAAGTTGTCAATACTGGGAGGGCTGCCTTGGAGTATGCAATTGCTAGACACAAGACAGTCAATCTAGACATTGACATTAAGAGTCCTTATATTGTTTTGCCAGAACATGGTTCAATTCAGAAAGGTGGAAATGTATTGGTGTTAGATATTGGTGGTTTGAGGGTTAATAGTGAAATTGGTGGACAAACAGTAGACCTGGAAGATGCAACAAGAATGGAATTAGAGGAACGACTGTATGATCGTCTAACAATAACTATATCACAGCTACAGGTTCTGTTTGCAGATTCAGGAGATGAGTGGAGGGTCCATAGAACTAGAGATGACTCAGATTCTCACCTACTACCCAGAGTTAGAGTAAAAATTGATCTTGCCAACAGTATACATCCTGAATATCGGCAGCAACCACGGCAGAAAGTGGATATACACATAACTCCTCTCAAGCTTAATCTTTCAGACAACAAATTAAGTCACTTAGTGGAATTTGCTCACCATTTACCAGTGATACAATCTCATATGCTTGTCTCGGATTCTACTGATAGTATTACTATATTAAGGAGACATCAGTTGGACCCTTATCATTGCTTACTAAGATCCAAATGTTTCAGAATTAACATGCATAAGAGATAGTCTGTCAAACAAACTAAAAAAGAAAAAAAAGAAATCGGACTCGGTAGATATTCACTCAACACCACCATTGCTTAGGCATGTCCGACCACTCTCACAGAGTGATACCATATCGCAGACAAGCCTGGAACTGGAGAGGTATTTTTCAACATCTGACAACAGTGATGATGAAGGGGAATCATGGGGCAAGCCAGTTGATTTACCAGGATTTGAAGATAATACTTCCCCAAAAAACATGATCACTGTCTTATCTCGCTTTTGCGTTGATGAAATTGTGATAGGCATATCTAGATCAAGTGAACATGGGGATAGACCCTATTTGATGATCAGAGCAACTCACTTAGTGCTAGAGTCAGCAATGATGGATTATGGTCCAGCTATACAGATAACACTCAATTCACTTCATCTTGTTGACAAGTATCATCACAGTCCAACAGGAGAATATTTAGAGCTAGTGTCATCACCACAAGTTGGCAGCACGTGTATAGCCACAATATTGTACCGGAAAGTCCGTGCTAATTGTCCAGACTTTAAAACACATTTTCATTCTTGTGAACAAAGCTTGGTCCTGGATTTTGCTACTCTTAATGTTGTGTGGCATCGAGGATCTATTATAACTCTAACAAATTTCCTCACGTTACTTTTAGCAAAATTGGGAAATATAGAACAGCAGATTCCTAAAGTCAGTATTCCTAACAGTGTTATATCATGGTTAAAGTCTGGTCCTGGAGATCCTCCAGTACCTTCAGGAGCATCAAAGTGGTCTTTTGCCTCTCACCTTAATACCCTCAATCTCAAACTCTGTGATAATGAAGTGGACTTCTTACAAGCCAAGATTGGGGGTTTCCAGGGAGAATGTGTTTTTAAAGCTAATGAAAAAAAGATCTTTCGAGCTTCTCTTTCTGAACTGTCTGTTGATGATGTATCTGATATAACTCTTCATTCAAGGATTATTGATATTGAAGAAGACAGAGTGTTTGACATAAAACTTGTTCATTTTAGCCCCACACACAAAGGTGTAGAAGAAATAGACACTTCTCCACATGCAGTTGATCCGGATGCTTCATTACGGATCAGAATTGGTAGAATACAGTGTATATTTCTTTGTAAATTCTTTGCCGATCTCCAGCGATTTATGGAGCCTCTTTTGAACAGAGAGGGAACACAGGTTGTTCTCAAACATGCTGAAAAAGCAGCTGAAGCAAGTATTGAAGGATTTGTTTCAGGAAGAAAACTTAGTTTAAGCATTGATATTCATGCTCCCACTGTTCTTGTTCCACAGAAATCTGATTCTCCAAGTTTATTGGTGTTTAGTCTTGGTTATTTAAAGATAGATAACCTTTTTAAAATTGCACATACAGGTGGAGGTGGGACAATTGAAAATGTGCTAGTAGAACTGGGTCCCATGCATGTTTGTCGAGCTGTGATGACTCTTGGGGGCGGGTTAGAGATGCAGGAGGATATATTGGAGCCTGCCACTCTGAGAGCAGATATCAAGCACTCACTTATACCTCAGTGCCGAGACCTTCTTTCGTGGGATGTTAGTGTTCATATGGGGACCCTCTGTATTAACTTGGGACAACGTGATCTTAACACCATATTAGCAGTTATGTCCCAGAACAGAGCAGAAGCTCAGTTTACAGACACAAGCATCCATTCCCAGCCATTAACACCAGTAGATCTTGGGACACCACTTGCAAGCAGTGATGATAATATGGGCAAACTACAAGCTTTTTTGACACACTCTGTAGACATTTACCGTATTGCAGATGCTCTTGTATCTTTAGATGGACTAACTGTTACACTCTATACTGATATGGATGAAGTACTAAGTTCACCAGTTCGTGATGCAGCAACTGCATTATGTCGCTTAGAAGTGGGAGAAATTGAAGTACACGGTGATATGAACAGTGATCGAAGTATGGATGTGCGACTCACTTTACAGTCCTGTGATTTGTTTGATGTTAGACCTGACAATGATTATCATGTAATTAAAAAAATATTTGGGCACTACAATACTGAACTGCAGATGACATCTGGAAGATTTAGTGTTAGTGTCCCTCCTATGATGGATCTCATGTACAAAGTTAGTCCTAGTGGTGATGCAGCAGTTGAAATAAGCATAGAGAGAACACGGTTAAATATGTCTGTAGGCTTTATGTTATCCCTCTATAAGTATGTTAATGAAGCAATTCCCAATACTGCAAGCACAAGTGGAGGGATTTTAAATCCAGGCTTTGTGGGTGACTTGGGTACAACGGTTGATGGTGTGAGAGTCATTCGACGACCTCCTAGTTCTGTAGATAGTACTAGTGGCTACCTCTCTACTGTTACTAGTAACACAGATGAACAGAAAACACTTTCAATTTCACTGAATGTTAAGCAACCAGAAATAGTATTATTTGCTGACCCTGAGGAAAAGACTAGTCGAGTACTGGTTATGAGATGTGAAATTCATGTGGATTATTCTCGACACCCTGGCAATGAGAGCTTCCACATAACTTTAGATGGGTGTCAGGTATTTGCAACTATGTATACTCATTCTGGCCAGAGTCCCTATTCTATTATGGAGCCATCTGACCTGGAAGGATCTTGGATATTTCGTAGTGTAGAAGAAGGTGTCAGAGCAGAGCTAAAAGTTTCCCACATTAACCTTCACTTAAATCCTCCAGTGGTCCATCTCTTGATGGATGTCACAGAAGAGCTGACTATGAGTCTTGGTCCACAGTTGGTGCCTATCAGGCTACACCTTCCTTCTGCTGACTTAGAAGACTTGTGGTCACCTAGACCACTTGTCGCAACCATCTCTCCAATAAATCCAGATGAAGAAGTGTACATTAAACCAGAATATCCTTCATCTAAACCACAGCAACGCTTTGTTATAAAGGTGCCTGCAATTACACTGTCACTTGAAAAACAAATATTAAAAACAGCAGTGCCTGTCCTCTTATTAAAGGGATCTATAAATGGAGAAATTAATGACTGGTCCAAGCTGATGTATACCAAAGCAGAAATTCAGTTACAGTTATCCTGTTACAGTGAGGAGTTTTCCACATGGGAACCTGTCATTGAACCTGTTAGTGACTCTAACAAGGTAATGAGGCCTTGGGAAGCCATGGTACGCACATTACAACATCAAGCTCAACCCATTGGTATAAAGCGCACTCGGCCAAAACGCCACTATGACTCTATTGATAGCAATTCCACAACCAATAGAAATAGTTATATTAGTTGCCCAGTAGAAGACTCTGAATCTTCCACTGATGAGGAATACCAGGATAATGAAATGGTGGTGCTCAGACCTCATCCATCATCAAAAATAAAGCGATCAAATGTCAAACATTCAACAGCTGACGTAGGACGTCTTTCAGGTAATGTACTCTTTTTTTTTTTAATTTGTTTATTTGAGATTTTTCAGTATTTAGAGTAATTATGAGAACACTTTATGAATATGGACTTTTATTTATTTATATACAAGAAGGAACAAATCCACAAGGACCATCTTGAGATGATTTCGGGGCTCGTCCCCGCGGCCCAGTCCTTGACGAGGCCTCCTTTTTGTTGCCATTTTGAGCCATGAGGAGGGTTTCAACCTACGTCCGGGATGATCCCAGATGCACCTTAGTCGACTGCGCCACAGCATGGTTAAAAGAATTGCAACCTGGAGTGCTACTGCCCTCACAAGGCTCCCGCAGCTTCTCTGAAGCTACAGACTGGAGTTTTATACAATTCCATCATGCACTCGGGCTCTGTCAACCAAATGAGAGCCCAAGTGCTTGGAGAAATTGTGTAAAAGCCCAGTCTGTGCTTCAGAGAAGCTGCGAGAGCCTTGCGAGGGCAGTAGCACTCCAGGTTACAATTCTTTTAACCATGTCGTGGCGCAGTCGACTAAGGCGCATCTGGGGTCATCCCGGACATAGGTTCAAACCCTCATTACAGCCTTTGTGGATTTGTTCTTATGAGGCATCATGCTATTGTGATTTCTGTGTGTATACAAGAAGGTACATTGGATTTTGAGAGTACATAACATTGGTGTTCTTTCATTCTTGCAAAGCCACTAACACAGCATTTTATGCACGTCCTTAATCTAAGGGGATGAAAGTAAGAGTAATTAAAAGGTACATTGTAGCAGAATTTGATTTCAACATAATAACTACACTGTTATATAGCCAGCATTAGCTGGAGAGCTTCTCTTAATATGGCTGAAACATAGGTATAATAATAATAAAATAATAATAATAATAATAATAATAATAATAATAATAATAATAATAATTTATTGAGGAAAAGTGCATACATAGTTGCAGTGTTACAGTACAAATATTCTGTTTGATTTAAAGATAGAGGTAGTACATACAATACCTAAAGCCACTAGTACGCATAGCGTTTCGGGCAATTTTGTTTTGGGCAACAGCGTTTCAGGCAATAAGGTAGTTTCTTAGGATGTGCCACTCATTTTTATCATTATATCTCTTTTCAGGTTATCCACTGGATTCAGACTCTGAAACTGAGGATGGTGTTCTTCATAAGATTTCCAGTGCTTTCATTCATATGTTTTCTAGTGACTCAGAGGGCTCCGAAGAAGAGGGCAGTAGTGATGACATACTTGAAGAAAGAAAAGTGACTGCTGAAGACATTGACGATGAAGGTTCAGAAAGATCAACTACTGAAGGTCAAGACACTCCTGAAGAAGAGGATGGTGTTGTATTTTCTACTCCTAAACTCGTTCCAGGTGAGTAGGTCTGAATTAGTGAGGTACTGCTACCCAAATTTAGGACAGTGACCGAGTTAATTATGATGCAAGGTACTGTATCTTGATCATACTTGTTCTAGAAACTTTATATCTCAGTAATAGTCAAGAAGGTTTCAAAGAGGTTGGGTATCTTTTTCAGGGTCAAGACATCTATATTGTCAGTTACAACACTGTAACTGTAAGTCGTGTTTGTCATTACCTGGAATACTGTTCTTATATCTGGAGGAGCTCTTTCTCTGCCAAAATTTGTGATGCAATTCAGAGGAAAGCTGAGTTGCATTGGGGGTGTGATGAATTAAGCTGGCCTTAAAATAATAATAATAATAATAATACTGTAATTTATTTGTCAAAAGGTACAATGGGTTAATGAGATTACATAGGATTGGTAGTTTTTTATTCGTGTAAAGCCACTAATATGCATAGTGTTTCGGGCATGTCCTTAACCACCGTGCTGCACTGAGTTTATTGTGAAATTCCCCCGGTGCGCATGAAATAAATGTTCCCCAAAAATACTTTTTGCTTCGTAAAATGATAAATTCCCTTCCCTGAACATGTCTATGTAAAAATAAATACCAAATTCCACTTACTTTGGCTGTGGGGACATGGACAAGGTGTGCTGTGTCGTCATCAGGGCCTGGTTGCCCGTGGGTGAATCACCCAGAGTCGCACAGGCCATTCAAGCATCGGGTGTTGCCACAAATATATTTTCAATTATTTGTTTTATGTATTTCCAATGCAATTTTATTTTTTTTATCGTATATGAGGCATATTTGTGACCTTTACAATATATACAGTAGAACGTTCATAATGTTCCCTGGAACTGTGATACATGTGTCAGTAATGTGTCCACAATAAATGTTTATTGTCGCAATATTACTTGTTACAAATTCACTAAAATTACAATATGTACAGTTTCACACACTATTTACACAGTAACATACTGTATTACACACTCAGTACTTCGGAAGTGAGTAATAATCAACGAAGTAGCCCATGGTACACAGCGCGACTTCGCTCTCAGTACACCAGGTACAGATAAATTTTTGCTTCCTGTTTCTTCGGTCTGTGTGCTTGCAAATAACGCACTCACGTACACCCTTGGCTTTAGTGCTTGTAGGTTGTATGTAGCCAAGCTTGTAAAGCATAAGGTAGTATTGAAAAGATTATAGGAAAAGATCAATTTGTAAGGTAGAATGGAAAAGATCGCTTTGTATTGTGCCACACAGGAAGAGATTCAGCTTACCTCAAGAGTGTCCGTCAGTCAGAAAGAGATTCAGCTAACCTCAAAGAGTGTCTGTCAGTTAGGAAGAGATTCAGGTATTCTTGAAAATATTTATAGAAAACAACACCATGGAAGCCGCTAACACTGTTCATCTATGCTATTTGTATCAGATGCATCATCACTGAACGCAGAAAAGATTCATCTATGCATTATCTAAATAAATTGTAGATAGCATAGGATTGCAAGGGTGACGCTCAGAGCTACAACTGGATACGCTCGCTGTATCGCCCTCATAGGTGCTGTATCACTTGCATCCGACCTTTGTGTTAGGTCCTTATTGCGCCTAGCTTTACCAATATTATGACCCTTATGTTCTTCAAACAATAAGGTTTAAATTTCACCGACAGAGCGTTATCTTTCAACACCTTTCAACTCCGCGTTGGACAAGTGTTTGGGAGCCAGAGGCGCGTGCGCCACCCATGGTTGCTCATTCAGTACTAACCCAGCCAGCAGCCCTAGGGCATTCTGGGATTTTTTTCCAAGATGGCTGCCTCTCACTGGAGGTCCTGAGAGTCCATTTCGTACACAACCAACCTCGTACACATTTAGAATTGGTACCGAAAAATCAAAATGAGTTTTCTCGGTTGGCGCAGTTTCCCGCCGACCGAGAATACTCGGTTGGCGCAGTTAAGTGGTTAACCACCGTGCTGCTCGGCCTTAAAATATGACATTCCCATTGTGCGCCGAAAATAAATTCTTTGCAAAAATTTATTTTCTCCTTTATTGTTAAAATGCAGTCTCTGATCATGAGAAACTAAAAAAAAAATCTTCAATGTGACATACTTTAGCCGTGATGGAGCTGAGAAGTTGAGCAAATTATGGGTGCTGAGTAATGAAGCACTTGGGGCCACTCATACTTGCCACCCTGTGGGACGGCAGTTGCCGCAAATATAATTTTTCACAATTGTTTTGATGTTTCTCATTCATTTCTTCTCCATTTTTTTGGTGTAATATTATTCAAAAGTGTAATTTGTGTAATTTATATAGTTCAATGTGTGGAACTATGCTCAAAATTATAGGGCTCATATACGTGACATGTATATTATGTTCTATGATCAATCAGTGTTTTTGCTGTTATTACACTACATACACACACATGTTGTATATACCTGTCTACATGTTTGTGTACTATAATGAACCACAAAGATCATGTGTTGAGGGTTTATATACACATAACAAGAATCAAAGGTCAGCCAAACGGCTAAGAGCTGAGTGTGGTAGGTACTGCCACAAATACATATTTACATAATTATTTCAGTGTCTGTGAATGGTTTTATATCTAATTTCCTGGGGGAGCCCCTTCGGGTCCCCGGAGCTATCCGGGCTGATATGTATATTGTTAGACTTTGGCATCAGTCAGTGTGAATGGAGTTCTAGGCCTACTGGGGACCACAGGCAGAGCTTGGCCCCCTTGGAGAGGCACGAGGGGCAGTGGCCTATAGAAATGCACATGTGATTTGGAGCATTTTATATCTGCCATCGACTGGGACAGGCTCTCAGAAAGGCAAGTGCCTCAAAACTATTCTGGTTAGAACGACTAAAATAGACTAACTAGTGGACAGAACTTCCCAAATGAAAACGAGCAAACGAGCATGACGTCACACGAGCTGTGCCGCATGTCTGCGCAGCTCCCGTTTTCCCGGGAGGGGGAAGGGGGAGCCCCAGACCCCTACCCCGGCAATCCACCCACCAGCTCTTTGGCTGATGTAATTGTGGTATGGTCATGTGGCTCCAGCTCCAGACTCTATCTGTGTTGTGCTGCACCATGGGGTCCAGTACTGCTCTTATGGTGGCGTGCGAGCTGGGAGTAATATTCACAGGTACTCGGGCTGCATGTGCTTAGAGTTCCCTTCCCTGAGTGCCCTGTAAGTACCACTCTTGGGGCTTGGAGTTATCTCCCACAAGTCACCTTGGGGTCTACCTCTGTTGGTCTTTTGCTGCTCGGCGATTGACCACTCCGAGTGTGTTGGGGGTTTCCTCCCTTGTTTGCCTTGGGGTAAATGATAGCTTTTGCACTGGTAGGGGCGCGGGGTACTGCGTAGCTACTTTTTTTCCCCTATAACAGCGGCAGGCTCTGTTCCTCCTGGGTACATTGTCCTCTTGCGAAGTTTTTCTTTTTCTTTTTGCTTGGTGGGGGTCTGCCTTTGTGTGTCTTCCCCCAGTTATATTAGGGTTGACCTGTTTTCAGGTAGTACCCCCTGCTTGGCCCTCGTGAGTGGACACATACAGGGGGTTCATCTCTAGCAGTTTGTTTAGTAGCATTAGGCGCTGGTTAGCAGTACCCTGCCTGGGCTTAGCATTAACGATACCAGTCTAAGGGCCCTGGGAAACCCAGCGGGAGCACACGGGGTCAGATGGATGCGACCCCTGGGTCCTTCCCCCCTTGCCTTGTGCAAGTTTGAGGGTTGCTCTGTCTCCTTGTCTCAGGGCAATGCTCATTGTTTTTGCTTCCGTCAGGCTGTCTGTTGGGTCGGTGACACCTTCGACCCGGAGTCCTGCGAGCATTGTTGCTTGTTTGTGACTCAATTCACCCAATCTACTGATGACATTATTCGGGTGCAAATGGCTCAGGCATTGCAGACTAGCTTTAGGTTGCTGCAATGTGCTAGGTTGGTTGCCTTCCTGGATGCCCTGAGGCTGCCCCGCTTTGCTTACAGGGACCCGGACTTAGGGGGTGTTGGTCGCATTGGCCTTGGTTCAGTCCGCATCCCCTTGTTCTTTTCCTGCTGTGGTTCATTCTGTCCCCTCCCCCCCCCCTTCCCTGCTTCTGGCTCCTAAGTATCTGAGGGCTTCAGGGTTATGGCAGGGTTTAGAGGTTTCTGAGACTCAGGCAGTTTTGGGGATTGCCCCTTCCTGGGTGGCGACGGAGGCATTCGAGTCGGTTCCTCCAGCCGTAGCACCGGAGTCTGACCAACAGGCCCCCTCTCTTCCTGCTTTTCCAGCTGCCTCTGCTTTTTCTTGTGAGGCTTTGGGGGATGACTCGCCCCCAGGGCCTGATGTGGCGGTTCCCAGGGATGGGGAGGAGCTGACTTCGGGGCCTTAGGGTCCATTGGATCCTGCTTGGGTTTTCTGATCCTCAGAGCAGGGCTTACTCTTACATGGAGTGGGGTTTTCCTTTCCCTCCTCTGCGTACAAGTTGGATCTGGGTTCAGCTCCTCCCCAGGTTCAGTTCCGTATCCCTGCGGGTCCTTCGGTTCCGTCTTTCCTGAGGTTTTCGGCTTCCCGCGTCTCGCCTACTGAGGTGCGGGCGGCCATTGCGGCTTACCTCCTGCACAACCCAGAATATGCCTCTATAATGGATCCGTCTTCCTTGAGGTTTGGATTTTCGTTTCCATACTGGGTTCGTTATGAGGTTCCGGAGTTGTCCTGGCTTACAGACTGCCCATTGTTGTCATTGGATGCTTTCTTGAGGTTATCTTGAGATGATTTTGGGGCTTAGCGTCCCCACGGCCGGTCCTTGATCAGGTCTCCTTTTTGTTACACACCCTGAGGAAGCAGCCCGTAGCAGCTGTCTAACTCCCTGGTACCTATTTACTGCTTATTTACTGGCCAACATAAGAACTGCCTTTAGGAACTTGTGTAAGGAATCGTTCAGGACCCTGTATACCACTTATGTAAGACTAATCCTGGAGTATGCAGCTCCAGCCTGGAGTCCATACCTAGTTAAATACAAGGCAAAGTTAGAGAAGATTCAGCGGTATGCCACCAGGCTCGTCCCGGAACTGAGAGGAATGAGCTACAAGGAAAGGCTAAAGGAGCTGAACCTCACATCCCTGGAAAACAGAAGAGTAAGGGGAGACATGATAACCACCTACAAAATTCTCAGGGGAATTGACAGGGTGGACAAAGACAAACTCTTCAGCACTGGTGGGACACGAACAAGGGGACACAGGTGGAAACTTAGTACCCAGATGACCCACACAGACGTTAGAAAGAATTTTTTCAGTGTCAGAGTTGTTAATAAATGGAATGCACTAGAAAGTGATGTGGTGGAGGCTGACTCCATACACAGTTTCAAATGTAGATATGATAGAGTCCAGTAGGCTCAGGAATCTGTACACTAGTTGATTGACAGTTGAGAGGCGGGACCAAAGAGCCAAAGCTCAACCCCATGCAAGCACAATTAGGTGAGTACTGCTAGGTAACAGAGGCATCAGGGTGAAAGAAACATTTTGCCTGTTTGTCTCCGCCTCCACTAGGGATCGAACCCGGAACCTCAGGACTACGAATCCGAAGCACTGTCCACTCAGCTGGCAGGTAACCTTGACAGCCCCTGACAGCAAAGTGCTAGGGGCACTTTCTGTCATACACACATTCCGATCCTGCGGAATGCGCTGTCAAGGTTTTTTACTTCATGTTTTGTGTGTTGACAGGTTATGCTCGCTTCCTCCTTGGAATCTGCTTGGGCTCTGGCTCTTAGGTTGTTTTCGCCCTTCTGTCCCTTGCTCTTTGCGGACTCTGCGGTCGAGCAGTGTATGCAGGCGGCTTCTTCCAGCTGTCGTTCGATGTCCGACTTGTTGGTTGTCCGGGGGTTCCGAGTGGGTTCTTCCCAGAGGGGTTGTGCCAGGGCTTGGGGGTTCCGCTCGTTAGGGTACACCACAGGTGCCAGTTTCGAAGCCGGCGCCGCCTTCGGAACCGTTTGTATCTGGTCGGTGCGGTGTTCGCTCTGTGCGCAGGTCAGTGTCTCGTAAAGGGCATCGGCCCTTTTGCGGTTCACCCCATTGACAGAGCGATGGGTGTGAGGCTTGCTCTGTTCACTCACACTTGGTCTCACGATATGTGGCCTTTTCGGGTCGTTTCTCGCGGCTTGTGGTGGCGTTGGGTGGCTCCTCCTCTTTCGGGGGGTTCGGGGCTGGCGGGGCAGGCCTCTTCTCCTGTGCTCTGTTGGGTCATCTCGGAGTGGGTGCACTTGGGTGTGGATGAAACTACGGCATTTCTCAGGTGGGTTTCCCGCCTATTTCCAGTTCCAGTTTATCGTGCCACATACGCCAGTGTTGTGGTCAAGGAGGAATCTGGTGAGCAAGGGGCTGGTGTAATAGTTGTCAGTGTACAGGATATGTCCCTTGTTCAGCAATGGTTTCATGAGTGTTTTTACGACACTTCCTGAGAACCCATGTGGATCTTGACCTGGTGTGTCAATGTCTGTATCTGAATACAGTATCATGTCCATGACAATACCAGTTTCACAGTCACATAGCACGAAAAACTCAAGAGTCCAAACCTGTGCCGCTTTGATGGAATGTACTGCTTGAGCGCCAGTCGTCCCTTGAAGAGAACTAGCAATTCATCAATCACGACATTCTGTCCTGGTATAAAATAGTTATGGATCTTTCCTCTCATATCACTAAATATCTTCTGCACTTTCCACAGTCTGTCGTGTCTGTCTTCATTAGCATTGTTCTCAAAGTGCAGGCACCTGAGAAGCAGCAGGAACCTATCATGTGACATGTACCTGTTGAACATGGGGGATGCAACAAGGCAGTCTGTTCCAATAATCTTGGATCATGTGTTTATCTGAATGCACAACTCATCATCCTCCACAATGCTAAAAACACATACATTTCCTCATTAGTCGTGTATTTCCAGTGTGTCAATTGAGAGGCAAGTAAAATTCCAGAGTCAATGAGTTCCTGAGGGTCAATGAGTTTGTCTCTGCAACAAGATGGTTCATGAATTCCTGATCGATATATGCCACAAAATAATAAATTTCATGCATATCATCACCAGTATAGGAAAATAAGAGTGTCACACCAACATCGGTATCATCAAATGTTGGAATTTGTGGGACAAAATTCTCACAATCACGCAACAAAAGCACTCCCGTGTTTTTGGTTTTGGCGCCAACACCACGGCCAACACCAGCACCACCAGCATGGCCACCAATACCACGGCTCCGTCGTCTTGTGCTAAAGCTGCATATGGGTATGCCAGATGAGGATCTTCTGCATTGTATTGGCCTACCACGAACACCTGTTGTTGAGGGTGCACTGTCATCATTGTCCTCAGGCCGCGTGATACACTGGCGCTTGCCTTGGTGAGGTGCTGGTGCAGCAAAACCCCACCTAGTAATACCATAGCCGCTTGTACTCGGTTCATCAACACTGTTTGTATCTGAGCCTATGTCGTCACTGAAGCCTGAAAATGATTCATCACATGTAGTATCACTAAATAAACTCAAGTCAGGTGATACAGATGGTGATGGTAACTCTAGCAGTGTTGACCCAGAGCAGCGTGGGAGGCCGGCGAAGCGTGTGTACTGTACACACTCTCAACATTGTCCACATCATTCTCCCCCTCACTTGTGTCAGACTTCTATGTTAGGTCTTTTTCTGAACTGTAGTCTAAATCACCAACAAGCAGTTCATCATACAATATGTCAGGACTGTATTTCCTCCTCTGAGAGTCATTTTGCAGCACAGTGGCTGACTGTGGACCGGGAGCTCGTAGATGATGCATCAGACATGGTTGCTTCCTTGAAACTGAGGGTCCCCAGGCCCTGGGGCATGCTGGGATTTTTTTCAAAATAGCAGACAATCACTGGAGACCTCGGGCATCCATTTTGTACCCATGTCCCCACGCACCAGTTTTGAATCGTACGCTATACCTACGAGCGCCCTGAGGCATGTTGTGCAGTGTCAGTAAGAGAAAATATGTATTAGACCTAGTACAAACAAAGTGATGCCAATAAATAAAAAAAAAACAGGAGTTTGATAAAAATGATCATGAAGAAATTAGGTTCAACATAACATGGAACAGTTGTATAGAAGAAAACTGTGGCAGGGTGTGAGATTTTGATAAAGCTAATTACAGTACTGTACTGTATAAGGGATTAAGGCATAACCTGCTATGTGTAAACTGAGCAGCCATTAACAGGGTAGGCAACCCTGGGAAAAAGCACAACCTCAGGAGCATGTGACCTGACACTGATTAAATTGTAAATTAGTACTGTATTACAACACATTTAAAAGCATTCACCGGTTGTGCAGTGGTAATGCACTCTCCTCACACTTCGTGAGCGATTTGGCCCAGGTTCATATCCTAGCTGGGGAGGATTGACTAGGCACCAATCCTTAACTGTATGCCACTATTCACCCAGAAGTAATTGGGTACCTGATAGTTAAACAATTGGAGAGTCGTATTCCAGGGAAACTAGTGGGTAAGGTTTACCATGAGCTAAGGAATGGGAAAAAGCTCTAACTTACAGGAGTTAGGAGATAACAGTCATATGTTCTGTACCCACCTGTGTAAAAAAAAAGAAAATCGAGGCACATAAAAATAATCTTTTACATTATCTCTAAGGTTGAATAATAATGATCCTAATTGGATGAATGTGATTAAAGGCTCTTATTGAAAATAGAAAGGTATGATTAAGTTAATAAAGGAGAGGAAAGTTTATCTAAAAATAGAGCATTGAGTGTAATGAAATGCCGTGTTCTAGGTCAGTACCTCAGTAGCTCTCCTGATCTTAATTATTTTTGTTTCTCCCAAAGATACTATAGATGGAGTAGACCAAGGGCTGGAAGAAGGTGATACTGGAGAACTAGCAACATGCATTTTTATTGATTCGAGGGATAACCTGGAGGTTTCTCTCACACCATACATAATGAAGGCTATTTACAACCTGGTGTGTGAATATCTTGATAAACCTGTGGAGCCTCAAGCCATTGTCACATCTGCAGCTCACACTGCACAACAAATTATCCTTATAAATGAAATTGGACCCAACTCTAAAGTCACAGTATTGGCCCAGGAGGAGGTTGGTAACATTGCTTTAATTATGTTAATAAATATATTAATGTATCGGTAGTACAGTTTGGTTCATTCTTGACTCACAATTGGGAATCCCAGGTTCAAACCCCAGGCAGGACAGAAATGGTTGGGATATTTCCTATCATCTAATGCCACTGTTCACCTAGCATTAAATGGGTACCCAGGAGTTAGTCCTTGATATAAGCCTAATGTGTGTGTGTGTGTGTGTGTGTATGTATGTATATATATATATATATATATATATATATATATATATATATATATATATATATATATATATATATATATATATATATGTATATATATATATATATATATATATATATATATATGTCGTACCTAGTAGCCAGAACTCACTTTTTGGCCTACTATGCATGGCCCGATTTGCCTAATAAGCCAAGTTTTCCTGAATTAATATATTTTTTCTAATTTTTTTCTTATGAAATGATAAAGCTACCCATTTCATTATGTATGAGGTCAATTTTTTTTTATTGGAGTTAAAATTAACGTAGATATATGACCGAACCTAACCAACCCTACCTAACCTAACCTAACCTATCTTTATAGGTTAGGTTTGGTTAGGTAGCCGAAAAAGTTAGGTTAGGTTAGGTTAGGTAGGTTAGGTAGTCGAAAAACAATTAATTCATGAAAACTTGGCTTATTAGGCAAATCGGGCCTTGCATAGTAGGCTGAGAAGTGCGTTCTGGCTACTAGGTACGACATATATATATATATATATATATATATATATATATATATAAGTACAACCTCGATTCAACGTACCCCGATTCAACGAATCTCCGGCTAGTTCGCACACTTTTCAGGCCGGATTTACTCACCCGATTTGACGAACAATAGTGCCCCAAAGCGGGGGATGTTCGGATATGCTTACGATGTCCAGACAAAGTTCACAGACTGGTGGAAAACTTTCCCATTCTATCACAGATTACAATTAATAATTCTCTCATATGACAAGTTGGATCACACAAGTGGACCACACAAGTGGACCACAAGTGGTCCACAAGCTTACGATGTTGGGACAGTTCACAGAGTGGTGGAAAACTTTCCCATTCCATCACAGGTTACAATTAATAATTATTTCATATGACAAGTTGGATCACACAAGTGGACTACACAAGTGGACCACACATGTGGACCACACATGTGGACCACAAGTGGTCCACAAGCTTACAATTTTGGGACAGAGTTCACAGAGTGGTGGAAAACTTTTTCATTCTATCACAGATTACAATTAATAATTCCTTCATAAGACAAGTTGGATCACATAAGTGGACCACACAACAAGTGAACCATATGAACCAAACACCAGCCAGAATGGTCCACACAACAAGTAAAGCATATTAACCAAACACCAGCCAGAGTGGTCCACACAAGTGAGCGACTGAGTTTCCATGATTTTCGTTCACTGATTTGTAGCACACGTATCTTTGTACATTAATTTAAAGGCTGAAGCGTGATTACCTAGCTACATGTGGTAAAATCTCCTTATAGACATTTTCTGTGATGAAACAAGATGAGTGAGGGTGGACAGATAAGAGAATACTGTACTGTAAACCTCACTTTACAGTGAGGTTTCACTCTCGTCTGTGTCGTCATAGTTCAGTGACCCATGACTTTGAAAGTTTCATATTATTAAATAATTTCTAAAACCAGTGTTTTAATAGCTTTTTATTATCCTAATTAAACTATACTAAATAAAATAAAAAATATACTGTAATATGATAGTCATCTGCTATTTGAAAAATTACTGTATGTTATTGGAACAACTCCAGCGTGAGTGGACGGGTCTAATCCTTGTACACACAGCACCATGCATGTTTCGTTCGATTTCGTCGCCACAGTTCAGTGACTACAGCCTCGAAATAATAAAATTAATAAATCAGTTCTAAAATAAGTTTTTTTATATCTCTTATTATCCTCCCTCTCGTATTATCCCTCCCTCTCTCCATCCCTCCCTCCCTCCCTCCCTCTCTCCATCCCTCCCTCTCTCCATCACTCCCTCCTTCTCTCCCTCCCTCCATACCTCCCTCTCTCTATCCCTCCTTCCCTCCCTCTCTCACTCTCTCCATCCCTCCCTCTCTCCATCCCTCCCTCCCTCTCCCTCTCTCCATCCATCCCTCCCTCCCTCTCTCCCTCCCTCCCTCCCTCCCTCTCTCCCTTCCTCCCTCCCTTGCTCTCTCCCTCCCTCCCTCTCTCCATCCCACCCTCCCTCCCTCTCTCCATCCATCCCTCCCTCTCTCTCCCTCCCTCCCTCTCTTCATCCCTCCCTCTCTCCATCCCACCCTCCCTTCCTCCTGCCCTCTCTCCAGCCCTCCCTCCCTCTCTCGCTCTCTCCCTCCCTCTCTCCCTCCCTCCCTCCCTCTCTCCATCCCACCCTCCCTCCCTCTCTCCATCCATCCCTCCCTCCCTCTCTTCATACCTCCCTCTCTCCATCCATCCCTCCCTCCCTCTCTTCATACCTCCCTCTCTCCATCCATCCCTCCCTCCCTCTCAACATCCTTCCCTCCCTCTCCCCCTCTCTCTCTCCCTCCCTCCCTCCCTCTTTATCTCTCTCTCTCCCTCCTGCCTCCCTCCCAGCCTCTCCCTGCCTGCCTGCCTACATTTCAGCCTCTCCATCCCTGCCGGCCTGCCCATCCACCCATCAGTCAGCCATCACTGACACAACGAGTGCATTTGGAGCCAACATGGTGCACGAATGTTCCTTGATTGTGCAGATATGTCCAACAAAGTCACGGAATAAACACTCCAGCCTCTTGACACATCAAAACATAGTGTTAAAATTAAAGTTGTAGTAATTTTAGTGTACAATAGTTTTCATAAACTGTATTGTAGTACTCAACATATAGCAGAACTACTCAACACAGTGTTAATGGCATAATACACTACAGTATGTATTTACTGTACAGCATTCACAACTCCATGAGACTTGAAGATGGACATAACTCGAACAATAAGGTAAATAACAAATGTAACACAGTATTTGTTAGTAGAGTAATAATATATAGGTACAATATATATATATATGATAATGCATTTTTATTGTCTACAAGAAAAAAAACACTGATGCAAACACCTCCTGAAGGTCACCTCTTGCAACGAATCCAACGCTCCAATGAACTGGGGTTGGTCCCATATAATACGTTGAATCGAGGTTGTACTGTGTATGTATATATATATATATATATATATATATATATATATATATGTCGTACCTAGTAGCCAGAACGCACTTCTCAGCCTAATTTGCAAGGCCCGATTTGCCTAATAAGCCAAGTTTTCCTGAATTAATATATTTTGTATAATTTTTTTCTTATGAAATGATAAAGCTATCCATTTCATTATGTATGAGGTCAATTTTTATTTATTGGAGTTAAAATTAACGTAGATATATGACCGAACCTAACCAACCCTACCTAACCTAACCTAACCTATCTTTATAGGTTAGGTTCGGTTAGGTAGCAGAAAAAGTTAGGTTAGGTCAGGTTAGGTAGGTTAGGTAGTCGAAAAACAAATAATTCATGAAAACTTGGCTTATTAGGCAAATCGGGCCCTGCATAATAGGCCGAGAAGTGCGTTCTGGCTACTAGGTACGACATATATATATATATATATATATATATATATATATATATATATATATATATATATATATATATATACATATATATATGACAGTTTCAGACCACGGAGGAAAATTGAAACAGGAATTTCCTTAAGTACTTTCGTATATTAATACATCTTCAGAAGGAGTGTAGTTCACTCCTTCTGAAGATGTATTAATATACGAAAGTACTTAAGGAAATTACTGTTTCAATTTTCCTCCGTGGTCTGACACTGTCACATTTTTAATCACGTGTTTATTTTCATGATATACACACACACACACACACACACATATATATATATATATATATATATATATATATATATATATATATATATATATATATATATATATATATATATATATATATATATATATATATATGTTGTACCTAGTAGTCAGAACGCACTTCTTGGCCTACTATGTACGGCCCGATTTGCCTAATAAGCCAAATTTTCCTGAATTTATATATTTTTCGAAGTTTCTTCTAAAGAAATGATAAAGCTATCCATTTTATTATGTATGAGTTAATTTTTTTTAATTTGAGTTAAAACTAACGTAGATATATGACCAAACCTAACCAACCCTACCTAACCTAACCTATCTTAACCTAACCTAAACTAACATAACTACGTCAATAATTTATGTTCTTAATATAATATAATAATAATAATAATTCAAATAAACCAATTGGAAACAATTTGTTGCTAATAAAGAAAATCATTCGGCCTATTAGACAAATTGGCCCTTGCATACTAGGCTCGAGAAGTGCGTTCTGGCTGCTAGGTACGACATATATATATATATATATATATATATATATATATATATATATATATATATATATATATATATATATATATATATATATATATATGTGGTACCTAGTAGCCAGAACGCACTTCTCAGCCTACTATGCAAGGCCCAATTTGCCTAATAAGCCAAGTTTTCCTGAATTATTATATTTTCTCTATTTTTGTTCTTATGAAATGATAAAGCTACCCATTTCATTATGTATGAGGCCAATTTTTTTTTATTGGAGTTAAAATTAACGTAGATATATGACCGAACCTAACCAACCCTACCTAACCTAACCTAACCTATCTTTATAGGTTAGGTTAGGCTAGGTAGCCGAAAAAGTTAGGTTAGGTTAGGTTAGGTAGGTTAGGTAGTCGAAAAACAATTAATTCAGGAAAACTTGGCTTATTAGGCAAATCGGGCCTTGCATAGTAGGCCGAGAAGTGCATTCTGGCTACTAGGTACGACATATATATATATATATAATATTTATATGGAAGGGAGTACCACCTCTGGCTGGAAGAAAGGGGACCCTTAGGAAACCACACATAATGCATGGGTCCCCTCCAACACAGTTTCTGTGTGCTTTTTTCTTCTACCACCCCCTATATGGAAGGGAGTACCACCTCTGGCTGGAAGAAAGGGGACCCTTAGGAAACCACACATAATGCATGGGTCCCCTCCAACACAGTTTCTGTGTGCTTTTCTTCTACCACCCCCTTCCTTTTGTGATTTTATTTTTTTGCTGTATTATGTATTTAAAGGTTACAAGATGTACGTGGGTTGATACAAAAAGTGCCTAAAGGTTATAAATATATATATTTATATATTTATTAGTATATTTTGGCAGCAGTCTTTCTTGTTACTTTCATTCTTATGTTTTCATATCCAATTTATACCCATTGATTCATGTTCTGTCACCTCACCCAAAAACATTTGTGTCATACACTTTTAGGTGTCAGACCATAAATAAAAAAGGAGAAAATGAACTTTGAAGAGTTAATATTTCAACTACCCCCGACAGTGAAGAAAAACGTGAGAAATATTGAGAAGATTCGTGTTAGAATCATTAATCTTACCCTTTCGGTCATATTCAACAACATCATACAGTGGTACCTCAGAATACCAGCGTCCCTGTTTATGAGTTCTTCGGATTACGAGCAGGATTTGCTCGGAAAATTTTCATCAGAATACGAGGGTGTTGATATGAGTACAAGCCGACTAGCGCGTGGTGGCATGGCAATCGCATCTCAGTTTACCAGTGTCTCACGCCCAGTGACTATCCTGCCTGAATTCTTCACAAGGATTTACAGTTTTTTGTCAGATTTTTGGCCATGTGAGCATTAAGGTTATTATATATCTCACCATGGGTCCCAAGAAAGCCAGTGGTAAGGTTCAACCTAAAAAAATTAGTTGTGAGTAGAGGCAGTAGAGGATGTCCCTTTTTCATTAAGAAAATGTGTGAAGTATGGGAAAAACTGCAAAGTTTTGTTGAATAAAACTCACCCAGATAAAGCAGTAGCAGGCCGTTGCATTGACCTTTTAAATGACAATGTGATGTCATACTACAGACAAGTGTTAAAATGTAGGGAAAAAGAAGTGTCTTTAGACAGATTCTTAGTAAGACAAGCAAGCAGTGAGCCACAAGCAGGTCTTAGTGGTATGCAGGCAAAACGTGCCAGAGAGTGCACACCAGTGAAGTCCTCACTGCCTGATGTTATAATGGAAGATGACTCCCCTTCCAAACAGTAGCACCTCTTCTCCTCCCTCCCTCCTCACCATATTCCATATGCCAATAGCAGTCATCAGCAAGGGTAAGTAATAACTTGAACATACTTTTGTAGTGTAGATTTAGATGAATTAGGTATAAAATTTAGATTGAAGTGAGGTTTTTGTGTAGCCAGGAACGGATTAATTCATTACCCATTATTTCTTATGGGGAAATTAGCTTCAGATTATGATTTTTCGAATTACGAGCTGTCTCCAGGAACGGATTAAACTCTTAAACCGAGGTACCCCTGTGTGTGTGTGTGTGTGTGTGTGTGTGTGTGTATATATATATATATATATATATATATATATATATATATATATATATATATATATATATATATATATGTCGTACCTAGTAGCCAGAACGCCCTTCTCAGCCTACTATGCAAAGCCCAATTTGCCTAATAAGCCAAGTTTTCATTAATTAATGTTTTTTCGACTACCTAACCTACCTAACCTAACCTAACCTAACTTTTTCGGCTACCTAACCCAACCTAACCTATAAAGATAGGTTAGGTTAGGTTAGGTAGGGTTGGTTAGGTTCGGTCATATATCTACGTTAATTTTAACTCCAATAAAAAAAAATTGACCTCATACATAATGAAATGGGTAGCTTTATCATTTCATAAGAAAAAAATTAGAGAAAATATAATAATAAAGGAAAACTTGGCTTATTAGGCAAATCGGGCCTTGCATAGTAGGCTGAGAAGGGCGTTCTGGCTACTAGGTACAACATATATATATATATATATATATATATATATATATATATATATATATGTCGTACCTAGTAGCCAGAACTCACTTCTCAGCCTACTATGCAAGGCCCGATTTGCCTAATAAGCCAAGTTTTCATGAATTAATGTTTTTTCGTCTACCTAACCTACCTAACCTAACCTAACCTAGCTTTTTTTGGCTACCTAACCTAACCTTACCTATATATATAGGTTAGGTTAGGTTAGGTAGGGTTGGTTAGGTTCGGTCATATATCTACGTTAATTTTAACTTCAA
Organism: Procambarus clarkii; assembly: GCF_040958095.1. Lineage (NCBI taxonomy): Eukaryota > Metazoa > Arthropoda > Malacostraca > Decapoda > Cambaridae > Procambarus > Procambarus clarkii. Next base: position 13,177,673 of record NC_091172.1, on the reverse strand, counting down.
TAAAAAAAAATTGACCTCATACATAGTGAAAAGGGTAGCTTTATCATTTCATAAGAAAAAAATTATAGGAAATATATTAATTCAGGAAAACTTGGCTTATTAGGCAAATCGGGCCTTGAATAGTAGGCTGAGAAGTGAGTTCTGGCTACTAGGTACGACATATATATATATATATATATATATTTCATGCCTAATAGCCGCCAGAACCACACTTCTTGGCCTAGTGTGCAAGGTCTGATGTGCCTAACAGGCAGAATGATTTTTGTTATTTTCAAATATTTCTTTCCAGATTGGCTCTTTTTTTTAACAATAATTATCTATTAGGAACATAAATTACTGACTTAGTTATATTAGTTTATTCTTGGTTGTGATAGGTTTAGATAGATTAGGTTAGGATAGATAGGTTGGGTTAGGTTTCATCAAATTTCTATGTTAATTTTGACTCAAAAAACATAAGATTACAATCATATATATAATACAATCAAAACTTCATCATTCTATAGTAAAACTATAGTATTTAATATTTACAATAACAAGAAAACACACATTTACTTATTTGGAATGAAAAAATGGAAGTAAAATTTGTTACATGATATAAATTAGGTAGAATATTTCTTAGTTTCTTTTTAAACTGGTTGAGAGATGTACACAGAATATAAGTACAGTGCAACCTTGATTCAGTGAACTATATGGGGCCAGGCCCAATTTCTTGCAGCCAGATATTTGTTACAACTTGAGATACCTTCGGGTGTGCCAGTGAGTGAAGGGAGGCAATGCAGCTTAGCCCTAGTCCATCTCCAAAAACAACTGGGCATTACAGTGCTCTTCTTCAACCCCCCCCCTCCCCCACCTCCTCTCCTCCAATAGATTGATTGGACAAAAATTAAGAAACTAGTAAAAAACAACTGCATCAAGAGACAAATAGAGCAGCAAACCTCATTTGCACACCAAGGAGCAAAGCACTCCTAAGAAAATGCCATTAGGTATCCTTAGAAGGTGATATCAGTAATGCATAACTGACCCCAGGTTTGGAATCTCTAAAGCTATTGCCTAAACTAGGCTAATGTAGTTCTCAAAACATGCTCAATCCACTTGTCAGAAACAACAGAATTGGATAAGAGCAGAGTGGACAGGAAGACGATCAAAACCATCCCAATGCACTAAGATGGAAGAAATAAATTTGAAGACGAATTCTCCTATCCCTGAGCATTGCTCAAGAGAAGATAACAAAACATATGCACAAAGTGCAGGGCTAAGTGAAAGTAGGCTGAACCACTTGAACTACCAGCTTAAGGTTACTGGCTGTTGGCCTAACTGGTAGTTTGCAAGTGCACTTTAATTGTGGTTACATGATGCCAAGGAGGAATTGAATGGGCTTCAACTTTTTATAAATCAAGCTTCCAGAGTACATTCCAAGCAGAATTGAGACTTTTATACTTATCCCTTGTATCAGTATGATCCTGAAGGGATTGTTTTAAAAAGCCTGTCGTGCTGGGGGGAGGGGGAGAGGTCAAAATGTTATCTAGCCTGTCCGATACCAATTCTTTCTACAAGACACTTTAGGGAGCAACTGAGTGGGATACTGTAGCTCAGAATATAATAATATAACAATTTAATATTTTCTTTTCAACTGTGCATGTACCGTATGCCATTTGTAAATATAAATGATTAAATTGTATGTGAAATACAGGTAAAGTAGTTGCATAGTTATATTTTCTCACTTTTTTAGAATGATGGTGCTATAAAGTTTGAAGTTGTGGCCACTGCTAAGTATCAAGAGCCTGACTCCTTACCCTCTAGTCCAGCATCTGGCAAGAGTCGCAGTCGGGGTGAGTCTGCTTCCGAGGATGAATCTTGTGCTGATAGGTAAGAAACTATCTATGATATTCTATTTGATTAGTAATGTATTTATCATTCATAACCTCACTTCTGTTGGGGAAAAAATGGAATACATTTTATCCATAAGGATGTGATGTACTGTTTTCACTAAACCATCAGGCAGCACTAGAGTCCAAGTGGCCTGGTGGAAAAAACATCTGAGCCAGTACTGGTGAAAAGTCCCCTGAGCCAATACTGGTGAAAAGCCAGCTCAGCCAGTACTAATGAAAAGCCAGCTCAGCCAGTATTAGTGAAAAAAACTAGGTGGGCCAGTTCTTGTGAAAAGCCAGCTGAGCCAGTACTGGTGAAAAGTCCCCTGAGCCAATACTGGTGAAAAGCCAGCTCAGCCAGTACTAATGAAAAGCCAGGTGGGCCAGTTCTTGTGAAAAACCAGCTGAGCCAGTACTGTTGAAAAGCAAGCCAAGTCAGTACTAGTAAAATGCCAGCTGAGCCAGTACTGGTGAAAAGCCAGCTGAGCCAGTACTAGTGAAAAGCCAGGTGGGCCAGTTCTTGTGAAAAACCAGCTGAGCCAGTACTGTTGAAAAGCAAGCCGAGTCAGTACTAGTAAAATGCCAGCTGAGCCAGTACTTGTAAAAAGCCAGCTGAGCCAGTACTAATGAAAAGCCAGCTGAGCCAGTACTAGTGAAAAGCCAGGTGGTCCAGTTCTTGTGAAAAGCCAGCTGGGCTAGTAGTAGGCATCCATCAGTCTCAGAAGACTATGGAGTTGTGCTCTGGTTGTCAGTCTGGAGTGGCCTCTTCAGGGTGCAAAGCCAGAATAGACTGACACAGAGGAGAACCTGTTAACCAAGCAGCAGGTCTCCCCCTCTCCACAGCACCAAAAGTCTTCATTCGAAAGGCAAATGCCAATACTATTGGTTCCAACACCGTCGCAGGAACTGTGAGCTCCGGGGTTGACCTCAAAGTTAGTGAAAGAAGGCACAGGGACTCTACACCCGGAGACCGCCGTGGTCGGGGCCAGAGAAGAACCACCCCAGCAAGGGCAAGAACAACCACAGCTTCTTGAGGCAGAACCAAATTTTTTTGTGCGGCCTACCTTTCATTTCACTTTTTGGTTTCACAAAATTTCACGAATGGCCTAAAATTTCACCTTTTGAATTCAAAAGGTGACACCCCTTGTGTCATCACCTGCATCAGAGAAGCTCCAGGATATTTTAACAATCCTAAGTATTGTAGTACAGGTTGATGATAGTGAGTGGTGTCCCAAGGAACATCAAGGTGTTGTGCTTTGGAAAAATAGGTGAGATAACACGAATGTGCCAACGGAAGTAAAAAAATTGGATGAGAAAAAGTTGCCATAGTCTTCACAGTGCAGACAACAACATTCAAGATGGCTGCTGGCAAGAAGGAAAACAAAACAGCTAGATTTTAGGGGTTTTAATGAAGAAAGGATTGATATAAGCCGTCTACACAACAAATTTGCAAAATTCGATATTATAGTGAACTATCATATAGAATTAATCAGCAAATTGAAAGAAAGTAATGACCACTTGACTAGCAAAGTTTTAGGTCTTAAGGGGTTAGTGAAAGACTTACGCAAGGACAAGAATCAATTGGAAACAAATTGCAAAGCCATGGAAGAGGAAAATAAACTCTTAAAAATAGCTTTGGAAGAAGTTAAAGCAAATTTAAACATAAATGACTTCAAAAGGTTAGGTAAGGAAATTCAACAGGAAAAACAGCTTTTGTCAGTACAGATGAAGGAAGTTACACAGGGAATAGAACAGTGCAAGAAATATATGCAACTCACCTATGCACAAGTGGCAGTGGCCAGGGAGAAGGAAAAAGTAGAAGAATCAGTAAAGGAAGCCAAACACTGCAGCAACCAGGATAAAACAAACATTAGGCTGGAAGTGAGAAAGGAATTGGCATCTAACCCGAAGTTGGTGCAAAACACAGTTGATCGAAGTAAGTCTCTAATGATTTTTTCAAGGTTCAAGGTAAACTCCACCATATCCATACAGAGTTATTATATAGAGATACCTTCGTTTACGATTCTGATCTGTTCCAAGAGACGCGTTGTACACCAAAAATCATAAACCAAAACTAATTTTCCTATAAGAAATAATGTAAATTGAATTAATCCGTTCCACACACACCCAAAAATATTAACTTAAAAATACATTTTCTACCGAATATTATTAATATTTTGTACTACAGTATATCTTACCGTTATTGAAGATTCTTGTTGGTGTATGGAAGACGGTTAGGAGGGGGGTGGGAGGAGGAGGAAAAGTGTTAGGGTTTGGAAGGGGAGTCCCCCCTTCTAGTATAACATCAGGCAGTGATGATATTTCTGGGGTACTCTCCTATGTTTTGCAGGTATACCACTAGGACCTGGTTGTGGCTTATTGCTTGCTTGTCTTACTAAGAATCTGACTATAGACCCTATTTTCCTCCCTACATTTTTACACTTGTCTGTAGTGAGACATCACATTGTCATTAAAATGGTTAATGCAATGGCCTGCTACAGCTTTATCTGGGTGACACTTTTGAGCAAAACTTTGAAGTTTTTCCTATACTGCACACTTTTTCTTAATTAATGAGGAAGGGACATTCTCTATTGCCTCCTCCTTCCCTGAAGAAATTTCCTCAGCTGTCTCTTGTTGCTGCTTCATGTTAAGGGCTAGAAGTTCGTCGGTTGTCAGTTCTTCCCTGTGTTCCTCCACCAAGTCCTCCACATCAGCACCATCCAGCCTAGCTAGTTCAACAACCCTCATACGATTTTCATGTTTACAAATGATCTTTTGTTTTTCCTCTATTGACATCCTCACAACTATTTTCTTAGGTTGAACTTTACCACTGACTTTCTTGGGACCCATGACATGATATATATTAAGAACTTTTATGTTCAGAAACCAAAAAAGCAGGAAAACAATGAAATTATTTACAAAGAATTCTCAGGTGGGTCATGCCAGGGCTCGGGGTTCCGCTGGTCTGGGTGGGCCATTGATGCCAGCTTCGGAGCCGGTGCTTCCTTTGGAGCCGGCGTCATCTGTTAGCGTGATGATTGTTCTGTTCGTCAGTCGGCTTCTTGTAAGGGGCGTCGGTCCTTTCACTGTTCGCCTCGTTGACAGGGCGATGTGGGGGGGAGGCTCGCTCCATTTGATCACGTTTGGTCCCGTGATTCGTGGGCGTCTCGGGTCGTGTCATCCGGCCTGTGGTGGCGTTAGGCGGCGGCTCCTTTTTTGGAGGGCTCAGGCTGGCGGGGCAGGCTTCTTTCACTGCGTTTTTTCATGTGATCTCGGAGTGGGTGCGCTTGGGCGTGGTCGAAACAACCACATCCCTCAGGTGGGTTTCCCGCCTGTTTCCAGTGCCAAAATGGGACTATGTGGATCTGCGGTTCATTCTGGATTTGTCCCATCTGAATCCCTGTATTCCTTGCCCCTTCTTTCAGATGACCACTCTGTCTCAGGTCCAGCTTCTTTTGGAGCCGGGTGCCTTGATTATGTCCCTGGACTTCAAGGACGCGTATTGGTACGTTCCTATTCGTCTGGGGTTTAGGGACTGGTTAGGTTTTGTGGTGGGGCGTCTAGCTTACCACTTTCATTGCCTTCTTTTTGGCTTGAATCTGGCACCTCGCATTTTCACGTGTCTTACCTGGATCATGATGACCCATCTGCATCTGTTAGGGGTTCGAGTTCTGGCCTACCTCTACGACTGACTGGTGTGGGCTCCCAGTTGGTCTGCTTGTCTGCTTGACAGAGGTGTGGTTCTTTCTCAGCTCGCCGGGTTCGGGTTCCTGGTGAACTGGCAGAAGTCCCATCTGGTTCCGTCCTAGGAACCAGGTGCCCCAGGTCACTCGAAGGTTGACCGAACATGGCTGGTTCGGTCTTCTCCTCCACTCTTCACGTCTGGTCTTTTTGACCCGGGATTATCACCAATTGTATGGTGATCAGGTGGCTTTGTTGACAGCTGGGCGCCTGACAGCTGGGTGGACAGCGCTTTGGATTCGTAGTCCTGAGGTTCCGGGTTCAATCCCTGGTGGAGGCGAAGACAAATGGGCAAAATGTTTCTTTCACCCCGATACCCCTGTTACCTAGCAGTAAATAGGTACCTGGGAGTTAGACAGCTGCTACGGGCTGCTTCCCGGGGGGTGTGTAACAAAAAGGAGGCCTGGTCGAAGACCGGCCCGTGGGGACACTAAGCCCCGAAATCCTCTCAAGATAGGTTCGGACCTGGCTGAGTCTTGTTTGGGACTCTCGAACCGCTGCCGTGTCTCTCCCTCTGGAGGCATTTCTGCGGCTGCGGTTCTGTCTTCAGCTGTTTCTGGGGGCCCCCAGGTCACTCGGAGGTTGCTCGAACAGTTGTGCGGGAGTCTGAACTTCTCTGTGCTGGTCTACCCACTGGGTCAATTTTGGCTTCAGCATCTGTTCTCGTTCCTTCTGGGATGCCCCTTCAGCCTCGCTTGTAATCCTTGGGTTCGTTCTCCAGGGGCCTTGCGTCAGTTGCTACATCGCCTGCTTCTTCTTTGTGTTTTTTGGTTCAGTGCCTTGGCGCCTACCCGTGTCATCGCTCGATATTTTCACAGCCGCGTCGTCTCTCGGCTTGGGTTTTGTGACCAGCGCTCACCAAGCCGGCCATGGGCTGTAGGGTCCCTCCTTCCATCGGGCTCACAGCATGGTGCGGGAGTTTGCAACGGTTAGGTTGTCTCTTCGGAGTATTCGAGTTGCTCGGGGTTCGACCATCCTGCTCCTTTCATTCAAACTGTTCTCCGGTGGTTCATTGCCTGAACCGCGGAGGTTCTCTTCGCTCCCTGCTTCTTTGGGGCTGGTCGCTTCGAGTGGCTCGTCTGCTGGGTTCTCAGGGTTTGGCTTTCCGTGCGGTTCATATCCGGGGATTGTCCAACATCCTGGTGGACAGCCTGTCTTGGTTCATTCCCCCCGTCCATGGAATGTACTATTGACACCGACTCCATCAGTTGGCTCTACCAGACGTATGGACTCCCAAAGGTGGATTTCTTCGTGTCGGTGTGATCGCGGTGTCTCCTGATCTATGTGGCTCCCTTCCCCGACTGTGAGGCATTCGCAGTGGATGCCTTTTGGCAGGACTGGTCGAAGTGGGGTTACCTGTATCTCTTCCTCTCAGTACAGCTGTTGCTTCGGGTTCTGGCTCAGTTGGAGTTTTACCATGGGAGGGTAGTCTTCGTGGCCCTTTGGTTGCCAGCCCGGTCTTGGTTCCAGGTGTTGCTTGCTTGGTGTCCGAACCTGGGGTATTTTCCATGGCACCGCCTCTTCCAGCAGGTTGGACCAGTCTATTACGTGGCTGGTTCGGTCTTCTCCTCCACTCTTCACATCTGGTCTTTTTGACCCGGGATTATCACCAATTGTATGGTGATCAGGTGGCTTCATTGATGGTGTCCCACCTAAGAGCTTCGTCTCGGCAACCGTATGAAGTTTCCTGGCGTTCTTTCCGCCATTTTCTCTCTCTTCATAGGTTGTCTTCTATTTCTGTTCGGGTTGTCTTGTGCTTTCTGTCTTGGCTTTTTCAGAACTGTCATTTAATGCCTAATACAGTGGTACCTCAGCTTGCGAATTTAATCCGTTCCCAGACACGGTTCGTAAGCCGAAAATTCGTAAACTAAAGCAAATTTTCCCATAAGAAATAATGTATATTGAATTAATCCGTTCCACACTCCACAAAAAATTAACTTCAAAGTAAATTTCATACATAATTTACCCAAATCTTTAGTACTAAAGTATGTACAAGCGTTTACTTAACTTTATTGATGACTTTTGTTGGCAAATGGAAGACAGTGAGGAAGGGGGGGGAGGAGGAGAGGTATTGGTGTTTGGAAGGGGGGAAGGAGGAGAGGTATTGGTGTTTGGAAGGGGAGTTCCCTTCCATTATAACATCAGACAGTGATGACTTCTCTGGGGTACACTCTCTGGCACGTTTTGCCTGCATACCACTAGGACCTGCTTGTGGCTCACCGTTTGATTTTCTAACTAAAAAGCGATCCATTGAGGATTGTTTTTCCTTTGTTGTAACACTTGTCTGTAGTGAGGCATCACATCGTCATTAAAAAGGTTAATGCAATGGCCTATTACAGCTTGCTCTGGGTGAGTCGTTTCAACAAAAGTTTGCATTTCTTCCCATAGTCTACACCACTTCCTAATTGTTGAGGAAGGGACATTCTGTACTGCCTCCTCCCCTGAAGAAATTTCCTCAGCTACCTCCTGTTGCTGCTCATTGTGAAGTGCTAGAAGTTCTTTGGCGGTCGGTTCTTCGCTGTGTTCCTCCACCAACCTCTCCACATCAGCACCATCCATCTCCAAACCCAATTTCCATCCCAGAGTAACAATTTCCTCAACAATAGACACTTCAGGTTCAGGCTCAAACCCCTCAAAGTCTAGATCTGAAACACATTCAGGCCACAATTTTCTCCAACCAGAGATCAGGGTTCTTTGAGTCACTTCTTACCAGGCTTTGTCAATGAATTTTAAAGTAGTACAAATGTTAAAATGGTTTTTCCAGAACTCTATGAGGGAGAGGTGTGTAGAATCATTCACTTCGAAACATTTCCGGAAAAGTGCCCTCTCGTAAAGTTTCTTGAAATTGGGATATGATTTTCTGGTCCATAGGGTGAATTAGAGGAGTGGTGTTAGGAGGAAGGAACTTTATTGTAACAAAATTAAATTTGTCCAACAATGCATCTTCCAAGCCTGGAGGATTAGCAGGAGCATTGTCGAGAAGTAGGGCCTTGAGTGACAAACATTTCTCCTGCAGATATTTTTTTCATGGCAGGGCAAACCACCTTATTCACCCACTCCATAAAAATTGCCTTGTCACCCATGCCTTACTATTAACCCTCCACATCACACACATTTTGGCTTTTCTACACATTATATTTTTTGAAAACCCTTGGATTTTCAGAATGATACACAAGCAGGGGTATAATTTTCAAATTGCCACTCACATTACCACACAGCACAAGAGTAAACCTATCTTTCATAGGCTTGTGTCCGGGCAATGACTTCTTCTCCTGGGTAATGTATGTTCTCTTAGGCAATCTTTTCCAGAATAGTCCTGTCTTGTCACAATTAAACACTTGTTGTGGTAGGTATCTCTCACTCTCTACAAAATCTTTAAATTCGTCAACAAATCTTTTAACCGCTGATTTATCTGAGCTGGCAGCCTCCCCATGCCTCACAACACTATGAATACCACATCTTTTTCTAAATTATCTTAAACCATCCCCTGCTTGTCTTAAACTCTTTCGTATCTGCAGCACTCATTCCAGGGGTTTTCTTTAAAAGGTCTTCATGCAATTGCCTTGCTTTCTCACAAATGATGGCCTCTGAAATGCTATCACCTGCTAACTCCTTGTTGTGTATCCAAATTAATAACAACTTTTCAACATCCTCAAGTTTTTGTGTTCTGTGTTTCGTGATTGTTGATATGCCTTTTACCACTTTAGCACTCATAATGTCCTTTTTCTTAGCAATTACAGTGCATATCGTTGACATAAATTTGTTGTACTGCCTAGCTAGTTCAACAACCCCGTGTACCATTTTCATGTTTACGAATGATCTCGTGTTTTTCTTCTATGGTCATTCTCATGTGTGTTTTCTTGGCTTGAACCTTACCACTGGCTTTCTTGGGACCTATGGCGAGATATATACAGTAATAATAACTTTTATATTCAAATATCCTAAAAAAAAATGAAATTCTTTACAAAAAATTCAGGCACAATTGTCACTAGGCAGGAGGCACTGGTAAACTGAGGTGTGTTCGCCGTATCACCACAAATTTGGAACCAAATCCATTTGGAACCATTTTGGATCCAAATTGGAGCCCAATTTGGATTTTACGAAGAAATTGGGCTTGTAACCCAAAAAGTTCATAAAGAGGGGCATTCGTAAGCCGAGATGTCACTGTACTGTCGCCTCTTATCTTGCAGCATTGGCTGAACCACTCCAGCTTGCGTTTGGTGTGGATGTTACTTCTACCCCCATTTCATAAGTTTCTCGTGCTTTGTTTCACCTCCAGCCTGTTCATGCACCATCTGAGTTTTCCTGGTCCTTGGACCGGGTGCTCTTCTATCTTTCTTTTCCTCGGTTTGTGGTGGCTCCTTCAGTTTCAGATTGTTTTTCCAAGGCTCTGTTTTTGTTGGCATTGGCCTCTGGGGGTCTGGTCGGTGAGCTTCATGCTCTCCTCCGGCACAGGGGTTTCTGCTCTTTTGGCCCTGGTGGTCGGTTTGTTCATATGCAGCCTTCTCCTTTTCTGGCGAAGAATGAAATGGTGGCTTTCTGGAGGGACTCCTTCTGTCTCTCTGTTTGACTTTCAGTTGTAATTTTCTTACAATGTGGGGTATGTTTTGTTATGCCTACTTTTCTGGATGCCTAACCTCAGTCGATGGCAGATAAGAATAACCCCCAAAAACAGGGGGGGGAGGGGTTCTCCAGGGTCATTGCTCCCTGCACCTCTCTTAGGGGGGTCATGTTCTGGCTAGTGGTCCCTGGTAGGCAGAACTCCATTGACTAATGCCCTGGTCTAATGATTCGCATATTACCCCAATAGCTCCAGGGAGCCTCTGGGGCTCACCCAGAAAATTGAATTTCGTTACAATCAACGCTGTTTTTTTTGCTGTGATATTATTTAAAAGTGTTTAATTTGTGGAATTTATATAGTTCAATGTATGGAACATCACTATGCTCAAAATTATGGGGCTCATATATGTGATATGTATATTATATTCTACAATCAATCAAACAGTTTTTTTTGCTGTCATTACACTATATACACATGTTGTATATACCTATCTACATGTTTGTGCACCATAATGAACCACAAAGATTGTGTGATGAGAGTTTATATACACAGATCAAGAATCCAAGGTCAGCCTAGCAGCCTACAGCTGAGTGTGGCAGGGGTTGCCCAAAATACATTTTTATATAATTATTTCAGTGTGAATGGTTTATACAGTATCTAGTTTTTGCAGTAATATTATTCAATAGGGTGTAATATATATGGAATGTATTTACAGTGGCCCCCCTCCATTTACGAATTTAATTCGTTCCCAGAGACGGGTCGTAACTCAAAAATTCATAATTCAAAATGAATTTTCCCATAAATAATGTAAATTGAATTAATCCATTCCACACTCCCAAAAATATTAACTTCCAAATACATTTCATACATAATACCTGTACACATATTATTTACACACGAAATCACAATAGCGTGATGCATCAAATGAACAAATCCACAAGAGCCGTGACGAAGATTCGAACCTACGTCCGAGATCATCCTAGACGCTGCCTTTATCGACTGAGCTACGACATGGTAAAAGAGTTGAAACCGAAGTTCTATTGAACTTAGTGGATCCTGCAGTCTCTCCAAGACACAAACCAGGGTTTTACACAACTCCCCCATGCACCATGTACCCCCACAAATTTACCATGTCATAGCTCAGTCGATAAGGGCAGCGTCTGGGATGATCTCGGACGTAGGTTCGAATCCTCGTCACGGCCCTTGTGGATTTGTACATATTTTTTACTATAGTATGCACAAGTTAAAGCTTAACTTTATTGATGCCTCTTGTTGGAAGATGGTAAGGAGAGGGGGGGGGGGGGAGGTGTTGCTGTTTGGAAGGGGAGTCCCCTTACATTATAACATCAGGCAGTGATGACCTCTTTGGGGTACTCTCTCTCCTACATTTTCCCTGCATATCACTAGGACCTGGTTGTGGCTCACTGCTTGTTTTTCTCACTAAGAACCTTTCCATAGAGACATGTTTCCGTATGGTTTAACATTTGTTGGAAGTGAGGCATCAAAGTGTCATTGAAATGGTTAAGGCAATAGTCTACTGCAGCTTGATTTAGGTGAGTCATTTCAACAAAACTTTGCATTTTTTCCCATACTGCACACCACTTCTTAATTGTTGAGGAACCCATGGCATGGTATATAATAATTACTTTTATGTTTAGAAAGTAAAAAAGCCAAAAAAACAATTAAATTCTTTACAAAGAATTCAAGCGCGATCGTCACTAAGCGGAAGATCTGATAAACTGAAGCAGGGTCACCCATGCTATCAGGAACCACGTGCTCTGTCGTCGACCCATACGTGTATCAACAAAGTCGCAAGTGGAGGCAAAGGTTGTAAGTCAGGTCGAATTTTCCGATGAATTTGGGGTCGTTACTCGAACAATTCCTAAGTAGGGGGCATTCGTAAGATGAGGTTCGACTGTAGTTAAATCTGTGGAATTTTGCTATTCTCAAAAATATGGAGGTCATATATATGGTAACTTTTATTATTAGATCAAACAGTGTTCCTGTTGTTATTACGCTATATACACATGTTTTATATCACTATCAACATTTATAGGCACCATAATATACTAATAAGTAGTTCCGGTGGGTATGGTGATGAAATCAAAACACTTTTACTTAGTGTAACTTTTGTTTTACCTTATTAGTTTTGTTCACACTGCAAATTCACTTTGCATGAGTGAGGGTTTACTGTGCAGTATTTGTTGAAAGATACTTGATATTAGTAATGATTAATACTTGGCAAGTGATCTCTCTTTCCTAGGCATCCAGGTTATCGAGAGGGTTCTGTGCGCGGTAAACTTCCCAACTCTGCCTCAGTATCATCCTTGGGATCCAACAAAGGAGGCAGCACTTGGTCGCTGTGAGCTCTTTTTTCCTTGTATTACAATCATAGGCATAAAAAGGCACCTTTTCTGTAGTTTATAATGGATTTTTTTGTGGGAAGCCCCTTCGGCTCCCTGGAGCTATTGGACTGATATTAGTTAGCTATATTAGTCTGGGGCTCCAGTCACATGGAGTTCTGCCTACCGGGAACCACAACCTGGTTCCCTCAGAGAGCCGCAGGGAGCAATGGCCTATGAAAACTCCACTCTTTGAGAGTATATTCATGTATGCCATTGACTGGGGGTTAGGCACCAAGAAAGATAGGCACCCCAAAACAGACCCCAACTAGTAGAAAATTGCAATCCCAGACTGAATAGAGCCCAAGAACTCCCTCAAGAAAACAACGTAACAAGCAAATCGTCGCCTCCACCCCCCTTTCCCGCCACTTCCTTTCTCTTTGTAAGTTGCATTCTGTTTCTGTTTGTGTTGTTTTGTGTTTCCTTTCTTGGCTCTTTCAGGACTGACATCTTAGGCAGAATACTATTGCCTCTTATCATGGGGCACTGGCAGAGCCGCTCCAGCTTGCTATCAGAGTGGCTGTCACTCCAGCTCCGTTCTGTAAGCTTTCTCGTGCATTTTTCCACATAAAGCCTGCTCATACGCCACCTGAGCCATCCTGGTCTTTAGATCGGGTGCTCTCTTTCCTCTCTTCTCCTCGGTTTGTTGTGGCCCTTTCGGTCCAAGATTGTTTTCAGAAGGCTTTGTTTTTGTTGGCTTTAGCCTCTGAGGGTCGGATCAGTGAGCTTCATGCTTTCCTCCGGCACTGGAGTTTCTGCTCTTTCGGTCCTGGTGGATATTTTGTTCGTTTGCAGCAGTCTCCTTCTTTTCTGCCGAAGAATAAGGTGGCGGACTTCCGGAGGGGTCCGTGGGTTATTGACGCTTGGTTAGTCAGGCTGAGGGTGCATCAAGTTTTGTGTCCGGTTATGGCTCTCCATCGTTATCTGTGTGCCCCGGGTTCTGTGTCCAGGTATGCACTTTGGATTGATCCAATTTCTCTCGTTCCCTGTTCTGGGGCTTGGGTCTCTCAGGTCGTCTGCAGGGTTATCAAGTCTAGCCAGCCTGCAGTCTATCCTCATGCCCATGATGTTCGAAAGTTTGCAGTGCTTGCTGCTGTTGTGGGGAAAATGTCTTGGGCTGACATTCGAGCACGGGGGTTTTGGAGGTTGGACAGGGTCCTGGCCGCCCGTTATCTCATGAATGTTTCGGGCTCGTCGGTGGTCTTATGTGGCCTTGGGCCATCTGTTGCAACCAGTTGTCCCATCTTTGTCATGAGGCACGCGGTGCTGCCGCCTCTTGGATTAGTCCCTCTTTTACTTATCTTCGGGTATCTAGCTTCAGGGAGCCAATGGGGCGCCCCACAGAAAACCCACGTTGAATGTAATGAGATGGCATTTTCTGGGTGAGCCCCAGAGGCTCCTTGGCACCCTCCCACCCTCCAGTCGGCGGTTTTTCTTGAGTTTGCTCAGTCTTCAAACTGGCGAGCTGACAGCCGGCTTGTGTGAGTGGGGCTTTCCCCTCCCTGGGTGGGGGGGGGGGGGCTAACAAGTGGCACATCAATTTGATGATGATTTGCTTGTTACCTTGTTTTCTTGGGGGGGGGGGGGAGTTGTTGGGCTCTGTTCTGTCTTGGGTTGCAATTATCTACCAGTCAGGATCTGTTTTGGGGCACCTACTTTTCTGGGTGCCTAACCCCAGTCGATGGTAGACATGCATATACTGTACTCTCAAAGAGTGGAGTTTTCATAGGCCATTGCTCCCAGTGCCTCTCTGAGGGAATCCAGGTTCTGGCTTATAGTTCGTGGTAGGCAGAACTCCATGTGACTGAAGTCTCAGACTAATATAGCTAATATCAGTCCGATAGTACCAGGAAGCCTCCAGGACTCACCCAAAAAATGACATTTCATTACATTGAATGCTGGTTTCTGAAATTCTTATGTTTTGAATATTACACAAAGACTTGCATGCTGTTCAGTGTTAATTAAACGGGTTTGTCTGATTTTGTATGGTTTCACAGACGTGCTTGCTATTATTTGTGATTCTCTTATTGTATTTAGCACATATATTACTCATTACCTGAGCAATACTTTTGAAATTAGAATATATAGATTCTTTTTCTGATCTGGGCTATTCAGTTTCTCTCTTAGGCAATAGCCTTCTGTTCCATATACAAGATTAAATACAATACTGTACTATCAGGCATATCAACATTTTGCCCCAGCGCAACAGAGATCTTATCTGATGTTCCCACCTGGTCGAACTGCGGCGATCAAGACGGCGGAAAAGAGTCTCTGGCCGGGAATGACATCCAGAAGATTTATTCATCTACAGTGCATATGACTGAAACTTTTGGAAGTTTGATGCTAACACTTGGAGAAGTGAGAAAATCGGTTGGAGCTCTTAATAATTATTTAAATGATTTGAACGTGCTACCAACCCATGATCAAAACTGTCAGCCGCATCCTCAACCACTGTACCACCCTGACTTGCTATAAGTTATACAACCTGTAATTCTACTGAATCAACAGGAAGTCTGGAGGCTTTTCTTGAAGCCATTCCAAGTTTTACATATAATACCCAGGCACTCAGGTGTAGGTAAAGGAGGTCAACACCCGAAGCCCCAAAATCAATTACACAGAGAAATCACACTAACCTGATATATATCAATGAGAAAATCAACTCATTTGATTCCCAACTGTTGATTTTCTCATTGATATATATCACGTTAGTGTTCAGATGATGAGTCACAATAACGTGACTGAAGAATGTTGACCGAACCACACACTAAAAGATGAAAAGACGACGATGTTTTGGTCCGTCCTGGACCATTATCAAGTCGACAATGGTCCAGAATGGACCAAAACGTTGTCGTCTTTTTCATCTTCAAGTGTGTGGCTTGGTCAGCACGTTAGTGTGATTTTCTGTGCACTTGGAGAAGTGTTAGCATCAAAGATTGTTGAGGAGTTATCTCCTGACATCTGTTTGCCTGCCTAGCCACTTTCTCCAACCTCCACCAGATATCAGTACCTGCATGTCACCAGGGTAGTCAAACTCTGCTCATCTTACATTTCTCTGCCTTTCCTTAGATACATCAAAGTGATGGAGACCAGTGTTATTCAGTTCTTGTGTTTATCATTAAAAGAAATTAATTTTGTAGTGGGCTTATTCCATTAGTGGATGCTTCCATGTGCATGATTAGCAGTCTTATGAAAATGTAGAATTACTATACAGTGTAACACAGGTGATGAATTAAATGAGAGATGGGAATAGGAATACCAATTAACATGAATGTGAATATGATTGGGACATGACAAGAAGGAGAATATTGGAAGGAAGGAAAATGACCAACCAACTTGCTCAGAAAGGAGTTTTTCATAAATGCTTAAATCCTTGTTTTTACTTTCATGATGGAAAATCAATAAGCCATTTTTTAACTGTTAATATTCTTTCTATTGAATGTTGTTCACTTCTTTTCTGTGGAGAGCCCCTTCGGCTCCCTGGAGCTATACCGGTCTGATGTGTATATATTAGACCGTGGCAACAGTCAATCGAAGGAGTTTTAGGCCTACCCTGGCCCCTTCAAGAGAGGCACGAGGAGCAATGGCTTAAAGACACCCCATTGTATTTGGAAGCAGTCTTTGTCTGCCATCTACTGGGTCAGGCACCCAGAAAGGTAGGAATTCCAAAACAAACTACTGCTGATCAAATAATTTGCAAACCAAAAGCCGAACTAGCAACAGAACTCCCCAATTAAAAACGAGGAAACAAACATGACATCACCACAACCGCCGCATATCCGTCTGCGCAACACCCTGCCCCCCCCTCCATGGGAGGGGGACAGGAGGGTCCCAGATCTCCACGCTGGTAACCTCAGTTCAAGAGGCTGTTGTGTTGGTGATGGTCGATCGCTCTGGCTCCACTCTTTGCGCAGTGCTGCAGTGCAGTGGTGTTGCTCTGTTTTGGTGGCGTGGGAGCTAGAAGTAACATAAGAGTACTGGGGCTGCATGCACCTAGGGCTACCTTCCCTGGGTGCCCCGTAAGCATTTAGCATTTGTCACCCACAGGCGCATACAAAAAAAAAAAAAAAAAATTCTTTTAAACCTGTTAATTTGTGTTCTCTGATCATGGAAAAAATAATAAAAAAATCGTAAGTGGCATATATTGGCCGCTTTAGGGCAGGGAAGTCTGGCAAAAAACAGGCACTGACTCAGCATGCGTCCCAAGCGGTCTGTTGCTCTCCAGCTGTCAGGTAGGAGTGGCCACAAAGAGATAATTACCTAATTATTTCAACGTCTCTGACTGATTTTTCGTAGTTTTTTGCTGTAATATTATTCAATAGTGTGTAGTGTGATATATTTATATAATAAAATCTGTGAATCATCACTGTACTCAAAATTATGGTGTGCATATTGTTGATTCAATTATTATGTTCATCAAACAGTGAACAAATACGTTGTCAGTTATTACACTATATACACAGGTTATATATAAGTATCTGCATGTTTTGTTCACCATAACGAACCACTAAGTTGATATTATGAGTCAAAAAGCAACGAGGAGTGACCGCCACACACCAGCCTGCCAATCACTCCCTCAACACCTCACTCACCCACATTCTCCTCCCACCACACTGTTTTTGCTTGTATTCACTATATACATACGTTATATATAAGTATCTACATTCGTGTTCACCATAACGAACCACTAAGTTGGTTTGCTGAGTGGTAGTGGCAGTGGCAGCCCGCCACTGGCTGCCACTTCCTCCCTCCCTCATCTCACCTGAATCGCCACCATTCTCCTCCCACAATACTGTTTTGGTTTTTATTCACTATATACAGACGTTATATATTAGTATCTGCATGTTTTGTTCACCATAGCAAACAACTAAGCTGGTATAGTGAGTCCAGACAGTAAAAGGTGGTCACACAGAGTCAGCAGACAATGCTACCTCCCTCCCCACCAAGATTACTCCTCCCACTACAACGCTAATTATCACAACAATCCTGCTATATCAGAATCCTGGTCATTTTTATCACAGTCAGGGGTCTTTTGTAATCCTATCATCGCTAAATAATAGCATGAACATATATACATGTATTATGACATTTTTAGGCAATGCTGTAGTCACAAGCTGAACAGCAGTGCTGTGAGCTCATGCTGCATGCATCAGGCTTGGTGGCTCACTCAATACTGAGCCCCTCACACCCTGGAATTTGGCCCATGATTTTTTTTTTAAATGGTGTCTGTTTACAAAAGCCCTGATGAAGGTGAGGTAAACCCCGTGTATCCGCTGGCCATTTAAATCTTGCGTAGTACTCCAATACATCATATGATGTGATGCGCAATTTATAGCAAGTTACTCAACACATCATATGATGTGTTGTGCAGTTTTAAGGGTTAAACTACAGTATATCAATTTAAAAGAAAGTTTAGATTTAATTTACGACTCTAGGTGATCGAGGTTGGTGGCCTGCTTGCCATGTGAGGGCCCGCCGATGCCAAAACAAACCCAATACCGACCTATGGTTCTATAGACCGCCAGACTGATATATAAGGCTCCAGATACCGGTCTCCCAAACCGGTCAATGGAGCCGGCGAATCGGTAAATAATAGGCCGTTAAATCGAGTGAATACTGTTCGACAGAACCATTGGCAGCAACCATGTCATGGTGTGGAGTGCGAGGTGGCTTGTCCACTGGAGGAGGGGGGGGAACAGAAACTGAAGCACCAGTGTAACCCAGGTAACGGCGCCGTGAGGTACGATCAATCATATATAGAAGGGAATTATTCAAGGCAGTGCGGTTACTGTCCGTTAACAGACCCCGCCGGAGCCATTTCCCGAATAAGCGCAAGGTTGGCGGCAGTTCCGGGCTCTAGCCCCAAACCTGCTATGGTAGTAGCAGTAGTCTGGGTTCGAGTTGGCCGTCAAGGAGGTGCTGCAGGATTTGCACTGGGAATGTTGGGGGGAAGCTCTGAATAGCACATGAGGTGTTGGCTGTTCATTTAGGTTGTCACTGTTGTGTGGTCAGAAGGGTATTTCCTGACCAGAGTGAGTCGCCTGGTGCACTATGGTTCCGATCTCTGCCTTCCTGGTGATCTGATCACTCCAACACCATACAATGAGCTGATGGATACACAGGCCTTCATGGAGTAGCTCCCCAAAAAACATAAGGAAACAAGCAAACATCTGCACGCCCCACCTACATATCCCAGGAGGTTCTCTCTGCTAGCCATGTGTTTCTGAGGGTTGACTTGGTGCGTCAGCCGCCACAGCAGTCATATGAGGGACCTTTCCGAGTGTTGTCTAGGACTCCGAAAACCATTACCATCGAGATGACAGAATGCCAGCTGTGGGAAATAAATATTGTATAAACCTGTACCATATATGCTATATTTTAATATGGAAATGTTTGTTGAAATAGCCATAAAAAATATCCTGTTGCTGAAATAATTTGGTATATTTTCCCATACAACTCTACATATGTACTTTGGTGGGAATATCTTGATGTTATATTTTATATTTTCACAAGATTTTGCAGCTGTTATTTCACAGTCACACAATGCTTTTACAAATCTATCATTATGCAATAAAAAATGTACACTTTTAAAGAGCTTTTATATTATGTTTGGGTGTTTTTTCTTTACGTTTATGTTACTCTTTATTTGCTTTCTGCTATCTCACTATTTCTCAGTTATGGCCTCCTCATAAATTCTATGTAAAGAGCCATCATTATGCTTATTATATATATCTGTGTGCTAGGGATGAGTCACAATAATGTAGCTGAAGGGTTGATTCACACACATGTGAAAATGGATAAACAACAATGTTTAGGTCCGTCCGGAACCATTATCAAGTCATGATTTGTTGGTTGGTGGTCAGGAAAACAGTAGCAGCAAGGTGAACTTGAACCCACCGTGCCACCACACTCCAAGACTAAGGGATTTATTATTTTATTATCTCTTTGGTATAACTTTTAAAGCTTTATTCTACTTTAAACTCTGTGGGTGAACAAAGCAGGCAGCTTCTCTCTGCAGATAGAACAAAAAGTTTCTGTAATAGCACATATTGTAGAACATATCTTGATGCCAAGATTACTGAAAATTGCTTTACATAACATATATATCTGGCAAATTCATTTTTTGTCTTGAATATTTGAAAGAATATTGTCTATAATTTTGGTAAAATTTATCCAAACCCCCTCCCCCCCCCCCTCAAAAAAAAAAAATCCAAATACAATATATAAAAAGACATCAGATAATTTGGGACTATAATCTGGATTAGCTTTACTATCATTAACTCGTACTTTTAAATCTTGGTAGTTTTTCAGTAATAATAAATACTGTGCTGTATTTTTGTATGTATCTGTAATGGACCTTTTAAAATATTGTACTTTTAAGTACAGTATGCTAACTTATAAGTTGAAAATTTCCAGTTGAAGAATTTTAAATAATAGTTATTTTTTTACCTAAATTTGCTGCTTACTTTCTATCATTTGTCTGTTTTTCACAGGATTGGAGACTGGGACCATCTAAGCTTAAAGTCCTGTGCTGGAATCTCGTCCTGGAACCTTTTTTCCGACATACCTCTTCTGGAACCTGCATTTGATCAGTTTTCCCCTAATCCTGTTACTCTCTATCAAGATATTACAAAACATCGACTGAAAATTTGTGTAACTGGTATGTTGCATATTGAAATTTACTTCATGTACAGTATGCACATACTGTTCAATGCTTGCAATGTATATTTGGAATTGAAAGCACTAACGGAATCTATGATATAAGATCATTATAATACACTGCTGACCATATTGAGATGCATGTCCATATCATAATTTATTGCCTATTGCATATTAAAGTCTTATTTACTGTTGCATATCAAGCTGTCATCTCATGTAATATGTCTAATTTTGGGGGGATTCTACCAATCCTATAAAAATGAAAAATATTTGTAAAAGTTAAAGCACTATAATATTGATGTTTTCTATGCATCGGTTTTTATGAGTTAGGCTGGTTGCTTGAGTTCATACATTTCTAGTTAAGCAGAACAGTTGCATTATTTTATAGAGGAGCAAATCAAGAGATTTGCCTGGATAAGAATGATTTTATTAATGAATACTGTAAGTACTCTTAATTTTCTTTACCTAAAAAAAACAGCATTGAATGTAATGAAATGACATTTTCTGGGTGAGCCCCGGAGGCTCCTGGAGCTACCAGACTGATATATGCTATATTAGTCTGGGCATCATTCAATTGGGGTTCTGCCTGCCGGGGACTATGAGGCAGAACCTGGCCCCCCTCAGAGAGGCACAGGTAGCAGTGGCCTGTGGAAATCCCCATGTGTTGGTGAGCATTCCAT
This sequence comes from Procambarus clarkii, assembly GCF_040958095.1. Lineage (NCBI taxonomy): Eukaryota > Metazoa > Arthropoda > Malacostraca > Decapoda > Cambaridae > Procambarus > Procambarus clarkii. Next base: position 13,156,765 of record NC_091172.1, on the reverse strand, counting down.
GTCTGCCATCGACCAGGGTTAGGCACCCAGAAAGGTACGCAAAACAACCCCACCTGCTAAGAAATTGCAACCGAAGACTGAACAGAAAGACAGAACTTCCTCAAAACATAAGGAAACAAGCAAACAAGCGAACGTCATTCACCACCACCGTGCTGCTTGTCCACGCAGCTCTCTCCTCCCTGGGACAGGGAGGGGGAAGCCCTGGAACCCCCACACCGGCTACTCGCACCTCCAGTTTGGAAGCTGAGCATGAAAAACAAAACACAAACTGCTGACCGGAGGGAGGGAGGGTGCCAAGCAGTCTCAGGGCTCACCCATAAAAAGGCATTTCATTAAAATCAACACTGGTTTTCTGTGGGGAGCCCCCTCCAGCTCCCTGGAGTTACCTAACCAAAAGCAAGTAAAAGAGGGACTTACCCGAGAGGCGGGCCCCCATGCGCACATCAATTCGAAGTCGAGACAACTGGCTGCAACTTGCAACCCAAAGCCCACACGAATGACCGGGACCAGGAATATTGACCAGATAATGGGTGGCTAGGACCCTGTTCGACCTTCAAAACCTCCGTGCCCGAATGTAAGCCCAAGATATGTTGCCGAACACAGCAGGCAAAGCAGCAATCTTATGAACGTCATGGGCATGAGGGTAGACCACAGGCTGGCTAGACTTAATAACCCTGCATGAGCAGCCATAGGTGAAACAAAGCACAAGAAAGCTTGTGAAAAGGGACTGAAGTGACATCCTAAACGCAAGCTGGAGCGGCTCTGCTAGCGCCGCGTGATAAGAGGCTACAGTATTGGGTATCAAATGACAGCCCTGAAAAAGCCAAGAAAGAAAGGATAAAACAACCTGATTGGAAATAGAAGACAACGTACAAAGAGAGAGAGAAAATGGCAAAAAGAACGGTGCTGCGCAGCACCGGTAAAGCGGTAAATAGACATTTATTGCTTCTCACACACAAATGTATGAAGAACTCGGGTGGTTTAAATGTGTAATTGTCCGTCTCGCTCTTCTAGCTACTCCCATTTTTTTGTTCATAGGGTGTTGGAGTGTAATTACCTAAGTGTAGCTACAGGATGAGAGCTACTCTTATGAATGATGTCTTGTTTTCCCAGTACTCTCTCATATGACACTTTGAAATTAGTGATGGTTTCAATGTGTTTTAGATCTCTGTATCTCTCTGGTGTTTTTCTCTCAATTCTACTGTAATTTCTGATTCTCAGGCTTCTATAAGGCTTTTTGATGGAGCCAGAGTCTATTGCAGATAGTCACTTATAAGTCACTAGATGCCTGGTGCCTCCTAAAGCTTGGATGGTACCAGGTTGTAACATTGAAGAACTACTAATGACCCATTAGAAAGGGGCATTTCATTACATTCAACTTTTTTTTTAAGGATTTGATGAGCTCACTGTTTTTGTTGGCACAAGATCACGAAGCCGCATCTTCCAACTGAACCCACCACGAAATGATAGAAGATATCACATTATTGTTACTGTTCAAGTTGAGCACCTCACAACACGGGTCACAGTTCGAAGTCCCCTGCAGGTCAGTTAATTTATCTTTTGTAAACTTTTACATGATCCACATGTTCTATTGCCACAAGAAAGATTTATCAACTACTTTATTTGATTATCATTGTGCACTATTAATAAGAAAGTTACAATTGTTCCTTAACAATGAGTAGAAGTACAGTAACACAATTTAAACCTTATTAAATTTTAGCAAAAATAACATTTGTGACAATCTATGAATTATGTGCACAGGTCTAACACAGATGATATATTTGCTCCACCGGGTACCAGATAACTGTAGAGATGTTGAAATCTAATGTAAATGTTCATCCCACTTAGGTGACCATAGGGAAGGGATTCTTGAGATACAACCTTAGAAAAATTGGACATTTATGAATAACCATTGGTTATATCTCCAGCCATACTTATTATTGGAATTTGGTTCTTTATACAAGTATTGTTGATCTGGGCATCCCTCTCAGTATTTCTCTCCTGGTTGCACATTGGCAGAGACAGAACCTTCTCCTGTTCCCTCAAGTTGTTCACGAGATTACATACTGTTGTATTCCTCGGTAAATTACTATGCACTTGATTTGGGGAGTTCTTTGCTGCTGTTAATTCGGGGGAGTCCCCAACTTACAAATGGCATCAAAATCCAATTTTTTGTCTTATTTCCTACTAAACAAATTCTTAAGTACATACGTGATGAAGAGTGATTAAATATACTATTTCAGTTCTTTATCGAGGAAAAGTGCCTCGATAACGGCTGATAAGGTGAAGAAGTGAGTTGGTGGTTCAACAAAAGACTATAGGATGTTGCAAGAAGACCTTGACAAACTTGAGGAGTGGGCAGATAATTGGCAAATGGAATTCAATACAAATAAGTGTAAAATAATGAAAATGGGCAAAAGATATAGTAGACCTGTATTTAACTACACCATAAGAGAAAGGTAATTACAAGAAACAAGAGAAAAAACCTGCAAGTAGACATAATCCAAACTCTAAAACAGAAGCTTAGGTGAATAGGGTAACATCGGAACCATCTTGAGGTTATCTTGAGATGATTTTGGGGCTTAGCGTCCCCGTGGCCCGATCCTCGATTTTGTTACACACTCTCGGGAAGCAGCCCGTAGCAGCCGTCTAACTCCCAGGTACCTATTTAGGTACCTGGGAAGTACCTAAATAGGTACCTGTTTAGGTACCTCTGTTCACCTGATGCTAGGTGAACAGATGCATCAGGGTGAAAGAAATATTTTGCCCATTTGTCTCCGCCTCCACCGGGGATCGAATCCGGAACCTCAGGACTACGAATCTGAAGCGCTGTCCACCCAGCTGTCAGGCGCCCCGGGAAACATACCATAGCATACTCCGGGAATAACCATATGGGAAGTTATCAATATAAGGGCATTTAAAAATCTAAACAGGGAGGCTTTCAGGTTCAAACACACTGCCTATGTGAGACCATTAATTGAGTATGTAGCATCAGCATGGAACCCACCGCTGACAGAGGAGGATAACAAGAGACTACAAGATAACCTGGACAGACTGAAGGAATTCAGGTCCAACAAATGGCTACTAAAGATTAACCCGAGCAAGCTCAAAGTGATGAAGATAGATGTAGGGAACAGGAAGACACATTAAATATGCCAAAACTAGAAGACAGAAGAAAAAGAGGTGATATGATCACTACGTACAAAATAGTAACAGGAATTGATAAAATCGACAAGGAAGACTTCCTGAGACCTGGAACTTCAAGAACAAGAGGTCATAGATTTAAACTAGCTAAACACAGATGCCGAAGAAATATAAGAAAATTCACCTTCGCAAATAGAGTGGTAGACGGTTGGAACAAGTTAAGTGAGAAGGTGGTGGAGGCCAAGACCGTCAGTAGTTTCAAAGCGTTATATGACAAAGAGTGCTGTAATTACCTAAGTGTAATTACAGGCCCGACAAGACCCAGGACCATCAACGAAGGAACGCAGAGCCAACCAACGAATGACGCGGGCACAGGGACAGACAGCAGACTGGCAGGACCAAACCACCAAGCGGACGAACAGTGAAGAGGGGAACTCGGAACAAACCTATCAGGAGAACCAAAAGAGCCAATACCCAGGCGCCCGAGGAGGGCATGAAGCACTCCAACCCGACCTCCAGAGGCCAACACCAACAAGAAAAGAGCCTCGAAAAACAACTCTGAACCGGAGGGACCACCACAAACTGAGGAGAAGATGAAAGTGCACGCAATCCAAGAACCAGGACGGCTCAAGCAGCACAAGAGCAGGCCGGAGGAGAACCACGCCAGAGATGGCTTGCGAAGCGGCGCTGAGGCAACTTCCAAAGCCGAAGCAACCCGGAACGGCTCTGTCAGCGCCGCACGAGACAAGGCAACAGAATGTGGCAAGATGACAGCTCTAAACCTCCACAAGAGAAGGACCAGACCACGCCAAGAAACATAGCAAACCAACGAAGGGACAGAAAGACAAAGGAAGGACCACCAAAGAAAACCCCACATGGCCGCCAAGACAAAGCACGCAGGTGGGACACAATCAACAAAACCACCTGACCACCAACAGATGGCGAGATACTCGAAGCAGAACCGGACCAGCCCCGCCATGGACCAATCGAGCATAGGTGGTGTAGGAGTGGGAAATCCTTGGGTGCGAATACCGAGCAAGCAGAGCCGGAACCCAAGCCGGCAAGGAATGAGAAGGAACGTCTGCTGTTCAGAAAATTTCCCAATGCCAGCGAGCTCGCCAGGAGATCGGAGACACTGTGGTTCCGATGCGAGAGTCGTGAGAAAAGACACCACGAGATCTGGAAAATGCCAACTGGCAGGGTAAGCCAGGAAACCAGGAACCCAAACCTGGCAAACCGGGAAAGAACCAAACATAGGGGCAGTGCAAAAGCAGGAACTGAACATGGACAAATCCAACCTAGCCTCACAACTCAGAGAGAACCCCAGCAACATCAGAGGCCTGAGACTACAACACGCCTCCACGACACATAAGGGGCAGAACAGGCCAACCCCTCACAGCATATTACCCCGCAGGGCAATCGACCTGAAGTGAATACAGGAGAACAAGCCATACGGACTTGAAAAACAGCCCCAGCACCAGCAGCGAGGGACACGAGCGTAGAAGGAAGATGAGGAACGAGGAAGACAGGCAGCAAAGGGATTGGAAGGGACAGGACCAACAACACAGAGGCCATGTCCATGTCAGGCGAATGATAGCCGATAGGCGAGACCAAAGAATCATAGCTCAACCTCTGCAAGCACAGCAAGGTAAGGACAACTAGGTGAGCACAGAGAATCCAATGTATGTCCAATGTAATTCTGTAATCCAATGAGAATCCAATGTATATCCAATGTAATCCAATGTATATGAAAGGGTCGTAAGCCAGGCACTTCAAGACGGGCAAGGAAAGAGTGACCCAGTTAAGACCACGAAAAATGGGGCCGTGACCCACAGTGTAACAAACAACTCAGACGAACAAGGAAGGACCCAGGAAGAAGTACCCCAGGGCCAAACTAAACGCCACAGCCAAACCCCAACACGGATTCCCAGTATCAAAACCACAGCAAAATGTCACCTCCGAACATCCTGACCCAGTGGAATATGTACCCCATAACATGTACCTCCACCATTTCACCTCGTAACATGGCGAAGGTGGGGGCCCAGGATTGACTCAAGCATGTGATGGACATGTATATGAATGGGAGGACTGGATGGGTATAAATAGGAACTGCCTCATATGGGCCAATAGGCCCTCTGCAGTCACCTATGTACTTATGTTCTTATATTCATATCCACAAACCAGTGCTTGGCCGAAAGAGACGCCAAACCACATAAACTAACCTGCAGAACATAGGCATGAACGTGCCATGACACAATGTAGCCGAGAGGATTCCGGGAGCACTGCCAGAGGAAGAAGGCTAGAGTCACACCTGCAGGAGAAGAGTAGGGTAGAGGCGAATGAGGCACCCCACACCCACATGCAGGGAAAACCCAGCGTTCCCCCCATAGCGGCAATCCAGAACACCCCCAGCATCTTCGGGGCATGGACTGGAGAGACGAGAGGAGCGAGAGGTGAAGCATTCGAGAGAAAAAGGATGCGAACACCAGCACTTGAGTACACCGTCCACAACAAAACAAACTCCCACGGCGCATGTGCAGGACGCATGAGGTCCCACCAACAAGGCGTATGGCAAAAATATTAGCAGTGCCTAGACAGAGCATGGAGAGACGATATAATGACAAAAGAACAAGACAGGATCGAAAACCAAGAAGAATCACTGAAGCGGACCCACGAGTCCAAAAAGGACTGGAAGACGACAGACTTCCAATAATGCAGGAAGAATCGAAGACCTTCCCGAATCCCCGAGATCTCACAGACGCAAACAAAATCACAAAGGCTCATAAAGGCACAGTTGCACCCAAGACCAAAAGTCATGCAGAATCCCAATAATAGGGGAACATGACCCCGACAAAACGAAGAAGTCCCGCCCCAGAGAAAAGAGGGTAGAAACTGAGAAAAGTACCCACCGAAAGGACAGAACCGAACGGACCTGAAGGGACAAGGATCCAAACCCGGGGAAGGGCCGATGCCCAACAACTCGTACGTAGAGGGGGAAAGGAAAAAACTCACTCCCCGTAACTGCAAGCCCCGCACTGAAAGTGGAAAACCCCGGCGGGATCCAATGGGGCCAGAGGCCCCCCAAGTCAGCCCCTCCCCAACCCCGGGAACCACCATGGCAGGCCCCGGGGCCGTGCCGTCCCCCCAAAGCCCCAGCTTCACAAGAAAAAGCTGGGGCAGCCAGAAAAGTACTAAGGAAAGAAGCCCACTGGTAGACTCATACAACCCAGCTGGAGGAACAGGCATGATTGCCTCCGTCACTACCCTGGAAGGGAAAACCCCCAAGACCGCCCGAGTCTCAAGACCATCAAATCCCTGCCCCGACCTCAAACCCACAAACGGAAAGGATCCGGATGCAGGAAGAAGGGGGGAAGGACCAGACGAAACCACAACACACAACAAGGGAAAGACAAGGGGACGAGGAAGGAACAAAACCAAAGCAACCAACACCCCCAAGCCCCGTCACAACAACCAAAACGGGGCAGCCTCGGGGCTTCCAGGGAGAAAACAACCAAACGCATTGCAACCACCTGAATCCAACATGCAGCGGCCGTGCTGCCTTCACCCGCATAGTCAGCTTTAGACCGGGTAACCGAGTCACAAACAAGCAACGAAACTCGCAGGACTCTGGGTCGAAGGTGCCACCGACCCCACAGGCAGCAGGCGGAGGCAAAAACAATGAGAGTCACCCTGAAACAAGGGAGACAGAGCAACCCGCAAACTTGCACAAAGCGAGGGGGGACTCAAGGGTCACATCCATCGGACCCACACGTCCCCGTGGGGTTTCTCAGGATCCTGAGACGGAACTCACGCTCAGGGAATCCCAGGCAGGGTAGGATTCGGCGCCCAGAACTACCAAGCAACGTTATAAAGGTGAACCTCAGGGACGTATACACTCACGGGGACCTAGCAGGGGGCACCACCAGAAGAAAACGTAGTAGGTCAGACACCAAGGGCAAGCAGGACCCCCCTCCCCCTCGCAAGGCACAAACAAAAAGAAAAACAAAATCCTGCAAGAGGACAACGTACCCAAAGTCGGCCACTATGAATGGTGAAAACAAGCTGAGCAGCACCGTGTGCCCCATACCAGTGCAAACTGACACTTACCCTAAGGTAAACAAGGGAGACAAAACATCCAAGCACCCAAAGGGCCGCCGAAAAAACGAGTAATTTTACAACCCAGCAGAAGCAGGACCAAGGAACTTGTGGAAGGTAACCCCAAGTCCCAAGGGCAGTACTTATAGGGCACCTAGGGAAGGTAACCCTAGGCGCATGCAGCCCGAGTATTTGTCCATGAAAGCTTGCTTTTCCCTTCTTCGCATGCTCTCTCTGTAGTAAGGCATCACAGTGTCATTGAAAAGATTAAGACAACGGCCTACTACAGTTTTGTCTGGGTGAGTGTGTTCAATAGTTGTTTGAATCTCTTCCCACATCTGACACACCTTCTTAATTACTGCAGAAGGGACATTCGCTGGTGCTGTTGCCACCACCTCCTCCTCCACTGCAGAATCATTCGCTGCTGTGTTGGCTTCCTGTTCCTGTTGAAGGGCTAGGAGTTCTTCGGTGGTCAGTTCTTCGTTGTGTTCTTCCACCAACTCCTCCACATCATCACCATCCAATTCCAAGCCCATTTTCTGGCCTAGACTAACAATTTCCTCAACAATAGGCGCATCATTTATAGGCTCAAACCCCTCAAAGTCTAGTTCTCTCACACCTTCAGGCCACAATTTTCTCCAGCCAGAGATCAGGGTTCTTTGAGTCACTTCTTGCCAGGCTTTGTCAACGAGTTTTAAAGCACTAAAAATGTTAAAATGCTCTCTCCAGAACTCTTTGAGGGTGAGGTTTGTGGCTTCAGTCACTTCAAAACATTTCCGGAAAAGTGCCCTTTCATACAGTTTCTTAAAATTCGCTATGATTTTCTGGTCCATAGGCTGAATTAGAGGAGTGGTGTTAGGAGGAAGGAATTTAACTGTGAGGAATTTATTGCATTGAGGCATCAAATCATCTTCCAAGCCTGGAGGATGAGCAGGAGCATTGTCAAGGAGAAGCACGGCTCTGAGTGGCAATTGTTTCTCCTGCAGATATTTTTCTATGGCAGGGCACAGCACTTCATTCACCCACTCCGAAAAAATAAGCCTAGTCACCCATGCTTTTTTATTAGACTTCCACATCACAGACAAACGGGTTTTCTGCACATTATACTGTTTGAAAACCCTTGGATTTTCAGAATGATACACTAGCAAGGGTTTAATTTTTAAATCGCCACTCGCATTTGAACACAGCACAAGCGTAAACCTATCTTTCATAGGCTTGTGTCCAGGCAAGGATTTTTCCTCCTTGGTAATGTATGTCCTCTTAGGCATTCTTTTCCAAAACAGTCCTGTTTCGTCACAATTAAACACTTGTTGCGGTAGGTATCCCTCAGCCTCTGCAAACTCTTTAAATTCGTCAATAAATCGTCCAGCGGCTGGTTTGTCTGAGCTGGCTGCCTCCCCATGCCTTGTAACACTATGGATACCACTTCTCTTTCTAAATTTTTCAAACCAGCCCCTGCTTGCCTTAAACTCTTTCTTTTCTGCATCACTCGTTGCAGGGGTCTTCTTTAGAAGGTCTTCGTGCAACACCCTGGCTTTCTCAGAAATAATGGCCTCCGAAACACTATCACCCCTCAACTCCTTGTCGTGTATCCAAATTAATAACAACTTTTCCACTTCTTCAAGTATTTGTGGTCTTTGTGTCGTTAATGTTCTTACTCCTTTTGCCACATTAGCACTCATAATCTTATCTTTCTTCTTAAGTATAGTGCATATTGTTGATGTCGCTTTGTTGTACTGCCTACAAAGATCAACAACACGTGTACCGTTCTCATGCTTTCGAATGATCTCTTGTTTCTGCTCTATTGTCATCCTCACATGAGCTTTCTGGCCTTTATCCTTACCACTGGCTTTCTTGGGACTCATGGTGAGATATATAATAACAAATTGTATAGACAAATCACCAAAAATCCAACAAAACACTGAAAATTCACGACAAGAATTGATGTGGGGGTAGTCACTGCGCGCGAGACAATGGTGAACTGAGGGGCAGCGGGGCAGAGGGGCGACGATCGCCGAACGACCACGCGCTAGGTCGGCTGTACGCGTATCAACAAACTCGCGTTCAAACTCGACTCCCGAAGTAACCATCGCCTTCCGAGACAAATTTTTGGAGTAAATACACCTCGCCTTCCGAAAATCTCGCATACAGGGACAATCGCATTCCGAGGTACCACTGCTGTACAATGACTCCTGGCTCTCGCACCCCTGGACGACAGCTACTACACTCTAAGCACAGTGCTGAAAAATCCCTGGAGCCAGAGCACACGACCTCTGCCACTAGCATCAGCGTTAGAACTGAAGGGTGGATAGCAGACGCGAGGGTCTGGGGTTCCCCCTTCCCCCTCCCGGAGAGGGAAGAGCTGCGCAGACAGCATGACGTGTGATGTCATGCTCGTTTGCTTGTTTCTTTTTGGGGAGTTCTATCCACTTGTTCAGCTTTTGGTAGCAATTTTCACCAGAATAGGGGTTTGTTTTGGGATGCTTACCTTTCTGGGTGCCTGACCCAGTGTATGTCAGACATGGAATGCTTCCAATCACATGGGGTTTCTATAGGCCATTGCTTCCCATGCCTCTCTGAGGGGGCCAAGTTCTGGCTCGTGGTCCCCGGTAGGCCCACAGAACTCCATACACATGACTGATGCCAAAGTCTGACATTAGCATATCACCCTGGATAAACTCCGGGGAGCCGACGAGACTTCCGCCAGAAAATATGATGAAAGTGTTGATGTTTAGAGAGGTAATTAGCATTTCAGGAATAACCAGCTAGGAGGCAGTACATAAAGAACTGGATCTTACTCCCCTGTAGTCACCGATAGGTTAATAGCGATAAGTAAGCACTTTTTACTACTTCCTCCTTTAGTAATTACTGTATATATATTTGCTCTTCAAAAAGTATCCAATTAGACAAACTTGTAATTCCATCATTCAAGGTTATAAGTCCATCATCATAAAACCAGCGTTGAATGTAATGAAACACCATTTTCTGGGTGAACCCCGGAGGCTCCCTTGAGCTTATCGGGCTAATGTATGTTATGTTAGACCGGGACATTAGCTATGGAGTTCAGACCTACCAGGAATCAGCGCCAGAACCTGGCCCCTTCAGAGAGGTTTCAGGGAGCAATGGCCCTGGAAAACCCAATTATGGTTGGGGATTTTCCTTATCTGCCATTGACCGGGGTCAGGCACCCAGAAAGGTAGGCATAACAAAACAAACCCCACGTGGTAAAAACTACAACAAAAACCGAACAGAGAGGTAGAAACTCCCTACAATTCCAAGGAAACAATCAAACAATCAATTTACTGCCGCGCCGGTCATCCGCGCAGCCCTCCCCACCCCGGGAGGGGGAGGGGGGGCCCCGGACCTCACCACACCGGTTGCCTTCAGTTCGGAAACTAGGCTTCAACCAACGCGAAAAAAAACACCAACCGGATGGGAGGGAGGGTAGCCAGGGAGCCTCCGGGGCTCACCCAGAAAATGTCATTTCATTATATTCAACGCAGGCTTTCTGTGGGGAGCCCCTACAGCTCCCTGGAGCTACATTCCCAAAGAGAAGGAATTAGGGACTTACCCGGGAGGTGGCGGCCACAAACTCCTCAATGCGAAGTCGAGACAACTGGCTGCAACCTGCGACCCAAAGCAACACAAGAACGCCGAGGAGCAGGGATGTTCACCAAATAACGGGCGGCCAGGACCCTGTTCAACTTCCAAAATCCACACGCCCGAATATGAGTCCAAGACATGTTACCAAACACGGCAGCCAAAGCTGCAAACTTCCGAACGTCATGGGCGCGAGGATAGACCGCAGGCTGGCTAGACTTAATAACCCTGCGGACAACCTGGGAGACCCGAGCCCTGGAACAGGGAACGAGGGAAACCGGATCAACCCAAAGCGCATCCCCAGCCACCCCAGCTGAAGCACGCAGGTAACGGCGAAGTGCTGCAACCGGACACAACACATGATGCACCCCCAGCCGAACTAACCAAGCATCAATGACCCACGGACCCCCTCCGGAAAGCAGCCATCTCGTTCTTCGCCAGAAAAGATGGAGAAGGCTGCTAACGGACAAACCTACCCCCAGGACCAAAAGAGCAGAAACCCCTGAGCCGGAGGAGAGCATGAAGTTCCCCTACCCAGCCCCCAGAGGCCAATGCCAACAAAAACAAAGCCTTGAAAAAACAATTCGGAACCGAAGGGGCCACCACAAACCGAGGAGAGGAAAGATAGGAGAGCACCCTGTCCAAGGACCAGGATGGCTCAGGAGGCGCATGAGCAGGCCGGAAGTGAAACATAGCACTGGAAAGCTTACGAAACGGGGCGGATGTGACATCCACCCCGAACGCTAGCATGAGCGGCTCCGCCACCGCCGCGCGATACTAGGCGACAGTATTAGGCATCAAATGACGGTCCTGAAAAAGCCAAGAAAGAAAGGACAAGACAACCCGATCCGAAAGAAAAGACAACCTACAAAGAGCCAGAAAATGGCAAAAAGAACACCAGGAAACTTCATACAGTTGCCGAGACAAAGCTCTCGGGTAGGACACCATCAGTGAAGCCACCTGATCAGAAATGGTTTTACATCCGCATCAAAAAGACCAGACGCGAAGAGGAGAGGAGAAGTTCGAACCAGCCGTGTACCGGACCGGGCCGACCTGCTGAAAGAGGCGGAGCCGCGGGAAAAATCCCGGGTTTGGGAACCGAGCCAATAGCACTGGAAACCAAGGCTGGGCTGGCCACCAAGGAGCCACAAGGACTACTCTCCCTGGGAATGTCTCCAACCAAACCAGAACCCGAAGCAACAGCTGGACTGGGGGGAAGAGGTACAGGTAACCCCACCTCGACCAGTCCTGCCGAAAGGCATCCACTGCGAACGCCTCGCAGTCGGGGAAGGGCGTCACATAGATTGGGAGACGCCGAGACCACGCCGACGCGAAGAGGTCCACATCTGGGAGACCGTACGTCTGGCAGATCCAACGAAACGTGTCATTGTCGACCATCCACTCCGTGAACAGGGGATGGAAGCGTGACAGACCGTCCGCCAGAACGTTGGACACTTCCCGGACATGAACCCTCACGGAGAGCCAAACCCTGAGAATCCAGCAGATGAACCACTCGAAGAGACCAACCCCAAAGAGCCAAGGACCAAAGAGAACCCCTGCAGTTCAGGCAATGAACCACTGGAGAACAGTCCAAATGGAGGCGAATGGTCGATCCCCGAGCAACCCGAACCCTCCGAAGAGCAAACCAGACTGCTGCGAACTCCCGAACCGTGCTGTGAGCCCGATGGAAGGACGGACCCCACCGTCCCTGGCCTGCTTGGTGAGCACTGGTCACAAAGCCCCAGCCGAGAGACGACGCGTCCATGAACACATCGAGCGAGGGCTCGGGAAGGCACCAAAGCACCGAACCCCGAAAACCCTGAAGAGGAAGCTGGTGACGGAGCAACCGACACAAGGCCCTCGGAGGACGAATCCAACGATCACGAGAGAGGCAGATGGGACGTCCCCGAAGGAATCAAAACAGACGCCGAAGCCAAACCCAACTAGGTGGGTAGACTAGCATGGCGAAGTTCAGACTCCCGCACAACCACTCGAGCAACCGCAGAGTGACCCGGGACCCCCTCAGAAACAGCCGGCAGTGGTCCCGCAGCCGCAACAACGCCTCTGGAGGGAAAGACAAGGAAGCGGTCCGAGAATCCCAAACAAGACCCAGCCAGGTCCGAACCTGGGAAGGAACCAAATGGGACTTCCTCCAGTTCACCAGGAACCCAAACCTGGTGAGCTGGGAAGGAACCATATCCCTGGCGAGCAGACAAGCTGACCGACTGGGAGCCCACACCAGCCAGTCGTCGAGGTAGGCCAAAACCCGAATCCCTAGAAGACGAAGACGGGTCACCACAACCCAGGTCAGACTCGTGAAAACGCGAGGTGCCAGATTCAAGCTAAAAGGTAGGCATCGAAAACAGTAAGAGTGATGCCCCACCACGAAACCTAACCAGTCCCTGAACCCCGATGAATAGGAACGTGCCAATAGGTGTCATTGAGGTCCAGGGACACCATCCAGGCACCCGGCTCCAACACAAGCCGGACCTGAGACAGAGTAGTCATCCGAAAGGAGGGGCAAGGAATCCAGGGGTTCAGACGGGAAAAGTCCAAAATGAACCTCAGATCCGCACAGTCTCATTTCGGCACTGGAAACAGACGGGAAACCCACCTGAGGGACGTAGTCGTTTCGACCACGTCCAAGCGCACCCACTCCAAGACGACTTGACGAAGCGCAGGAGAAGAAACCTGCCCTGTTAGCCCCGAACCCCCAAAAGGAGGACGAGTCGCTAATGCCACCGCAGGCCAGATGACACGACCCACAAATCGTGGGACCAAGCGTGAGCAAACAGAGCGAGCCTCCCCCCCCCCCCTCCCATTGCTCTGTCAATGGGGCAAACCGCAAAAGGGCCGACACCCCTTACGAGAACCCAAATGTCGAACAGGGCGATCACCTCGCCGACCAGACAACCCTGGCCCCGAAGGGAACAACGGGTCAGAAACTGACACCAATGGCCCACCTCGACCAGCGGAACCCGGAACCTTGGCACAACCCCTCCGAAACTGCCGAGAACGACTGCTTCGGAGAATCAACAAGTCCACCATAGGACTACAACTGGACGAAGCCGCGTGCAGAAACTGAGAGACCGCAGTCTCTGCAAACAGCAACAGACAAAACGGAGACAAAAACCTAAGAGCCAGGGCCCAAGCAGATTCCAAAGAGAGGGCAAGCACAGCCTGATGGCACGCTAGGCTAGAAGCAAAAAACAGAGACACCGCTTCCTTCAGGATGGGCGCAAAGTGCTTAAACAGTGCAGCTGACGCCCTAGCTGCCGAAGTCAGTGCCCCGGACGAAAGCCCTTCACTCAACGTTCCCACATCCTCCTCAAGCCAAGCAGAAGAGAGCTCGAGAAGGGAAAATAAACACAAGACCGAAGCCAAATGCCCACGGGCGCGCAACTCCTCCGCAACCAATGAAGCCGAAAGCTGAGGAACCTGCACATGAAGCTGGAAAAGGCCAACATCCCGAGAAAGCACGGGAGCGAACAAGCACGCATTAAGGTGCTCAAACTCGCCCCCCCCCCCTGTAAACCTGCATAAAAGTAGAAGTTTCCCGCCAATCAAGCGTGCGGATCCAACAGAACCCATGTCACGCCCCCAACGAAAAAAAGGGCAGTCTGCCAGCCAGGAAGACTCCGGAACCTCCAAACACACCCAAAAATGGGAAGAAGAACCGAACTCCACCGAGGACGGATCCATTGCAGAGGCATAACCCGGGTCTCGCAAGAGGTAAGCAGTAAGAGCTTCCCGAACCACCTTCACCGGAGATACGGGAAATAGAAAACCTCTGGAAAGATGGATCCGAGGTACCCAAAGGCGCCCGGAACTGAACCCGGGGAGGAGCCGAACCCAAATCATACTCATACAGGGAAGGGGGGTAAGAAAATCCCTCCCCCCTGCAACAATAAGCCCCACGAGGAAGGCAAAAGCACCCAAGTGGGGTCAAAGGGGGCCCAAGGCCCCAGGTTGACTCCTCCCCAGTCCCAGGATCTCCCACGTCGGGACCCAGGGCAGAGCCGTCCTCCAAACCCTGTACCCCTGAAGAAAAGGCAGACAAGAAGGGGGTCTGCTGGTGGGACCCAGAAGCCTCGGCAGGAGGAACCGGCTCAAATGCCTCCATCCCCGACCCGGTTGGGGCGGCCCCCGAGGCAGCCCGAGTCTCTTTACCAACTAAACCCTGTGCCGAGGTCGAAACCCTCAGACGTTTTGGAGCCGGACACAGGGGGAGAGGTGCAGGAAGAACCACAGGGGAAGGACCAGGGGGCACGGCAGGAGCCAAAGTCAAAGTGACTAACGCCCCCAGGTCAGGGTCCCTAAAACTAAAACGGGGCAGCCTCGGGGCATCCGGGTGGGAAACCAACCTAGCGTGTTGCAATAACCTTAACCTAACATGCAACGCTGAAGCTGCCTGTACCCTAACAGGAACATCCTCAGAGTAAAACTGGAGCACAAGCAGAGAATATGACTCGCAAGACTCCTGGTCAAAGGTGTCGTTGACTCAACAGGCAGCATGACCGAGGCAAAACAGGTGACTGTCACCCTGAGACAAGGGCACACTGCAACCTTCAAACCCGCACAAGGCAGGCTGGAACTCGGGAGACGCATCCATAGGTCCCCTAGCCCCGACAGGGGTTTCCAGGGCCTGTAGGGTAACAACTATGGGAAGCCCGGGCAAGATGTTGCTAACCGGTTAAGAAACCCAAACAAACAAGGGTAGATGATAACACTGAAAACTCCTGGGACGTGTACAAGCATGGGGGCCTAGCAGAGGGCCACCAAAACAATATCAGGGGAACTATAGACCCACGAGGCAAAACCTCCACCAGGCAAACAAAAACAAAACAAAAGAAAAACCCTGCAAAAGTACACCGTCTCCAGAGGCAACAGGAACCGGTCACCGCTTAGGTGGCAGGCCGCGCAACACCTTGACGCCCTAACCAGCACAACACCACTCCCTACCCAAGGCCAAACAAGGGCCCCAAGCCCCAGCTGGCCCCAAGGGCGATGCAAATGCCGAGCAGCAAGAACCCCTACGGGAGCGGTTCCCGAACACCCCAGGGAAGAAAACCCTGACACGCAGGGGCAGTACTCACAGGATGCCTAGGGAGGAAGCCCCTAAACGCATGCAGCCCCGGCACTGATGAGGTACTCCTGGCCACCGCAAACCACACAAAGGCAGGAGAGAACGCCACACGAGGCAAACACCGCCTTAGGTACTCCTGGCCACCGCAAACCACACAAAGACAGGCGAGAACACCACACGAGGCAAACACCGCCTAGGAATTTGAGGCCAGAGAAGCATCTATCCTGGTTGACACTAGCTTACGAACTGAAGGTAGCTGGCGTGGTGAGGTCCGGGGCCCCCTCCCCCTCCCGGGAAGGGGAGGGCTGCGCGGACAACCTTTGCAGCAGTAAATTGATTATTTGATTGTTTCCTTGGGATTGTAGGGAGTTTCTACCTCTCTGTTCGGTTTTTGTTGTAGTTTTTTACCATGTGGGGTTTATTTTGTTATGCCTACATTTCTGGGTGCCTGATCCCGGTCGATGGCAGATAAGGAAAAACCCCAACCATAATGGGGTTTTCCAGGGCCACTGCTTCCTGAAACCTCTCTGAAGGGGCCAGGTTCTGGCGCTGGTCCCTGGTAGGTCTGAACTCCATAGCTAATGTCCCGGTCTAACATAACATACATTAGCCCAATAAGCTCCAGGGAGCCGTAGGGGCTCCCCACAGAAAAAGCAGTGTACAGTATATAATTTTCAAAGTTCTGTTCCACTGCCCTTGTAACTCTCTTGTACTCATGCCACCCTGTTTGTGCCTGTATCCAAATCCTATGATTTTTCTTAGTCTTTTTGTCTTTTTGGCCTTACGCTATTGACCCATGAGTTTTTTTTTCTATTCTCATCTGCATCCCATCTGAGACGGATGAACTGAATGTTGCTTCTGTGGATTCCTGTGCCATGAATTCCATCATCACATTTACTGACTTTCTTTCCAATTCATTTTCCCCTTTATTACTGGTTTCTAGTGAGATGTCATATTTTAAGCACTTTACAAGTCAAGCCTGGTCCCGGGACAGGCTTGAGGAGAAGAACTTTCAGAACCCCATCCAAATACAGTCAAGGTACAAATTTCTTATTTTGGGTCATAATAAGTCTAGAGTACTTGCTGCATCCCCTTCTCTTTCTCATGTCAGATCAGGTCTGACATGAGAAAGAGAAATAGGAGAAATAGGAATTGTTTATCTGATGAGTCCACTAAGCTTACTTCTCATGTTTCATCACCTCCATAAGGATCCTTTGTTGCCCAGTTTATTTCCCTGTAATTAAAATTCCTGAGTACTAGGATCATAGCCCTTGCTCCCATTGCCACTATGGCTGTCTTTTAAATCATTTTCAGGCATGCCTTAATTGCATATATAGTTCTCCCTTGGCCATCTTGTATTTAGTGGTGGTGTGAATAACCCCTACCACCAACTTCATGGTCTAACGCAATGCCGTATATGTAGACCAGCAGGTAGGTTACATCAGGAATCTATATTTCCTCAAAGATCCAGTGTTGTTGTATCAGTAGGACTATTCCTACTTTTCCCCTCGTTTATTCTTTTCTTCCTTATTGCTTGATATCCTCTTTGATGCAGTCTTTGTGAGGGTACTGCTATCTAGTGGTAGGAAAATGGGGGGATAGTAGACAGGCAAACAAACTGGCAGCTTGTTAGAGTGCTTCATCGTTGTCCTTCATAATGCTAAGTAAAGCTTGGAAAGGCTTTGAGTGAGTGAATTTTTTGTAGCCAGAGCTGAATTGATCTTTTAAAGGTAGCTTTTGTGAAGGCAAATAAAACTGGTTTATTATTTTCCATTAATACCTTGCTAAATCTCTCTTCCATATAGGTCCTGAATGACATGCCTCTACCTCTCAACATTTGCTTTAAGAAGAGTATAATAGAGATGCTCAGTTCATCTCTGGGAGAGATGCATGCAAGAGTGGTGTCCCCTGTTAACCCCTTTGAGGCCCATATACCCATGGTCACTCTTCAGCCAGACCAAATTTTCACAGTACCACTTACTGTTGCTTATCACTCCCCTCTACATATCCAGCCTGCTGCTGTAGAGTAAGTATGGGCAGTGCATATGGCTATGTGGTCAGACAAAGAGCTTAACACATAGTTATTTTTACTGTGCTTCAACACTCAGTCAAATGGAAGTTAGCTATAATAACATTTCTTTTCAAGTCAGTTTGCACAGAAAATGTGTCCAATAGAAAAATGGAAATTTGTTGAGAGATGTTAAGCTTTCTAAATATATGTTAAATTTTCTAGAGAGATGGTATACTCTCTAGGAAGATGTTAAGCTTGCTAAAGAGACATTAAACTTCCCAACAGATGTACAGCATCGATAACTGTACACTAGTGAAGTGTGGTACAGTGGTACCTTCGTTTTCGAATTTAATTCGTTCCCAGAGACGGTTCAAAAACCAAAAATTTTAATACCGAAACGAATTTTTCCATAAGAAATAATATAAATTGAATTAATTCGTTCTACACATCCCAAAAATATTAACTTAAAAATACATTTTATACATAATAATAATCTTATGTACCTTACATTTATTGAGGACTCTTGTTGGCATATGAAAGACAGTAAGGAAGGGGGAAGGAGGAGAGGTGTTAGTGTTTGAAAGGGAAGTCCCCTTTCATTATAACAGCAGTGATGACATTCCTAGGGTACTTTCTCTCTTACATTTTCAGGCATACCACTAGGACCTGGTTGTGGCTCACTGCTTGCTTGTCTAACTAAGAATCTGTCTATAGACACTTGTTGTTTTCCCCTACGTTTTAACACTTGTCTGTAGTGAGACATCACATTGTTTCACTATGAATGATATCTTGTTTTTCCTCTATTATCATCCTTACAGCTAGTTTCTTAGGTTGAACTTTACCACTGACTTTCTTGGAACACTTGGCATAATATAATATGAACTATATTCAGAAACCAAAAAAGCACTAACACAATGAAAGTTTTCACAAAGAATTCAAGCGTGGTTGTCACTAAGCGGGAGACACTAGTACTGTATACTGAAGCACACCACGTGCTCGGTCGGCACATACGTTTATCAACAAACTCGAGCACCAAGGCAGACCTCAAATACCGAATAAAATTTTTTGAAGAAATTGAGCTCAAGAACCGAAAAACATTTGAAAAGAGGAGCATTTGAAAACTGAGGTTCCACTGTACTGTATATAGAAGTAGGAAAGTGCAAGTGGTCATAATGGATTTTTCAGGAATCTTTGGCAAAGATAATAAAGTATATATATTGATTTAAGTATCAGGAAGTGTTAGTAATTGGAAGACATGTTGTCAGTAGAAGGATTCAGTGTTAGTAATAGGAAGACTCCATGTTGGCAGAAGATGGATTCAGTGTTAGTAATAGGAAGACTCCATGTTGGCAATAGAAGGATTCAGTGTTAGTAATAGGAAGACTCCATGTTGGCAATAGAAGGATTCAGTGTTAGTAATAGGAAGACTCCATGTTGGCAATAGAAGGATTCAGTATTAGTAATAGGAAGACTCCATGTTAACAATAGAAGGATTCAGTGTTAGTAATAGGAAGATTCTGCAGGTAAAAAGTTTGAGCAGTCTAAAAAAGATTGTGATATTTGAAGGCAATCTTCTCCAAACCTCATTCTTAAGTATAAGATAACAAAAATTATGTTAGCTTTAATAATAATTTATTAGTCCTTATGTATAGATTTGTTTTGTTTCAGTTATGGTATTAGCGAATTAGGAGTGTGGTGGAAGGATGTCCTTTCATCTACATGCTCATACCTCCTCACCAGCAAGCCCAAGTCAGAGCATGATCCAGATGTTGCTGCAGCAGTATGTACCCAATATATCTTTTGTGATAAAAATTTAGAGGCTATTATATTTGAATATATATTTCTGAGAGGAGCCCCTTTGGCTTCATGGAGCTATCAGGCTAATATGCAATTCATTAGACCAGGGCATTAGTTATAGGAGTTCAGCATACCGGGGATCATGAGCCAGAACCTGGCTCCCCCAGAGAGGCACAGGGAGTAATAGCCCTTGAAAACGTGCCCCCCCCCCCCCTGTGGTTGGGGGTTTTCCTTATTTACCATCAACCGGGGTTAGGCAGCCAGAAAGGTAGGCATAACAAAACAGATCCCCACATGGTAAGAAAATTGCAGCTGAAAACCGAACAGAGAAGCAGAACTCCCTCCAATCCCAAGGAAACAAGCAAACGTCACACCTCACCGCCAAGCCGCTTGTCTTCCCTTGCCGGCGACCCAGCCTTTCCAGTTTGTTGGCTAATGCATTCCAGGGTGGTCATCATCTCTGACCTCAATTTCCTATGGAGTGTTTTGCCTTAGTGATTACTTCTGCTGTTCATGGTGTGGTGGTCAGGTGTACCTAAAGTGTACCGGGGCTGCATGTACTTAGGGCAGCCTTCCCTAAGTGCCCTGTGAGTATTACCCTTGCATGTTAGGGTTCTCTTCCTCAGAGCATTCTGGACGCCATTTCCATAGGGGTTCTAGCTGATCGGCATCTACGCTGCTCTTGGGGCCAGCTGGGATTTCGTGGCCCTTGTTTGGCCTTGGGTAGGGAGTGGTATTGTTGCTGGTTGGGGCATCAAGGTATAGCGCAGCCAGCCTACCTATGCAGCGGCCGGTTCCTGTTTCCTCTGGTGATGTACTTTTGCAGGGTTTTTATTTTCTTTTTGTTTGCTTTGCCTGTTGGGGGTCTGCCTGGTGTGGCTATTGGACCACTTATAATAATTTGGTAGCCCTCCCTAAGGCCCCCCCCCCTCAAGTTTGAACACGTCACAGGGGTTTCAGTGTTTGATCTCCCCTCTTGTTAGCTTTGGGTCTCAACCAGTTAGCAACAGCTTTCCCAGGCTGGGCCCTTGAAAACCCTGTTGGGTCTCGGTGGACCTCTGGATGCATCTTCCGAGTTCCAGCTTCGCCTCGTGCGAGTTTGAGGGTTGCTTTGTGCCCTTATCTCAGGGTCACAGTCACCACTTTTGTATTCATCATGCTGCCTGTTCTATCAACGACACCTTTGACCCAGAGTCTTGCGAGTCGTGTTCTCTGCATGTTCTTCAGTTTACCCATTCTGATAACATTGATATTCGGGTACAGGTAGCATCCTCGTTGCATGCTAGGTTTAGATTGCTGCAACGCACTAGGTTGGTCGCCCACCCAGATGCCTCAAGGCTGCCCCATTTTGGTTATAGGGACCCGGACTTGGGGTTGTTAGTCGCTGCAACTTTGGTTCAGTCCATGCTTCCTGGTTCTTCTCCTGTTGTTCACCCTGCTCCTTCCCCATTTGCCCCCCTGCTTCCGGGTCCCAAACATCTGAGGGTTTCAGAGTTGAAGCAGGGTTTAGTTGGTAATGAGACTCGGCAGCTTCAGGGGGCTGCCCCGTTCAGGATGGGGACGGAGACATTCGACCCGGTTCCTCCTGCCGAGTCTTCTGGGTCCCACCAGCAAGCCCCCCTTCTTTTCTGCCTTTCCCCTGGACTCTGCCTTTTCTTCAGGGGTAGAGGGTATGGAGAACTGCTCCTCCCACCATATTGTTTGTGCTGTTATTACACTATATACTCATGTTATATACTTGTGTAAGTATCTACATTTGTGTTCACCATAGCGAACCACTAAGCTGATATGGTGATTCTGGACAATAACAGGTGGCCACACAGAGTCAGCAGACCAAGCTACCTCCCTCTCTTCCTTCCTCCCTCCCTCAGCATTACTGTTCCCACCATACTACTCACAGTGCAAATTATCACAACAGTCCTGCTATTATCAGAATCCTGGTCATTTTTATCATAGGGGTCTTCTGTAATACTAGCATTGCTAAATAATATCAGTTACATATACATATATTTTTACATTTTTTAAGCAATGCTGTGGTCACAAGCTGAACAGCAGTGCTGTTAGCTCATGCTGTGTGTGCCAGCCTTGCTTGCTCACTTAGTACTAAGGCTTTCACACCTCGGAATGTTGCCCATGATTTAACCCTTGCACTGCTCACCTATTTTCGGCAAAAACGTCTTGGTGCAATTGTCAAGGGCATATTTTTGTTATTTTTACAAATGTTCAGGTAAATTTAATGTCAAAATGTTTCCAAAGTCAACTATTTCCATTTCAAAACACAAATAGTAATGAAAACATTAAAAAACATTAAAATATAGCCAAATTAAAAAACAAAGAGCACAACTCTCTGAGCGCCTAAAGGCGCTTTGCGCAGTGCAGTGGTTAAAAAAAAAGAGGCATTTGCTTACAAGAGCCCTGCGGAAGCTGATGTAAACCCCATGTAGCCGCGGGACTTGTAACACTATAGCACTCTTCAAACATAACTTGCGTCCGATTTTTTTCTCTTGAGTCCGAGCATCGGACTGAGCTTGCGTCCGATAAAAAAATATTTGTATAAAATTCATTCATTATCCGATCGACTTTGGGATAGATTAAAAATGAGCGCCTTTAGAGTGCGCACAATTTGATACCAAAATGAAAGATGTAACATGAAACTTGATGTCAAAACACTTGAAAGATTAAAAATACGTTTTTTTGTCAAAATTTAAAAACCTTTGTTAAAATTCTATTTATTGTGCTATTATTATGGGACTAGTTTTCAAATGTGCACCTTTAGATTGCAAACAATTTGATACCAAAATGAAAGATGTAACACAAACATTTATGTCAGAACACTGGAAAGATATAAATAATTTTGCGATGATGAGCGTCCAAAATTAAAATATTTGTTAAAATTACAGTTATTGCTCTATTATTATGGGAATAGTTTTAAATACATGCCTTTATATTATGAACAATTTGATACCAAAATGAAAGACGTAACACGAAAATTGATGTTATCAAACTGAACGAGTACACATTAGGCTGCTGTGTGCAAATTGGTGCTCGTTCATGGTTAACTTTAGGCTTTGCTGCAGGGAGTCATGCTGGACTTTTGGACATTATATGCATATACACCTGCAGGGAATTTAACTGCGAACACAATGATACCAAAACGATCGACGTAGCACAAGAATTAAGATGTGAAAGTTGAAACGAGTATACACATTTTACGGATTTTGTGTGCTTACTGGTAACTTTTGCCGACTTTAGGCTTTGCTGTGGGGGGTCACATCGGGCTTTTGGACATTATATGCATATACACCTGTAGGGAATTCTATTGTGAACACTATTATACCAAACCGAATGACGTAGCATGAGAATTAAGGTGAGAAAACAGAAACGAGTATACACATTTCAGTGTCGCCCGCACTGATTGCCCGTTCGCCGAGGGCGTGACCTGTAAGTTGGCGGCGCGCGTGCCCAGGGCGCGAAAGTGGTAAATCTTGCACGGTACTCCAACACATCAATAGCTGTGGTGTGCAATTCCGCGACAGTCACTCACCACAGCTACTGATGTGTTGCGCAGTTTAAGGGTTAAGGGCCACGCCCTCTATGGGGATGTTGATAGACACTACAGAGTCTATTTTCCCTTTGTCCCTTTGTTCCCTTGGGACATGCATGATGGGTTCCTTATCCCATCCTGAGTGCAGTTGCACCCTTGGCTTACTTGGGCTCTTGCTGTCTTTTTCATTGCCAGGTGTATGTTGTTGGGCATTGAATCTTTCCGGGTTTCAAGGGCTTCCCAGGAGATACTTGTTTCTTCATATTGTAGTCCCTGGACTTTCTGGTATTGTAGGCTTTGTCACAAGTCCTTATTCATTCTATGGTAGAAAAGGCAATAAGGGTTCTAGGGTTATCTTGAGGTTATCTTGAGATGATTTCGAAGTTTAGTGTCCCCGCAGCCTGGTGCTTGACCAGGCCTCCTTTTCGTTACACACACCCCCAGGAAGCACCCCATAGCAGCTTTCTAACTCCCAGGTACCTATTTACTGCTAGGTAACAGAGACATCAGGGTGAAAGAAACTGCCCATTTGTTTCCGCCTCCATCGGGGGATTGAACCCGAAACCTCAGGACTACAAATCCGAAGTGCTGTCCACTCAGCTGACATGACCCTTGACTTTTTTCAATCTGAAAATTTTATCACCTGGCCCTCTAAGTTTGTAACCCTGACTGAACCTTTCGTCCTCATCTGAGTTTGGGCTGGGCTTTATCTGTACTGTGGATCTTTGTCTCCTAGCTTCCCACACTTTATCGAGGAAACCAGATTCTGGTTGTGGCTCCCGTTAAGTAAGAATGAGTCCCAGAGACCTGGAACTTTTCCTTAAGGCATGGCTTGTGCTGAGCTTAGCTTTGATGAGCTACTGAGATTCACACCAAGAATGGAATTTCATAATTTAAGGGAAAACAGCTCTGAAGCTTGTGGTGCCTTTAGTATTTGGGTGATTGTTGGTTAGTGGTAGGATTGTAGGAATGGTACTGCTTTCATTGGTAGGTTAGTCAGTATAAATATGATAATCCTGTTAATTCCATAGGCCATATTCTTGAAGTTAGTAATAGTTATTTGCACTTAAACTAATAAATCTGGAAATATTCTTAAATAGTAAAGCAGTTTCTTCAGGTACTCATACAAATGCAACTGATAATGATGTTATTATCTCCGTCATCAGAATCATTGCTGATTATTTTTCTTTTCAGGTGACAATGCAGGAAGGCATCAAATTAAGTAGTCTTCAGTGGGAAGGTTTGAGTGGAGTTCTCCCTAATTATACACTTCGTTTGACACCACCGCTAACTATTCACAATCATCTACCATGCACCCTGGTTATTACACATCCAGTTATTGCTCAACCTCTCACTCTGGATCCTGGTGCTCTGACCACTCTATATAAAGTCAATTTGCAGGAAAAGGTCTTCTTAGAGGTCCAGGTGAGTTACTAAATTTAAATATTTATTAATTTTCTATGTGGTTGTTCATCCTATGATAGCATTTCACTTTTCTGGGGGGGGGGGGAGCCCCATGTGTCTCGCTGAAGCTACTATGCTGATATAGTTCTAAACTACTAGGTCCCATCAATCGTGGAATTCTTTTCGGCTTAATGGGCACCACGAGCCAGAACCTGGCCTGTGATCCCTGTGTGGCACTATGATCAAATTGTCACATTTAATCATGTCCGTCATCACCCAAGAAGCACTAAGAAAGTCAACGAACAAAACAGACCACTACTGGCTGACCTCCCTCCTCCCCCAAACAAGTGAGAAGGGAAGGAGGGGAGAAAGGAAGCACCATATCAGCTTTTGTGTGTAAGATTTTAAATACTGTATTAGATTACATTTCCTACTACAGTATTAAATATTAAGTTTACTCTAAATTTTTGTATGTAAACCTATAATTAATTTTCTAATTAATCATACTGTAACTAATTTATGGTAATCATAAAATTATATTCTGCTGTATAAACTCCAAAATTCTCTGCAAATATCTTACATTAATTATATAGCAATCAAATCTATTTTAGCAGTCGCCATGGTGTAGTGATTAAGACGCTCATCTGGCATTTCGCGAGCGCTTTGTCCTGGGTTCGTATCCTGGCCCGGAAGGATTTACTGGGCGCAAATCCTTAACTGTAGCCTCTGTTTAACTCAACAGTAAAATGGGTACAGTTCTTGGTTGTTAAACGATTTTTTGCGGGGTCATATTCCAGGGAACATAGGATTAAGGATTTGCCCGAAATGTTACGCCTACTAGTGGCTGTACAAGAATGTAAGAACTCTTGTATATATAAATAAATAAAAAAAAAAATCCTCAACTTTATTACATGATAATATACAATATATTCATTTTTTCTGTGAATTATCATGATCACTCAAAATAACTTTCATGGGCTTATTTAGAGTCGCTTTTTGTTTAGACAATGTTAATCTTATTTCAGGTGTGTAATTATTTAGGCAGTGATTGGAATGGTACTTTAGAAATAGGAGCAGAAAAAGGAGATGACCATCGAACAGTTTCACTATGTCATGGGGATGGCAATGCTCGTAGGAAACTTGATTTGGCTCTGTACACTGTCAGAGATGGATCAACTTCTATTTATGTATATGCTCCTTACTGGATCGTTAACAAGACTGGACTTCCACTACACATTCGAGTAAGTACAGTCTTACAGATATTTCTGGGATGAACGCTTCAGTGGCTCTCTGAGCTTAGTCTTTTGTGCCACCAAACCTTTGCTCTTGATTGATTTTCCCCCATAGTTTTGTATTTGATCTGTAGTCATCTGCGGCCTTCACATAGTAGAGTGAGTCAGATTCTGGTCCTGATAGATGGGTTTCAGATGCCTGCTATGATGGACTAAGGCGTGGTGGTACCACAGATACAGCTTGAGAAGCCACTGAGGACCAACTGGAATAGGGACTTTCATTTCATTCATTGCCTGATTTATCTATTGTATGTAGAAAGTAGAATCAGTACTATTGAATTTGGACAAACCAGAAAACAATTTTCTACTTATGTTGCAAAGACAAACTAAACTATCCAAACTTTCCTAGGCTTAATATAGTACGTATGTGTGCAATACTAGGCCTAGGAATATTTGAGTTTGTTTTTTAGCTTAATTTTCTGGGGGTAGCCCCTTCGGCTCCCCCCTTATCCAAGCTGATATGAAACTACTGTATTAGACTTTGGTATCAGTCAGTGTGAATGGAGTTCTTAGGCCTACCGGGGACCACAAGCCAGAACCTGGCCCCTTCAGAAAGTCATGAGGAGCTATGGCCTATAGAATTGCACATGTGATTTGGAGCATTCTGTGTCTGCCATTGACCAGGGTCAGGCATCCAGAAAGGTAAGCATCCCAAAACAAACCCCTATTCTGGTTGAAACTACTACTAAAAGTCAAATGAGTGGACAGAAATTCCCAAAGAAAAACATTTCAAATAAGCAGGACATCACCATGTTGCCGTGCTGCTGTCTGCACAGCTCCCCCCCTCCCCAAGAGGGGAAGGGGAGAGCCCTCGACCCCTCATGCCAGCTACACCACACCTTCAGTTCTCGGCTGATGTGTTTGAGGCTTGGTCATGTGACTCCAGCTCCTGATATGTGTTCAGTGCTGTGCCTTGTGTCTAATGCTGTCTTCAGGGTGGTGCATGAGCTGGAAGTAATCTTCACTGGTACTTGGGCTGCATGCTCTTAGGGTTCCCTTCCCTAACTGCCCTGTAAGTACTGCCCTTGGGGCTTGGGGGTTATCTTCCACAATTCACCTTGAGAGTCTACCTCTGTTGGTCTTTTGCTGTTCGGTGATTGACCGCCCTGAGTGTGCTGGGGGTTTCCTCCTCCCTTGTTTACCTTAGGGCAAGGGGTAGTTTGCACTGGTAGAAGTGCTTGGGTACTGCAAAGGTAGTTATCACCTATTATAGCGGCTGGCTTTGTTCCGCCTGGGTACATTGTCCTCTTGCACGGGTTTTTCTTTTGTTTTCCTGACTGGTGGGGGGTCTGCCTTTGGTTTGTTGCCCCCTATCTATATCTACAGTTTTCGTCGCGATATTGTCCCTTGCTGTTTGCGGAGTCTGTGGATGGGCAGTTTCTGCAAACAGTCTCTTCTAATTGTCATCCGATGTCGGACTTGTTGGTCCTTCGGGGGTCCCAGGGTGGGGGGGGGTTTCCTCCTGGAAGGGTCGTGCCTGGGCTTGGGGTTCCTCTCGTCATGGTAGGCCGCTGGTGCCAGTTTCTGAGTCAGCGCTGCCCTTCCCCAACTGAGAGGCCATCGGAGTCGATACTTTTAGGCAGGTCTGGTTGAGGTGAGGTTACCTGTACCTTTTCCCCGGTTCCGCTGTTACTCCAGGTCCTAGCTCACTTGGAGACCAAGTGAGCTAGGTCTTATGCCATATACTGTCGCCTCGTATCTTGTGGCGCTGGCGGAGCCACTACGACTTGCTTTCGGTTCTTTCTTCAGCCTGCTCATGCACCTCCTGAACCGTCCTGGTCTTGTACAAGGTGCTCTCTTACCTCTCTTCCCCCTTGGTTTGTAGTGGCCCCTTCGGTTCAGGATTGTTTCTCAAAGGTTTCTGCTTCTTTTGGGTTTTGGAGATAGGCTTGTAGGTTTCTCTTTTCTGGCGAGGTTAGGACGGCTGTTTTCCGGAAGGGTTCTTGGGTTGTTGATGCTTGGTTGGTTTGGCTGGGGCTGCATCTTCTTGTGTCCAATTGTGGCTCTTAGCCATTGCCTGCATGCCACGACCTCTGTCACCGTGGACACGCTTTGGGTTGACCCGGGTTCCCTTCATCCCTGTTCCAGGGTTCGGGTGTCCCGGGTCATCCACAGGGCCATTTGGTGTTGCCAGTTGTCTTGCTTTTGGGTTTAGGGCATGTGGTTTCCTGCCTCCCGGGTTTATCCCTATTTTGTTCTTGTCTTTAGGTAGATAGCCCCGGGGAGCCCCCTCCTCCCAGAAAACCAGCGTTGAATGTAAAGAAACGCCATTTTCTAGGTGAGACCCAGAGGCTTCCTGGCATTCCTCCCTCCCTCTGGTTGGCTTTTGTTTCACGTGTTTTAACATACAGCCTTCAAACTGAAGGTGTGAGTAGCTGGCGTGAGGGTCTGGGGCTCCTCCTTTTCCCTCCTGGGCAGTGGGGGAGCTGCGTAGACAGCAGCATGGCAGCGTGGTGACATCATGCTTGTTTGCTTATTTTTCTTTGGGAAGTTCTGTCCATTCGTTTGACTTTTAGTAGTAGTTTAAACTAGAATAGGGTTTTGTTTTGGGATGCTTACCTTTCTGGGTGCCTGACCTGGTCAATGGCAGACATAGAATCCTCCAAATCACATGTGCAATTCTATAGGCCATTGCTCCTCTTGCCTCTCTGAGGGGGCCAGGTTCCAGCTCGGGTCCTCGGTAGTCCTAAGAACTCCATTCACACTGACTGATGCCAAAGTCTAATAGTTCCATATCAGCCTGGATAAGCTCTGGGGAGCCTCCATGTCTCACCAAGAAAGTAGCTTTTCATTATATTCAACGCTGTTTTTTTTTCGGACTATAAAGTGAATAGTACAAAATTCTGCAATCTAATTGATTAGTTAGTCAATGTTTTTATTATAGTGCACAGTTACAAAAAGTACTATCTAAACAGGAGGATGGGTTGATATAAATAGATAGATATATAGATAGATGTATATTGATAAATTACTTGATACATAAATAGATAATTAAGTATTTGGTCATCTGCTTTTTATATAGAATATTATCAAGGGAGATAGTAAGATTGTAAGAATTCCCAATTGGGAATTTGTGCTTGTGAAGTTTTAATGCAATGAATAGAATTGTTTTTCTGCATTTCAGGGATCAAGATCAAAAATTATATATGATCTGAATGGATCTGAGGATATAGTTTTATTTCGGTACAAGAGAAACTATCCATATAGACTTAAGGTAAGAGTAATCTGTTGTTTAATATTATGAATTGATTTGAAATAAATAACATATTTTTGTAACAGTGTGAAGTAATCATTTGAGAACCTATTATGTTCAGGGCTTTTATAGTAGGTTATTCTTGAATATTCAATAATATTAATTATTTCTGAGGGGAGCCCCTTTGGCTCCCTGGAGCTATCAGGCATATATATGTTATATTAGTCTGGGGCATTAATCAATTGAAGTTCAGTTTTCTGTGGACCATGAGCCAGAACCTGGGCCCCTCAGAGAGGCAAAGGGAACAATGGTCTATGGGAACCCCCCCATGTATTTGCAGATATTCCATGTCTGCCATCAACCGGGGTTGGCACCCAGAAAGGTAGGCATAACAAAACAAACCCCCAAATGGTAAGAAAATTGACACTGAAGACCAAACAGAGAGGCAGAACTCCCTCTACTTAAAGAAACAAGCAAACACCACACTCTGCTGCTGCTTGTCCGTGCAGCTCTCCCCCCACACGGGAAGGGGAGGGGAGCCCCGGACCCCCCGTGCTGGCTACCCAACAACTCCAGTTCATTGGCTGATGTCATCTGGGGCCGACATTAACTCTGACCTCTGATTCTAGGCAGTTGTGTACCTTAGTGGTGTCTTCTGCTGTGTGTGAGGCGCAGTAGCAAGGAGAACTTCGAGAGTACTGGGGCTGCATGCGTTTCTAGGGTTCCCTTCCATAAAAAATTTGGGAACCGTTTTCGTGGGGGTCTTTGCTGCTCTGCATTTACCCCGTCCTTGGGGCCAGCTGGGGTTTTTATGGCCTTTGACGTTGGGTAGGAAGTGGTATCATTTGCTGGTAAGGGCGCAAGGTACTGCACAGCTTGCCTGCCTATGCGATGGCCAGTTTCTGTTCCTTCAGGGGACGTTGTCCTTTTGCAGTTTTTTTTGTTTTCATTTTGTTTCCCTGCCTGAAGGGGATCTGCCTGGTTTGGTTATTGGTCCACTTCTGTTGTTTTGGTGACCCTGCTCTAGGCCCCAGTGATTGTACACATCGCAGGGGTTCAGCTAGGCGCAAACTTGTTAGTTTTCGCCTAGCCAGTTTTGCAGTACCTTGCCTGGGCTTCCCGTAGCAGTCAGCCTGTGAATCCTGAAAATCCCAATGGGGCTCATTAGAATGATGGATGTGTTTTCTGAGTTCCTCCTTGCTGCATGTGCATTTAAAGGTTACTGTGTGTCCTTGTCTCAGGGTGACAGTCACTGTTTTTTGCCTCTGTCATGCTGCCTGTTAGGTCGACGGCACCTTTGATCGCAAGTCTTGCAAGTCGTGCTCTCTGCTTGTTCTCCAATTTACCCATTCTGATTACACTGATATTCAGGTACAGGCAGCATCTGCGTTGCATGCTAGGTTTATGTTGCTGCAACACACTTGGTTGGTTGCCAACCTGAATGCCCCAAAGCTGCCCGGTTTTGGTTTTGGGAACCCAGACTTTAGGGCATTAATCGCTTCGATTTTGGTTACGTCCGTGCTCCCTGGTCCTTCCCCTGTTGTTCATTCTGTTACTTCTCCCTCTCCCCCCTCCCTGCTCCCGGGCTTCCAAACATCTGAGGATTTCAGAGTCAGGGCAGGGTTTGGTTGGTAACGAGACTTTGGCAGCTTCGGGCCCTGCCCCATTCGGGTTGAGGACAGAGGCATTCGAGTCAGTTCCTCCTGCCGAGGTTTCTGCTTTCCACCAGCAACCCCCCTTCTTTTCTGCCTTTCCCTTGGACTCTGCCTTTTCTTCAGGGGGGGTAGAGGGTATGGAGGACTGCTCTGCCCCAGGTTCTGGTTTGGAGGCTCTTGGGGCTGGGGAAGAGTTGACTTGTGGGGCTTGGGCTCCCCTTGATCCAAAGGTTCAAGCCAAAAGGAAGGCAACAATAGTGGTAAGCCTGATGCCCCCACCACAAAACCTAACCTGTCCCTGAACCCCAAATGAATAGGAACATGCCAATAAGCATCCTTGAGGTCCAGGGACACCACTCAGGCACCCGGCTGCAAAAGAAGCCAGACCTGAGACAGAGTGGTCATTCGAAAGTAGGGGTAAGGAATCCAGGTGTTCAGACGGGACAAGTCCAGAATGAATCTCTGATCTGAAACAGTCCCATTTCGGCACTGGAGACAGGCGGGAAATGCACCTGAAGGATGGGGTCGTTTCGACCACACCCAAGCGCACCTTCTTCCAAGATGACCTGACGAAGTGCAGGAGAAAAAGCCTGCCCTGCCAGCCTCGAACCCCTCCAAAGGGAGAGGAGACGCCCAGCTTCTGAAGCACCAGCTCAGAAAGTGGCACTAGTGGCCCACCCCGATTTGAGGAACCCCGAGCCCTTTCACGACCCTTCGGAGAAGGCCATGAACGGCTACTCGGAGAACCAACAAGTCCAACAGAGGACGACAACTAGAGGAAGTTGCCTGCAGAAACTGCATGACAGCAGATTCCACAAACATCGACGAAAACTTAAGGGCCAGGGCCCAAGCAGATTCCAATAAGAGAGTAAGCACAACCTGACAGCACCTGAGGCGAGAAGCAAAGAACAGAGACACCGCCTCCTTCAGGATAGGCACAAACAGTTTCAGCAGTGCAGCCGACGCCCAAACCACCGAGGACAGCACACCAGACGAAATCCCAGCACTCAACGCCTCCACATCCTCCTCAAGGAGGATGTTGAGGAGGATGACAGCTCATGAAGGGAAAAGAAGCACAAGACCAAAGCCTCCAGAAGGACGGGGTCGAGGAACCAGAGGGAACCCGGAACCGATTTGGGAAGAAGCCGACCCCAAATCATACTTATACAGGGAAGAGGGGTAAAAAAACCCATCCCCCTTCAACAATAAGCCCCACGAAGAGGGGGAACACCCAAGCAGGGTCAAAGGGAATCCAAGGCCCCCAGGTCAACTCCTCCCCAGCCGCGGGATCCCCCAAGTCGGAACCCAAGGCAGAGCTGTCCTCCATACCCTATACCCCTGAAGAAAAGCAGAGTCCAGAGGAAAGGCTGAAAAGAAGGGGGGGTTGCTAGTGGGACGCAGAAGCCTCGGCAGGAGGAATCGGCTCGAATGCCTCCGTCCCCAACACAAATGGGGCAGGCCCCGAAGTTGCCCAAGTCTCGTTACCAACTAAACTCTGCTCTGACTCCGAAACTCCTCAGACATTTGGGAGCCAGAAGCAGGAAGGTGTGGGGGAGGTGCAGGATGAACAACAGGGGAAGGACCAGGAAGCATGGACTGAACCAAAGTCGAAGTGACTAACGCCCCCAAGTCCGGGTCACTATAACCAAAGTGGGGCAGCTGGGAGGCATCCAGGTGGAAAACCAACCTAATGCGTTGCAGCAACCTAAACCAACGCGAATGCTGCATGTATCCTAACAGTAATATCATCAGAATAGTACTGGAAAACAAACAAAGAACACAAATCACAAGACTCAGAGTCAAAGGTGTCATTGACCCAACAGGCAGAATGACGAAGACAAAAGAGGCGACTGTCACCCTGAGACAAGGGCCACATAACTACCTTCGAACCCACACGAGGCGGGCTGGAATGTGGAAGACGCATCCATGGGTCCACCGAGCCTTGACAGGGTTTTCCAGGGCCCGTAGGCTGACTGCTATGGGAAGCCCGGGCAAGGTGTTGCTAACCGATTTAAGACCCAAATTTAACAAAGGGAGGATGAAATCCCTGTAACGTGTTCAATCTCAGGGTCCTAGCAGAGGGCCACCAAAATATTATAAGTGGAACATTAGCCACACCAGGCAGACCCCCACCAGGCAAGAAAAACAAAAACAAAAGAAAAACCCCGCAAACGTACGTACCCAGAGGAAACAGGAACCGGCCACCGCGTAGGTAGGTAGGCTGCACAACACCTTGATGCCCCAACCAGCATGATACCACTCCTACCCAAAGCCAAACAAGGGCCACGAAACCCCAGCTGGCCCCAAGGGTGGGGTAATTCCGAGCAGCAATAACCCCTAAGGAAATGGTTTCCCGAACGCACCAGGGAAGGGAACCCTAACATGCCAGGGCATTACTCATAGGGCGCCTAGGGAAGGAAGCCCCTAAGCACATGCAGTCCCGGCATTGATGAGGAACACCTAGCCACCACACACAACACTGCAGAGGTCACCACGAAGGCAAAACACTGCCTTGGAAATCGAAGCCAGCGAAGACATCTGCCCCCATACCACTTTAGCTAATGAACTGGAGTGATGGGTAGCTGGCGCGGGGAGGTCTGGGGCTCCCCCTCCCCCCTCCCCCCTCTCTCGGGAAGGGGAGGGCTGTGCCGACGAGGGGCACGGCATTGGAGTGTGACGTTCGCTTGTTTGCTTGTTTCCTTGGTATTGGAGGGAGTTCTACCTATCGTTTCGGTTTTTAGTTGTAATTTTCTTACCATGTGGGGTTTGTTTTGTTATGCCTACCTTGCTGGGTGCCTAACCCCAGTCGATGGAAGATAAGAAAAAACCCCAACACTGGGGATTTCCAGGGCCATTGCTCCCTGAAACCTCTCTGAGGGAGCCAGGTTCTGAGCGCCCATCAGCAACAAAATGTTTTTACTCTTGGGATTATAATCACCTCCACACTTGTTCTACAGCGTTAATTTTGGTATCAATGGACTCGCAATGAAATTCCCAACACGGTGATATGAATATAAGCGTTGAATATTGATGCAGCCCGCCCGCAAGAGTGTGGGAAGTGGTGAAATTGTTACCCGGTATCGGTGACGGGACGACGCACGGCGCTTTGAAAGTTTATACTTATTTCACTCTCATGACATTAATTTTCTATGTACGTCATTCATTTTTATGTCAATGTGTTCGCAATAGAATGTTCTATGTGCCCATAGGTAAAAAATATCAACAAAGCGTAAGTTAGAATAGCGACAAATATAAAACAACGCCGAAACATATCAGTGAGCGTCAAACACACACGAAATATTTTTACTTTTGTTATGTTTGTCAAGATTATACTTGTTGCACACAGTTATTTTTGGTTGTATATTGATCGGAATAAAATTCCCTAAACAGACATATGCATATAATACATGATATGGGGGAAGAATTACCAGTATAAATGGCTAAAGTCACCCACCTGCAACCCGTTTGGGACAAAATACCATTTGATCGACGTTATCCACACCTTTCATGAACTTATTGTACCATGCAGCCTAGTGGTGAGAAAGAGGGCCTCATAGCGCGCAGTTTGAAACAAACCCAAAGTAAATCGGATAAAAATTGAATTTTATACAAATATTTTAAAAGTTGACATAACTTTATGTCCACTATGCGTTTACGTTAGACGAAACCGAACGCGCCGGCGCGTCCAGATAGCGCGAAAGTGTTAACAAGTATTTTCAATCTTAGCTACCTTTGTGCTTTAGTATACTGTACCTGCAATTTTCTCTCATCTTTTTTTTCTTGCCATGTAACTGTTATCATTTTTTTTTTATAAATTTTGCAAGTATTTACCTACTTAAAATTTTCTTAGATTAAGGACCTGCCCGAAATGCTGCACGTACTAGTGGCTTTACAAGACTGTAATTACCATTTTATGTATCCTCACATTCCCAATGTACCTTCTTGTATATGCTTAAATAAATAAATAAATAAATATTTATTAACCTAAAATTCACTTATCTAGAAATTGCTTGATCCCAACCATTACTGTTTCAAGACAGCTAATTTGAATTAAAATTTGACTTACCCGGTATCTTACATCAGTTTTTATACACTGTATTAATAATCTAAAATTTTATATTTAGATTCGAGTTATGGAAAGCGATTGGTCTCGTCGGTGGAGTTGTGAAGCAGTTGGCTCATGTGGTGTTGTTGTTTGTACTGATGGTGTCCGTGGCAGAAAGTACAGAATATTGGCTAAAGTAAAACAGTCAACCCTAACAGCACGAACCCCAATTGAGGGCGTTCAAGGTTGGTTTTCGTTGCTGTTATTTTGGAAAGGCAGATTTTGTATTAGCCATATGTATTCAGTATTAGTGCTAAAGAACCATCATTGCTTATTGATTATTAATGATAGGTCAGACAGGTATTTTATTGATATACAGTATTCTAAGAATTGTTAAACAATTATTTAAATATTTAAAAATAAGTTAAACTGTATATTAAAAATGTATATGTTTATCACTCAGAATATTCAATAATATGCTTATTGTTTGCGATGTGTGTGTCTATATATATATGAACACGTTGTACTGAACGGGGTGAGAATAGCTTGAGCTACCTCATCACTTTGTGTGTATTTATTCTCAATAAAATGACTTAAATTTCAATTTCAATTAGTAGCTCTCCAGAGTTGGCTTGCTAGGGACGTACTGGGCATGTAAGGTTGCTATTTATAATTAATATAATATAATTAAACAATATAATTAAACAATATAATTAAATAATATAATTAAACAGTATAATTAAACAATATAATTAAACAGTATAATTAAACAATATAATTAAACAGTATAATTAAACAATATAATTAAACAGTATAATTAAACAATAAAATTAAACAGTATAATTAAACAATATAATTAAACAAACAAAAATAATTAAAAATAAACACAAAATATATACTGCAAGTAAACAAAATAGCAAGGGTGGGATTTACACATGACATACAACCACAACAACAATCACTTCCGGGATGGATTGTTTATCACTAGTGACTTCCTCAGTACAATATTACTCTAGGAATGCTGGAAAATTACCTCCAGCATTGGGCTGTCTTGCTGTGCCTGATTGTGTGATTCATATCCAAGGACATAAGATACCATCAATTCATATCCAAGGACATAT
The DNA here is from genome assembly GCF_040958095.1 of Procambarus clarkii. NCBI lineage: Eukaryota > Metazoa > Arthropoda > Malacostraca > Decapoda > Cambaridae > Procambarus > Procambarus clarkii. The sequence goes on along the minus strand of NC_091172.1, from coordinate 13,120,778 downwards.
CTTATTTAAACAAATTTCTTAAGCATCTAGGCATCTCAGTACTGAATATATATATTTCTGTGGGGAGTCTCGTTGGCTCTCTGAAGATATCTGAACTGATATGTGCTATATTAGTTTTGGGTCATCAGTCACAGGAGTTCTTATGCCTACCTTATGCCTATGCCTTTGAGCCAGAACTTGGTCCTCTCAAAGAGGCGCAGGGAGCAATGACCTATGAGCGCTTTACATTTAAAGTATGTCATAATTGCCTTTCTGGGCAAGGCTACAGCTAGCTTTTCTTCAACACATTAGCCGATTTTCTCTCTGACTGCCAGTTTGATTGTTGTGTGTCTTTGGGGGTTTTGTTTTCATTTTCTTTTCATTCACTGGCATTCTCACTTTGTTTAGACAGAGGGAGTCTGCTTAACTTATTAGGCAAGCCTAGGTTGTGTTGGTAGTCCTCTGTTTCCACCAAGGTTTCATGGCTGCTACTGGTGGTAAGTTTGCCTGCTACCTGGCATGGTTGTACCGGCTTAGTTAGCCCCAGTGCCTGGGCTTCCCATAGGGCTAATTCACCCTACAGGCCCTGGAAAGCTGCTGTGGGCTTGGCCATACAGTAGCTACTTCTTTCAAGCCCGTTCTTGTGCAAAGTTGAAGGTTGTTCGTTGCCCCTGCCTCAGGAAAACGATCATCCATACTCCCTCCGTCACACTGCCTATTGGGTCGGGGACCCCACTGACCCGGAGTCTTGCAAGCCTTGTTCCCCACTTGTACTTCACCTTACTCTTTCCTTGTCTGTTGATCTCAAGGATCAGGCAGTGGCTGCATTGAATGCTCAATTCTCCTTACTGCAACGAACCAGGTTGGTTGCCCGGCTGGAGGCCCCAGAAACACATTTCTTAAGCATCTAAGCATCGTAGTACTGAATATATATATATATATATATATATATATATATATATATATATATATATATATATATATATATATATATATATATATATATATATATATATATATATATATATATATATATATATATATATATATATATATATATATATATATATATATTTATTTATTTATTTATTTAAGGACACAAGGATTTTATTTGAAAAAATTTCTTAAGCATCTAGGCATCTTAGTACTGAAAATATGTATTTAAGCCAATTATTACTTCTGTATCATGAACTCCTATCTTACAGGACCAACCCGAGGCAAACTTCATCTAACAAAGATAGTAACCCTCATGCCATACTTCTTAATATGTAACCTGACCACGAGACCCCTCAAGTTTATGCAAGAGAACGACAAAGTGGAGCTCTGGTACGACATCCATCCCCTACAAGTAAGAGAAAATCTTTATATACTTATTTGAATATGTGAGAAGATCCATCATGAGAAAGTGATTATGAACACTTTATTCAACATTCTTTGACTCCATTCATTCTTAGATACAATGATTATTTAATTAGTGTGGATTACCATTGATGCTTATATGCAAATGATTATGGGTTTTATTACTATATATTCAGAGGATGCATAGCATTTAAATAAAAATGGGAGAGAGAGAAAGAGCAGATGAAGAGTGAGCTAAGGTGAGGAAAGGACAATGAAGAAAGTAATGGAAAACAGAGAAAGGAGGGAGAGGGAGGACTAACATTGAACTTCTTGTAAAAATGTGTATAAAGTATTTTGGTGAGAGTATTAGCATCCAAACACTTTTGGTGAAAATTTAAGATAAAGAATTTATGGTTGAATATTTGTTTATGAAAATGGAAGAGGGTGGAACTTAAAATTTAACTCATGTTGAAAATGTTAATGTAATTTTATTCATTAGAAAATATAAATTAATAATTATTAAATGTTGTGTCAGTGGACATCCTTTGATTGGCATTTCATTATTTTTTGTTTTCTTCCTTTAGTGTATGGCATTTTGGCCAGACAGTGAAAACATGCACATGGTTGTTCGTTACCGAGACCAGCAAGTGAGGTCTCAACATTTTCACTTCAACTCCAACCACTCAACAGTTGTTCGAATGGAAAAGGGGGTAAGTCTTTCTTGTGGCATAGTTTTAATCCGCCTTTTACTACTGTATATTCTTTTCATAAATTATTCACACATACATATTTCATTACATTTTCTGGTGTAATCATCGTTCCTTATTATATAGCATCTTCAACAAAATAAAATATACATGTACAAATAGAAAATTTTTATTGGGTTAGTTTACATAAGTTTACAGTGAATTATTTATCTAAGTAAAAGTCATAAAAGCAGCATAATATGAATGTCTGATGATGAGATCACAATTTAAAGGATTAATATAAACTAATTATTTGATGACTTACACAAAACAAAATCACACCCTCAGGATTCAATCAACAAATTCTAGGGCTACCCCAGATCAAAATCACTCCCAACACAATTCATGCAATATAGATCTGACTTCCTTAGACTCAAAATGGGGTCAAACTACTCTTTGTGACAGTAGTTCTGTCAAAAGTTTAATTATCCAGTTTGGGGTCTCTCAGCTATCTCTGCTGACTAGTTGTTTTATTCTGTCCTGTATACCTGCTATACAGTTTATGGGTTTTATTATGGGTTTATGCTACACAATTATTTATAACACTCATTCTTAACGTGTATATCCTGACAATTATATTTATATATCTGGAAACATTGGAGTGGCCAGTGACAAGTGAGTGACTGAAAAAAAATTGACTGAGTTTGCTGGATGGGTGATTCTCTTCAGACAAAATGATATCATTCATTTGTGAACTTTTTATTCAAGTGTGGGTGTGGACATCAGGCCTGATATGAGATGAGTGGGAGGATAGACACCCAAAATTTGCCTTAAACATTTCTTCCATTCACAATTAAGCTTAATAAGATTAGCATTTTTTTAAGGTTCCATAGTTCACATCCATACAGGTTTTGACATTGACTGTTAAATAACTTTGCAAATGGATTGAGGAAAATTACCTTAAACCTGCCGAATTACATTACCTAGCTCCTGTGCCAGATAAGTTCACTACGGACTCACCATAGCCCATGCTACTTTGAACTTTTTGTTCCGAGTAGCTAAATCTAAAACAACAACAACATACATTAAATATAAAGGATCTCTTTTGTTTTAGTTTCTGTTTTATAATATACTGTATATATATATATATATATATATATATATATATATATATATATATATATATATATATATATATATATATATACAGTGGAACCTCTATTAACGAGTTTAATCCGTTCTGGCACCGAGCTCGTTACCTGGAAAACTCGTCTTTGGAAACAAATTTCCCCATTTAAAATAAAGGAAATAAATTTAATCCGTTCCACTCCCAAAAACATCCATACTTGTATGACTTTTTTTTATGTAAATATAATACTGCACATGTAAATATAAATGTTTTGTTGTAGTGTTTTAATATTTACTTTACCTTATGAAGAGTAGTTGCTGGCTTGAGGGAGACAATGGAGAGGTGGGAAGGAGGAGAGGGGTTATGGTGTGGAAGGAGAATCCACCTCTGAGTCAGGCGGACTCTCTCTTCTTGGGAATTTCACCCAAATTTCATTTCAAATGTCACACAAGGATGCGTTAGACCAGCACCAAATAAAAAACTACGTTGATTACACTCGTTGTGTCAACAATATAATAGTCTTACCCCGAAGATACAATACAATGCCGTTTTCTCAAATAGGCAATGTGGTTATTAAAGAAAACGGAAATTTCATGGCAAACTTGTATACAATCCCCAAGTCAATCGGATAAGAATTGGATTTTATAGAAATATGTGCTCAAATGACGCTTGAGCGCGGTGTTTGGGAACATTCAAGAGAAAAAAAGTGTGTTATGTTCAAGCGACATATACCTGCGAAAGTGATAACACTTTCATAAAGTGTTATCACAAAGTGATAAATTAATTAAACATTTTCACACACCGGGTTGTCACTGCTTTATCAGGGCAGCTTTTCCAAGAATGCGTTCACCTTTTCAAACATTCCAAACACTTCCCTGATCTCAGTTTAAGAGGCAGCATCCTCCCTTACCTCCTCATTCCCTTACTAATGGTGTAAATTGTTGATGAGGACCTGCCATACTTCCTTGTGAGATCAATCACACAGACACCACACTCATGCTTTGCTATAATTTCCTTCTTTAAATCCACAGTAATTGTGTCTTTCTTCCTCTTGACAACACTATCTTTAGCAAGCAGCTTCTTTGGAGACATCGTTTGTTACAAATTGTAGTCGCAAAACCACTAAAAACCCAAAGAAAAGCTCAAATAAATCCAGAGGGATGCTTGTCGTGTGAGATACAACAACAACACTGGCGTCGGAGGCGTCCGAGAATTTGCGAGAACCCGCGAGACGCTAGGAAGCGCCATGTGGTTTCACTCGTTAATAGAGGCGAGCTCGTCAATAGAGACAAATTTGCTGCGAGTGGCTTGCTCGTTACTGGAAAAACTCGTTAATAGAGCCACTCGTTAATAGAGGTTCCACTGTATATATATATATATATATATATATATATATATATATATATATATATATATATGTATATATATATATATATATATATATATATATATATATATATATATATATAATATCACTAAGAACTCTTTGACCCGGCCAAGATTCGAACCCATGCGAAACCCATGCGATCGTCTAGACGATCATTGGTGCGGGGGTCACGGTACTGTGTACATTTAGGGGTGATCCTGGATGGCATGGGTTCGAATCCTGGCCGGGTCAAAGAGTTCTTAGTGATATATGGCTTGCGCTTTCATGCAGCTTTCTCACGTATATATATATATATATATATATATATATATATATATATATATATATATATATATATATATATATATATGTTTCATTGAATATGACCGCATATTCTGTATTTATTATTTTCTGGTTTAGGGCTTCTATCCCTCTAACTATTTTCTTAGCATCAGGGCTTAATTGAAATAGGAGTTCTCCAAAACTCATTTTTGTACTTTTAAGGTGAAGAAAAGAAGTGATTTACTATAGAGTGTATTACACTTATTTGTATAATTTGCACGACGTTTCGAACCTCCATGGTTCATTCTCAAGTGAACAGATCTTACAATACTAGTTGATTTTATACCCGCATTAGGTCAGGTGATAATACAATGAAGGTGAAAACATGGGGGGATACATAAGGGATAAACATAGGGGCTGCAGAAGGCTTATTGGCCCATACGAGGCATCTCCTATCTAAACACAAAGATTAATCCAGTGTAATTGGCCTGTTATGTTGGACATTGTCTTCTGTGTTGGCATCGATATGTTCTTGTCAAGGACAAGTAAGGACAAGACAAGAACATATCGATGCCAACACAGAAGACAATGTCCAACATAACAGGCCAATTACACTGGATTAATCTTTGTGTTTAGATAGGAGATGCCTCGTATGGGCCAATAAGCCTTCTGCAGCCCCTATGTTTATCCCTTATGTATCCCCCCATGTTTTCACCTTCATTGTATTATCACCTGACCTAATGCGGGTATAAAATCAACTAGTATTGTAAGATCTGTTCACTTGAGAATGAACCATGGAGGTTCGAAACGTCGTGCAAATTATACAAATAAGTGTAATACACTCTATAGTAAATCACTTCTTTTCTTCACCTTAAAAGTACAAAAATGAGTTTTGGAGAACTCCTATTTCAATTAAGCCCTGATGCTAAGAAAATAGTTAGAGGGATAGAAGCCCTAAACCAGAAAATAATAAATACAGAATATGCGGTCATATTCAATGAAACATGTTTGAAAGAAAACCTGCTGCCAGTATACACCAATATATATATATATATATATATATATATATATATATATATATATATATATATATATATATATATATATATATATATATATATATATATATAATTATCACAGTATTTTAAGTGTCAATGAAAATACTAGGAGTAGATTATATTTGTATGGTTAATTTGATGCTACTAACAGTAGAGGATGACAAGTTAATTTTTTTAATTGCTTTGAGGTGTTTTGCACCTTTTTTACTCCAGTAAATTGGATTCAATGAAGGTAGATAGAAGTTGCAATCAAATTACATCTTTGGTCATAATAACTGTCTTATCTACTATTGCAATCTATTAATAAATTTAATATTCCTCAACCACCAGAGAGCATTAAATGTCAGCGTGTGTGGTGTGGGGTCTGATCATCCAGTAACAATCACCTTTGATAAATACCAAGCTGGTGATGCACCTGTTCGAGTTGAGAACTGGTGTGATGATGTACACCTTCGCATCCACCAAAAAGGCTCAAACCAGGTATGATGATGCTCACATATTTTTGGATAAAAGAATTTAGAGTGCTTGTGGTAAATGGCATCTCATTTGGCTTTCTATGCAGTGTCATTTTGATGATACCCTAAGAAATTACCTGTGCTTCCCAAGGATAGACACAGCCAAGTCAGGCCAACAATTACATCTCATCACACCTTAGTGTAATGAGGGGGGGTCGGTGGCTGACTGGACAGCACACTGGACGCATGATCCTGTGGTCGCAGGGTTCGATTCCCGGCGCCGGCGAGAAACAATGGGCAGAGTTACTTTCACGCTGATGCCCCTGTTAGCAGTAAATAGGTACTTGGGAGTTAGTCAGCTGTCACGGGCTGCTTCCTGAGGTGTGTGTGTGTGTGTGTAGTGTGGGGAAAAAAATAGTAGTTAGTAACAGTTGATTGACAGTTGACAGGTGGGCCGAAAGAGCAGAGCTCAACCCCCGCAAGCACAACTAAGTGAATACAACTAGGTAAATACACTGGGAATCTCTTAAAACATCCCTGCTGGGCCATACTGGTGTAAGGAAAACACTGGAGAACACTATCTAGTCAGGAATGACTTCCAGTAGTTTTTTTTATTTATTATCAAAACTCCCTCCTAGCTTCAGAGAGACTGCAGCTTATCACTTTGCCAACTACTAGTTGGCTTGCTTTGCCTAGATACCACCACCAGATTTCAGCAGCGCTATATTAACAAAGTTTCAAGATGCTACCCACATCACCTTTATCTTGGCTCTTCTTTCTTGTAATTCTAGTGGCTGGATGAGGCCTCATTATTCAGTTAAATGATTTGTGGTCATTCTCATCTTAAGTTTGTCCCTTGTTTTTGCACTTCCTTGGTGCTTATCCTTCTTGACCTCCTGACCATGTCACCTCTATTCCTGACTGCTGATGCACCTGTGGTAATGTCTGCTATGGAATTATGGTCAGGTCTCCTTTCTGTAATCCTAATATTCTGAGAACTGGAGTTGTTATTAATGGAGGTGTTCATCTGGATGCTATCCATACCCAAGGAAATGTGAATTTAAATTTGGTCTCAATAAATTGAGGAATGAAAGCAATCCCATTAGGTACAGTTTCTTGGGGTATGGAGAGGGTTACAAGGGCTAGCATCCAGATGAACACCTCTATTAATAACAACAACAGTTCTCAGAATATCAGAATTACATAAAGGACATCTGACCATAATTCCATAAAAAACATTACTGCAGGTGCATTAGCAGTCAGGAATAGAGGTGACATGGTCAGGAGGTCAAGAAGGATAAGAGGATTGGATCCTAGGGCGCCTGACAGCTGGGTGGACAGCGCTTCGGATTCGTAGTACTGAGGTTCTGGGTTCGATCCCCGGGGGAGGCGGAGACAAAAGGGCAAAATGTTTCTTTCACCCTAATGCTCCTGTTACCTAGCAGTAAATAGGTACCTGGGAGTTAGGCAGCTGCTCCGGGCTGCTTCCTGTGGGTGGAGGCTTGGTCAAGGACCGGGCTGCGGGGACATTCAGCCCCGAAATCATCTCAAGATAACCTCAAGAGGATTGCAGCGTCATTAGATGTTGAGATGTAAGTCTCATCCTAACCACACACTTCAGACCTTGCCAAAGCACTCAGGGGAGTGCAAAAGACTTGGTGAAATTTTTTACATTAATCTCACAAATACACAAGTGTAGGTGAAATTTTTTTACATTAATCTCACAAATACACAAGTGTAGGTTTTTGTCCTATAAAAATATTAATATTGGGAAGAGTAATTAGTGTGCCAGATATGAAGAGCTAGGAGGCAGGACAGGACATTAAGAGTTAGATCTCACTCCTCATACTCACTGAAAGGTAAGCTCTAGGATTGAATATAATGAAGTGCCTCTTTTTAATGGTTCCTCAGTATTTCCACCCTCAGTTCCTCTTATTTGCCAACTGATACCTTCTTCCCCATGGGATTTTAGGATTCAGGATAGTATCTGGTGGTAGTTGGGCACATCAAAGTTAGGACTGTTTGCCTACAGCAATAATAATTTTCCTTGTTTTTCTCTGATTTTATTTCTTTCTGCAAGCAGTAGCATGTTCTCTTTTGACTAATATTTCTAGTGGATTTTTCTTTGGTTTGAGTTAATCTTTAATCCCCAAGTTCCTCTTGCCACATTGAGAGAGCTTGATTGTGATCCTGTCTCTCAGTATGTCAGTGAGGCACTTAGAGGTCTGATGCACATCTTTAAGCTTCACAATGCCAGCATATAAGCTCCAGAAAGCTATTAAATGCTCATCAGAGAAGATAGTTTTATTATGTTCAATAATTTTTTTCATGAACATATTCCTTGTGCAAATACAGTGTTGCCTGTAATTACATATTTTATATTTGTAGACACATCTTCTGGCACCACACCAGTCACAGCTGTATACATGGGATGACCCAACACTACCTCATGAACTCCTCTGGAACATCTATAACAAAAAGAGTGAAGATATGTCTGCTGTCATTGATAAGGTGACTAAGACTTTTTCTTTTAGATCTAAATATAGAAAAAGTCTTGAATATATAATACTGTATTCACTGGGTATTTCTTAAATGTTGTGCAGGATATAATGTAGTGTGCTACATTAATTATACAATTTATTATATTGGAATTAGGCAATTGCACTGATAATTATGCAATATTTCTTCTGAAATATTTAATTAATTTAATTTTTATTTTTATTTCATAAGGACGATCATGGTAGTAAGTGTGTAACAGTTACATCACTCAAGCCAGGTATGGTACGAACTAAATCTCAGTCCAGTGTGGGAACCCCTAAGACTAGGCCAAAGAAACTCGGCCAACGTCAAAGGGCAAAGACGACTGTATCAACATCAACAGATTCAGATGATGAGACTGATAGTGCTGCTGATAAAGTGCATAGCCAGTTCTTAGTCCCTGACCACAAATTCCAGGTAAAATATTTAGAAAGTTTTTAAATTATTATACATGTACACTTGTATTCATGTACACCTGTTGAGGGTCAAGGACCACATTCCCTGTGCTTACTTTCAGATGACCACTATATCCATGTTTTGATAGGTGGTGTTGGGCTATTAATTCATTGTGTCGGGGAACAGGCAGCCAGAGTGTATTCATACATATTAAGCTTATATCGAGGACCCCCTCCCCCCTCCCCTCAGGTCAAATTACTGACCCCGCCCAGGATGCAACCCCACAACAAGCTGACTAACTCCGGAGTAACTACTTACTGCTAGGTGAACAGGCACATTAGGTTACAGGAAATGCGCCCAACCATTTCTGAGCCGCCTGTGATTCGAATTCAGAATTCTCACTTGTGAGATGAAAACGAACATGACTGTACTACCAGGACTTTATTTTAATGATTCATTTCCCAAGGATCTCCATGTGGCATTTTGGCATGTTTTGATCATAAAAGATTCAGGGCATAGCTGAAGTTTCGAATCAGTCACTTTTATTGGGTTATGCTGTTCGAGTTAAACTTGGCTCCCCAAGCACTCATGACTCGTCATAATGACTTTTCAAAACTTTCAGCCTCTTAGTGATCCATGTCCTGGCCTCTCTAATAACTGGCTCATTTGGACTTTAAGTCACTAATTTATACTGCCGGCCAAGGACACTGTTTTACTGTTGCCCATTCTCTTGATATGTCACTCTATAAAAAATTCAACCTTATAGCCTAACCAGAAATGTTAAAATCCAAGCAACCCACCTAACCTATCGAGTCTGATGCATAGAAAATGTAGATACTGTATTTGTGAGCAGTCATTTTTCTTAACCCACTAACTGTTCACCCTAAATTACTGTAGATAAATTTCCTGGTGCTCATAAAAATGTAAAATTCTTTTTACTTTCTACAGTATCATAAAACATGTATATCTGATGCTGTGGAAAACAAGTTATAATAATTTTAGTATAGCCATAGTGATGTTAAGAAATGTTGAAAAAACCTAATTCTGAGAATTGTTTCTGTGGAGACACTCGTCGGCTCCCTGAAGCTATCCGAACTGATATAATGTTATATTAGTTTGGGGTCATTAGTCACAGGCGTTCTCTTGCCTACCAGGAACCACGAGCCAGAACCTCGCTTCCCTCCCTCAGAGAAATGCAGAGAGCAATGGCCTACGAGCACTTTACATTTAAAGTATGTCATAATTGCCATGAACTGGGGAAGGCACCCAGAAGCGAGACCTAAAAGAGACCTCGGACCTAAAAAAGGCTTTCGACAGAGTTCCACATAAGAGGTTGTTCTGGAAACTGGAAAATATTGGAGGGGTGACAGGTAAGCTTCTAACATGGATGAAAAATTTTCTGACTGATAGAAAAATGAGGGCAGTGATCAGAGGCAATGTATCGGACTGGAGAAATGTCACAAGTGGAGTACCACAAGGTTCAGTTCTTGCACCAGTGATATTTATTGTCTACATAAATGGTCTACCAATTGGTATACAAAATTATATGAACATGTTTGCTGATGATGCTAAGATAATAGGAAGGATAAGAAACTTAGATGATTGTCATGCCCTTCAAGATGACCTGGACAAAATAAGTATATGGAGCACCACTTGGCAAATGGAATTTAATGTTAATAAATGCCATGTTATGCAATGTGGAATAAGAGAACATAGACCCCACACAACCTATATATTATGTGAGAACTCTTTAAAGAATTCTGATAAAGAAAGAGATCTAGGAGTGGTTCTAGATAGAAAACAATTCTGAAGTTAGAAAGCGTGGCATAGACTCCTCGCACAATATTCTTTATGTGGTCCTCAGGTGGTTCTAGATAGAAAGCAATTCTGAAGTTAGAAAGTGTGGCATAGACTCCTCGCACAATATTCTTTATGTGGTCCTCAGGTGATCTGTGGTGGTGTGGACCTGAGGACCACATAAAGAATATTGTGCGAGGAGTCTATGCCACGCTTTCTAACTTCAGAATTGCTTTTAATTACATGAATGGCGATATACTAAAGAAATTGTTCACGACTTTTGTTAGGCCAAAGCTAGAGTATGCAGCGGTTGTGTGGTGCCCATATCTTAAGAAGCACATCAACAAACTGGAAAAGGTGCAATGACATGCTACTAAGTGGCTCCCAGAACTGAAGGGCAAGAGCTACGAGGAGAGGTTAGAGGCATTAAATATGCCAAAACTAGAAGACAGAAGAAAAAGAGGTGATATGATCACTACATACAAAATAGTAACAGGAATTGATGAAATCGATAGGGAAGATTTCCTGAGACCTGGAACTTTAAGAACAAGAGGTCATAGATTTAAACTAGCTAAACACAGATGCCGAAGAAATATAAGAAAATTCACTTTCGCAAGGAGAGTGATGGACGATTGGAACAAGTTCGTTGAGAGGGTGGTGGAGGCCAAGACCATCAGTAGTTTCAAAGCGTTATATGACAAAGAGTGCTGGGAAGACGGGACACCACGAGTGTAGCTCTCATCCTGTAACTACATTAGGTAATTACACATAAACACACACATCCCCAGGAAGCAGCCCGTAGCAGCTGGCCAACTCCCAGGTACCTATTTACTGCTGGGTGAACATGTGCATCAGGGTGAAAGAAACTGCCCATTTGTTTCTGCCTCCGCTTGGGATCGAACCCGAACCCTTAAGACTACAAACCCCAAGCGCTGTCCATTCAGCTTACATTCGAGGAATATAATTTTCCTTTTTTATTTATAATTAAATAATAATAATAATAATAATAATTTTATTTATAAAATATATATAAGAACATATTATATTCATTAATTAGTAGGTACAGAACTTCTATATTAAATAAGGTAAACACAAGAAATCTTATTTCACCCAAGGATGTATAGTACTGGAAATCTAATCTCCTTTATGGGCTTCTTTCAGCTGGGTAAGACACGAAGAGACAAAATGCTAGTCCACTGGGTGAGTCACAAGCAGGGAAGTCAACGAGTCTTGCTCTTCACTCAGTCTGATCGCCTGGCTGCTACAACCCGCCTCCCTATGGAACGAGCCACCATTGAACTGTGCCTTGCTATGGAAAAGATTGGGTTATCTCTTGTAAGCACATCATTCATCCCTTAATTTTATTGTTCAAGCATAGGATTGAAAGTCATTAGTACTCTATGTTTATCTGCTCATGTGATGATTTCAAAGAGATTACATTTATTACTGAAATTCAGTACTGTACTCTTAGGAATTAAGTAAATTATCTATTGAGAGAGAGAGAGAGAGATCATGTTTTTCTTACAAATTGTCTCAATCCAAGATAATTGTAAATTATCTGTATATATAGCACTTAGAAGGGATCAGGATAAGGATTTGGGATGATTTGGGGAAAAGGAATGGTGCCCAACCACTTGGGCTGGACAGTAGAGAAACGGTCTCGCTTCATGCAGGTCAGCGTTCAATCCCTGACTGTCCAAGTGGTTGGACATCATTCCTTTCCCTCCTCCCATTCCAAATCCATATCCAAATTCCTTCCAAGTGCAATATAGTCGTAATGGCTTGGTGTTTTCTCTTGATAATTGCCTTCCCTCTCTCCAGGTCAATGAAGGGCAGCGAGAAGTAGCTTATATGAGCTTAATGCCAGAAGCAGCAAAATGGGAATTAGAAGTTGATGGCGTTTGGAAAGTTCCTCCTAGTTTAGAGCTTATTGCCTGGCTAGAAGATCAGTACTTAAATAACAAACATTCCAAGGTTAACCTTAAAGGTTCACTCCAGGTTAGTTAATAGAGTACTAGTATATATTTCACCCTGTTTTGCCTTTTAATATTTTATGTTTTGACTCATGAACTCAGATTGTAAACGTGTAGATGCATGTATTAAGTTTATTTAGTCTTGCAAAATATTCTGCTTGCTTGAGAAGTTTGACATACTTTAGATCTTTTAATATTATATTATACTTATTTAATAGATATTAGGCTATAATTTACTATGTTGCAGTAATTGCATAATATAATTTATAATATACTGTATGCAGTACAGTATAGTATATATAACTATCCTTTAATTAAGCATCTGGTCAAGTGGAATGTTGTGATTAGAGCTAGAATATATACACCATTTTTCTCCTTTAAGAAATGAGAACGTTAGCTGGAATTCCTTTCCTCATTGCTTCCCCCTCGTTCCTTGTTCAGTTATCCATAAATTTGACTACTATTAATAGATCCTATACTATTGTAGATCCTGTACCAATGCAGGACGGACCGAAACGTCGTCGTCCCTTCACTTTCTAATGTGGTTTGGTCAACATTGTAGATCCTATTACAATATACATCCTATATCAGTGTAGATCTTATGCCAGTGTAGATCGTATACCAATGTAGGTCCTATACTAATGTAGATGCTGTACCAATATAGATCATATACCAATATAGATCCTATACTAATGTAGATGCTGTACCAATATAGATCATATACCAATGTAGATCCTATATCAATGTAGATCCTGTACCATTGTAGATCCTATACCAATGTAGATACTGGACCAATATAGATCCTGTACCAATGTAGATCCTATACCAATGTAGATCCTATACCAGTATAGATCCTATACCAATGTAGATCCTATACCAATGTAGTTCCTATACCAGTGTTGATCTTACACCAATGTAGATCCTATACCAGTGTAGATCCTATACCAGTGTTGATCCTTTACCAGTGTTGGTCTTATACCTATGTAGATCCTATACAATGTAGATCCTATACTAGTGTCGATCTTATACCACTGTAGATCCTATACCAGTGTTGATCTTACGCCAATGTAGATCCTATACCAGTGTTGATCCTATACCTGTGCAGATCCTATACCAGTGTTGATCCTATACCTGTGTAGATCCTATACCAGTGTAGATCCTATACCAGTGTTGATCCTATACCTGTGTAGATCCTATACCAGTGTAGATCCTATACCAGTGTTGATCCTATACCTGTGTAGATCCTATACCAGTGTAGATCCTATACCAGTGTTGATCCTATACCAGTGTTGATCCTATACCAGTGTAGATCCTATACCAGTGTTGATCCTACAGGTCCGTCTAATTACCACAAGCTACACAAGCTTCAGAAAGCTTCCTGGCAATACGTTAGTAATGAATAAATATGATATATTTACTCATTATAATGTTGGTGCTGAATGTACAACACGAAAAAACATAATTTTAATCTGAAAAAGTATCTTTTTATAAAGAAATTAGATGAAAATAAAAAGCTGGTGACGCCAAATCAAGTCGACGATCCAAGCGTCGGTTAGGTTAGGTTAGGTTTGGTTAAATTAGGTTAGGTTAGGTTAGGATAGGTTAGGTTAGGATAGGTTAGGTTAGGTTAGGTTAGGTCAGCCTAACCTAACATATCATATTTATTCATTACTAATGTATTGCCAGGAAGCTTTCTGAAGCTTGTGGTAGCTTGTGGTAATTAGACGGACCCTGATCCTATACCAGTGTAGATCCTATACCAGTGTTGATCCTATACCAGAGTAGATCCTATACCAGAGTAGATCCTATACCAGTGTAGATCCTATACCAGTGTTGATCCTATACCAGTGTAGATCCTATACCAGTGTTGATCCTATACCAGTGTAGATCCTATACCAGTGTTGATCCTATACCAGTGTAGATCCTATACCAGTGTAGATCCTATACCAGTGTTGATCCTATACCAGTGTTGATCCTATACCAGTGTTGATCCTATACCAGTGTTGATCCTATACCAGTGTTGATCCTATACCAGTGTTGATCCTATACCAGTGTTGATCCTATACCAGTGTTGATCCTATACCAGTGTAGATCCTATACCAGTGTAGATCCTATACCAGTGTTGATCCTATACCAGTGTTGATCCTATACCAGTGTTGATCCTATACCAGTGTTGATCCTATACCAGTGTAGATCCTATACCAGTGTAGATCCTATACCAGTGTTGATCCTATACCAGTGTTGATCCTATACCAGTCTTGATCCTATACCAGTGTTGATCCTATACCAGTGTTGATCCTATACCAGTCTTGATCCTATGCCAGTGTAGATCCTATACCAGTGTTGATCCTATACCAGTGTTGATCCTATACCAGTGTTGATCCTATACCAGTGTTGATCCTATACCAGTGTTGATCCTGTACCAGTGTTGATCCTATACCAGTGTTGATCCTATACCAGTGTTGATCCTATACCAGTGTTGATCCTATACCAGTGTTGATCCTATACCAGTGTTGATCCTATGCCAGTGTAGATCCTATACCAGTGTTGATCCTATACCAGTGTTGATCCTATACCAGTTTATCCTATACAGTACCAGTGTAGATCCTATACCAGTGTTTATCCTATACCAGTGTTGATCCTACATAACATAAATAATACAGTGTTGAGAGTACATAACATTGGTGTTCTTACATTCTTGCAAAGCCACTAACACTCATCGTGTCAGGCAGATCCTGTTGTCGCTCCTATACTAGTGTAGATCCTTTACCCATGTAGATTCTCTACCATTGTAGATCTTATACCAATGTAAATCCTATACCATTGTAAGTCCTATAGCAATGTTGATCATATATATACCAGTGTATATATCCTATACCAGTGTCGATCCTATACCAGTATAGATTCTATACCATTGTAGATCCTGTACAAATGTATATCCTATTCCATTGTCAATCCATACCAGTGTAGATCCTACACTAATGTATATCCTATACCAATATAGGTCCTATACCATTGTTGTCCTTATACCATTTCAGTTTTGTTTGCTTCTGTGATAGATATCAGCCATCACTCCTTTTACATATGCCCTTTGAAAAGTACAGTATTGGCGATGGTATCTGTAACATTCTCTACCCGTAATGTTGATGAATAAAACTTGTATCACCTGGCCAGGTGTAGTAATAAACTTGATAGTAGTTACAGCATGGAAAAATAATTCTGTAATTTTCATTTATAATTAGAGCTTTGTGAATTGGTATTATGTTTTGCATGGTTGTTTATTTTTTTACTTTAATACTTTTAGAAGCTACAAATATTTGTTCTTGCGTACTTTTCCTATTTGCAAGAGATACATAGTTTTATCATGCATATTTTCTTTAGTAATTTTTTATGTACTTTTTGTTTTCTGTGGGGAGCCCCTACGGCTCCCTGGAGCTTATCGGGCTAATGTGTGTTATGTTAGACCGGGACATTAGCTAAGGAGTTCAGACCTACCAGGGACCAGCGCCAGAACCTGGCCCCTTCAGAGAGGTTTCAGGGAGCAATGGCCCTGGAAAACCCCATATGGTTGGGGGTTTTCCTTATCTGCCATCGACCGGGGTTAGGCACCCAGAAAGGTAGGCGTAACAAAACAAACCCCACATGGTAAGAAACTACAACAAAAACCGAACAGAGAGGTAGAAAACTCCCTACAATCCCAAGGAAACAAACAAACAAGCAAACATCACACTTTACTGCCGCGCCGATCGTCCGCGCAGCCCTCCCCACCCCGGGAGGGGGAGGGGGGAGCCCCGGACCTACCGCGCCGGCTGCAAAGCTTCAGTTCGTTCGCTAATGTCAACCGGGATTGACGCTTCTCTGGCCTCAGTTTCCTAGGCGGTGTTTGCCTTGTGTGGCGTTCACTGCCGTGTGTTGTGGTGTGCGGTGGCCAGGAGTACTTCATCAGTGCCGGGGCTGCATGTGCTTAGTGGCTGACTTCCCTAAGCGCCCTGTGAGTACTGCCCTTGCGTTACAGGGTTATCTTCCCTGGGGCGTTCGGGAACCATTCCCGTAGAGGTTCTTGCTGCTCGGCATTTGCCTCGCCCTTGGGGCCAGCTGGGGCTTGGGGCCCTTGTTTGGCCCTGGGTAGGGATTGGTATTGTGCTGGTTAGGGCGTCGAGGTGTTGCGCAGCCTGCCACCTAAGCGGCGGCCGGTTTCTGTTGCCTCTGGAGACGGTGTACTTTTGCGGGGTTTTTCTTTTGTTTTTCATTTTCTTGCCTGGTGGGGGTCTGCCTAAGGTGGTTATAGTTCCACTGGTAGTGTTTGGCGGCCCTCTGCTAGGCCCCCGTGCTTGTACACGTCTCGGGGGTTTTCAGTGCTATAATCTACCCTCTTGTTATGTTTGGGTTTCTTAACCGGTTAGCAACACCTTGCCCGGGCTTCCCGTAGTTGTTACCCTACGGGCCCTGGAAACCCCTGTCTGGGCTCGGGGGACCATTGAATGTGTCTTCCGGGTTCCAACCCGTCTTGTACGGGATCGTTGGTTGCTGTTCCCTTGTCTCCGGGTGACAGTCGCCATTTTTACCTCCGTCATGCTGCCTGTTGGGTCACTGACACCTTGACCCGGAGTCTTGCGAGTGATTCTCTGCTTGTTCTCCAGTACTCTCCTGATGTTAATTCTGTTCAGAGTACAGGCGGCATCCGTGTTGCATGCTAGGTTAGGTTGCTGCAACATGCTAGGTTGGTTTCCCACTCGAATGCCCCGTGGCCGCCCCGTTTGGTTAGGTGCTGCTCGCCCCTTTCTCTCCATGTTCCCGGCTCCGGACCGTCTGCGTGTTTCTGGGTCGGGGCGGGGTTCAGTTGCGGCAGAGACTCGGGCGGTTTTCGGGGGATGCCCCGTTCGGGTTGGGGACGGAGGTTTGAGCCTGTGCCTCCTGCCAAGGCTTCTGGGTCTTACCAGCGGCCCTTTCTTGTTGCCTTTCCCATGGGCTCTTGCTTTTCTTTCAGGGCGGAGGGCTTGGAGGACGGCTCTGCCCCGGGGCCTCTGTTGTTGGTTCCCGGGGCTGTGGGGGATGCCTACTAGCAGTTCTGGGGCGGTTTTGCCCCTTCAGGGGTTTTTCTGCTTTTGGGCGTCGTTTTTCGCCCTTCCAGTCTGCTAGCTTCCCACATTTGCTGGCGTGTTTTTGTGTATTTAGCGTCAGTCACAGCCCCTGCTGGCGGCCATTTTCGTCTGCCGGTTTCCCGGCGTGGCCACCAGGGCGGCGTTGCGGTTTGTTTACATGCGTCTGGGTGTGCGAGCGAGCGTCTCTGGTGAGTTTTCAAAATATTTGCAGGGTTTTTGTTCTCCTGTTGTCGTTTTTTTGTTTTTCTGGTGTTTTCTTGCTGTTGCCTGTTCCTCTGGGAACGTTTGGGTGTTGATTTTGGGTCTGAGCCTCTGGGTTTAGGCTCAGTGCCCCTGGCTGGTATGCTTGCTCCCACACCTTGCCCCTCGGTTTTCGGTCTGTTGGGACCGTTTTCCCAGGGCGTTCTGCTGGGGTCTGTGCTTTGCCTTTTAGTGGTGTTCTCCGCCGGCAAATGTGGTGGTTTGGGCTCCCCCTGGTTCGATTCTGGGTTCCTTTGGGTTCCTTGGTTTCGTTCTGGAGGTTTCTTCCTCTTGGGCCCCCTTTTGTGAGTTCAGGGGACTTTGTTTCCTCGTGTGACCCGGTTCTGCCTTTTGGGGTTCCGGGGTCTTCCTGGCTTGCAGACTGAGCTTTTTGGGTCTTGGCACATGTTGTGGTTGTGCTGGGGCTTTGTGGTTTTGCTGTCGAGGTGGGCCTTTTGATGCAGTTTTGTGCCTTCTTTGCCTGGCCGGCGTAGTGCTCTTTGCCACTAGTCGGCGGCTTGTGCTTTTACAATATGTGTCCTCACCTAGTTGTGCTTGTGGGGGTTGGGCTCTGGCTCCTTGGTCCTGCCTCTCAACCGTCCGTCAACAGGTGTATCGGTTCCTGTGCCTCTTGGGCTCTGTCATGTCTACATGTGGCATTGTATGGGGGTCAGCCTCGTTACTTGTGTGAGGAGTCGCCACATTACTTCTTAGTGCTTTCCCGTTCCCGTTCTGACACTCAAAAAAAAAAACTAATTCTATCTGTGGCTCTTTTGGGTACTCAGTTTCCACCTGTGTCCCCTAGTGCTTGTGCCCCTTGTGTTACATATCCTGTCCTTCTCAACCCTGTCGATTCCCTTGGGTATCTTGTATGTGGTGATCAGGTCTCCCCTCACTTCCTCTTCCAGCGAAGTGTGGTTTCATTCCCGTAGTCTCTCCTCATGACTTCGGTAGTGTACTTTTTCTTTCTGAAGGGTTCTGTTCCCTTCTCTGTTGACTGGGCGCTGGGGGAGCAGCTTGCTCTGTTGCCTCTCGCTTGGTCCCGCTGTTGGTGGGCGCTTTGGGTTGTCTTCCGGCCTCTGCTGGCGTCGGAGGACGGCTTCTCCCCCTTGGGGGGGGTTCAGAGCTGGCGGGGTGGGCTTCTTCCCTGCGCTTCGTCATTTCCTCTTCGTGGGTGCGTGGGGCGTGGTTGATCCGCCCCATCCTTCTGGGCTTCCCGTCTGCTCTTTGCAGTCATGAGCTTTTCCAGTCTGCAGTTCTTCTGGACTACTACCGTCTGCGCCCTGGATCCTCTGCCCTGCTCGGAGGACTGTTGTCTCCTGTTCGGATTCTGTTAGGGCCGGGTGCATGGATGGTGGACCTGGACCTCCAGGTCACTTCTTGGCACGTTCCTCTCCAGTTTTTCTGGGGCTAGCACGGTTGGTAATTACCTATGTGTACTTACCTAAGAGTAGTTACAGGATGAGTGCTACTCTCGTGGTGTCCCGTCTTCCCAGCACTCTGTCATATAATGCTTTGATTATAATTGTCATATTGTCATATAATGATTGTCATATGTCATAATGTCTTCATATGATTGTCATACAATGCTTTGGTGTTGGGGCTTCAGGTTTGCTGTTTTTATTGCATTCCCTATTTTGTGAAGGGCACTTTGTATACTCTTTGCATCTTTACCGGATCTTAGTGCCCTGTCTGCGTCTGAGATTCGGTGTCTGGCCTACCTCGACGACTGGCTGGAGTGGGCTCCCAGTCAGTCCGCTTGTCTGCTCGCCAGGGGATGGTTCTTTCCAGATCGCTGGGTTTGGTTTCCTGGTGATCTGGAGGTTTTACCTTCTGTTTCCGTCCCGGGTTCGGACCTGGGCCTTGTTTCAGGCTCTTGGGCCCCTCATTGTCTTCCCTCCAGAAGTGTTACTGTGGCTGTGGTCCCGCCTTTGGCTGTTCAGGAGGGGGTCCCGGGTTGCTCAGCGGTTGCTTGGGCGGTTGTGCGGGAGTTTGCACTTCGGCGTGCTTGTCTGCCCGCGGAGTCGGGTTTGGCTCCGGCGTCGGTTGGTTCCTACGGAGACTCCACTTCCGCCTCTTGCATTCCTTGGGTTCCTCTGGGGATCTGGTGTTGGTGCTGCGTCACCAGCTTCCTCTTTGGGGTTTTCGGGGTTCCGTGCCTTGGCGGCTCCCCGAGCCTTCGCTCGATGTGTTCACGGACGGGTCGTCTCTCGGCTGGGGCTTTGTGACCAGTGCTCACCAGGTCGGCCGAGGTTGATGGAGTCTGTCTGTCCGTCGGGCTCACAGCCTGGTTCAGGTGTTCATGGCTGTCTGGTTTGCGCTTCGGAGGGTTTGGGTCACTAGGTACTCTACCGTTCAGCTCTGTTTGGACTGTTCTCTGGTGGTTCTTGCCGGAACCACAGGGGGTTTGGTTAACCGTGTGGTTCGTGTCCGGGGTGTGTCCTGCGTCCTGGTGGACAGCTGTCTCGGTTCATTCCTCTTCGTGGGTTGGCCAGTCGTCGCCGATTCGTTTTGTTGGCTCTGTTGGGCTTATGGACTCCTGGCCATGGACGTCTTCGGGTCGGCGTGGTCTAGGCGTCGCCCGTTTTGTGGCGCCCTTCCCACCTGCGAGGACTTCACGGTGGAGGCTTTCGGCAGGCCTGGTCGAGGTGGGGGGTACCTGTACCTCTTCTCCCGGTCCAGCTGTTGCTTCGGGTTCTGGCTCAGTTGCAGCCCATTCCCACGAGAACAGTCCTTATGGTTCCACTGTGGCCGGCCCGGCCTTCTTTTCAGACGCTGCTTGATAGGTGTCCGTACCCGGGGCGTTTTTCCTGAGGCTTCGCCTCTTTCAGCAGGCCGAATCGGTCCTGTCCGTGACTGGTTCGGCCTTCTCTTTGGCTCTTCGCGTCTGGTATTTTGACGCAGGTATCGCCATCTCTATGGTGTTCAGGTGGCTTTGTTGACGGTGTCCCACCTGCGAGCTTCGTCTTGGAGACTGTATGACGTTTATTACGTCTTCTCGCGTTTTGTTTCCCCTCCGGCCTGCTCATGAGTCGCCTGAGCCATCCTGGTCCTTGTTCAGGGTGCCTTCTTCTCTTCCCCTCAGTTTGTGGTAGCCCCTTCGGTTTCAGTTTCCTCCTCTTTGGTACGGGTGGTAGCTTTATTGGTGTGCAGCCTTTCTCTGTCCTGGCGACGGTCGAGACGGCTGCTTTCCGGAGGGGTTCTTGGGGTATTGGTACTTGTTTGGTTTGGCCGGGGGGTGCGTCCTGTGTTGTCCAGTTGTGCTTTTTGCTGTTGCCGGCGTACCGTGCCTGGGGATGCGCTGTGGTTGATCCGGTTCCTTCGTTCCCTGTTTTCAGGGCTCGGGTCTCCCGGGTCGTCCGCAGTGTTTTCCTTCTTACTGCGGTCTGTCTTTGCGCCCGTGCTGTTCAGACGTTTACAGCAATTGCTGCTGTGTTGGTGACGTCTCGGGCTCATTTCGGGCGCAGGGAATTGTGGGTCGCACAGGTTTTTGGCCGCCCATCCATGTGTGCGTCTGTTCTTGGGCGTTCTTGTTGCCTTGGGTCGCAGGTTTGCGACCGGTTGTCTTGGCTTTGCGTTGCAGAGTTTGTGGCGGCCGCCTCCCGGGTTAGCCCTTTCTTTTCCTTCTCTTTGGGTATGAAGCTCCAGGGAGCCGTAGGGGCTCCCCACAGAAAACCAGCGTTGAATGTAATGAAACGCCATTTTCTGGGTGAGCCCCGGAGGCTCCCTGGACACCCTCCCTCCCACCGGTCGGCGGTTTTTTCGCGTTGGTTGAGGCTTAGCTTCCGAACTGGAGCTTTGCAGCCGGCGCGGTAGGTCCGGGGCTCCCCCCTCCCCCTCCCGGGGTGGGGAGGGCTGCGCGGACGATCGGCGCGGCAGTAAAGTGTGATGTTTGCTTGTTTGTTTGTTTCCTTGGGATTGTAGGGAGTTTTCTACCTCTCTGTTCGGTTTTTGTTGTAGTTTCTTACCATGTGGGGTTTGTTTTGTTACGCCTACCTTTCTGGGTGCCTAACCCCGGTCGATGGCAGATAAGGAAAACCCCCAACCATATGGGGTTTTCCAGGGCCATTGCTCCCTGAAACCTCTCTGAAGGGGCCAGGTTCTGGCGCTGGTCCCTGGTAGGTCTGAACTCCTTAGCTAATGTCCCGGTCTAACATAACACACATTAGCCCGATAAGCTCCAGGGAGCCTCCGGGGCTCACCCAGAAAATGGCGTTTCATTACATTCAACGCTGGTTTTTTTCTAGATCAGAAAGAAAACAGTTCAGGCAGAGGTGAGTTTAATTAATCATGTTTACTTGTTTCCTTCTGTGCATTAACAATTCCAGTATATCTTAATTAGTAAATCATTAATTACATCGTGCATAGAGTTAAAAAGTAGATTTTTAGTACATAAATATATATTCTGTATAACAAGACACATTGTATTACTGTAGTGATTATCTCTTTTAAATCTCTTATAGCTTTTGTATCAAAGACAGTTTTGGTATACAGTGTAGTGCATGCTAGTCAAGCACTGTATTAACCATTTGTCAAGACATCTATTTCAATATAACCACTTGTATGAAAAGATAGTTAATTTTTTCACAGTATTTCTGGTCCCTCTCTGTAGTTCCCTAATACTGTCATCTGGAAGCTGCCAAGCTTTAGGTAACTTACCAGGGTTTCATTACCTACAATTACTGACTGCGAGACAGGACCCGAATCTTTCCCACTCAGAGAGGCGAAGGGAGGCTCTGAGAATCAGAGATCACCACAGTCAAGCAAAAGACCCAGCATAAAGTCAAAATGCTTTAAAACAAGCAATTGCTTGCAAAAATGTATAACCCTGACAAAAATAATTCAAACAATTGTTTCTGCATAGAGATCACTAAATACTGTAGTTACTCGCTCATCATTAGAAGGTTGCCCTAGAGATTAAGGGTACCTGTCAGTCAGCCAGCTCATTCATGAGGCTGGTGCACGACCTTAGCTGCTCAGTTTTACTGGACCCTCTGCCACATTTCAACTTTCAGATAAGTGGTGTTGGCTATTTCTTGACCAAACGTTCTGTAGGGTATTTTACTTGGTTTTGTTCCATATTTTGCTTCATGTGTGTGTTCTTTGTCTCTCATTTTGCATACACTCTATGTTAGGTTTGTTTTGGCTGTTGAAGAAAGTTTTATCTTTCCTGGTAACCAACCTGTATTGCCCCAGTAATAACCTAGTTAGGGATTATCTAGATTTGACAGCCTTCTTTGTTGAGGCTTTGTTGTGAGATACAGCAGAGTTCTACTGAGGGAGGGGGGGGGGCCATACCTGAAATTAAGCATTGAATATACATAATGAAATAAATCCCTCTTCCTGGTGTGCCACACAATACCTCCACATTCCTGCTTGTTACCCTCCTTTTATATGGAGTTAAGAGAGTGTTGGTTTTGAGTGGCTTGTAAATGAATTGGCTAGGTTTACTGGGATGCCAGGTTGCTTTGGATTTCATTTGGTGGCAGGCAAGTGTATGTAGGCAGTGATTTGGCCATGATAACAATTGTTTGCATTGTTTTCATCAAGGTTACAAATTTTTACAAGTAAGTAGTTGTTTGTTTTCAAGAGTTTGGGCTTTATTTTGGGTCTTATGCTTGGTTCTATGATGATCTGTGAGTCCCAGGTTCCCTTTTGCCTCTTTTAGCATACCAGATTCTGATCCTGGACCCACAGTCCAGGCATTTATTGATCATATTCCTGGTGTGTTCTTCAAGGATTGGCTGCTTTCAGGTTGTAGCATTGGGGAGCTACTGATTGGCCCTCTAGAAAGAGGCATTACATTCAAAGCTTGATTTATGATTTAGTCACTTATATATTACATGTACCTGTACCTTATTAAGCCATCACTAATTACCTAAGCAGTAAAAATATATTTTAGAAATTATATACTTTGTTATTATAAACTTGGCTCTCATTTTTGCATACACAGGTTGACTTATCCAAGATGTACATGACCCGTCCCTTTAGTGGGAAGCTGCGGCGTACAAAAAGGTCAGCGCTGTGGCTCCACTACAGACATTCTCAACATTATACATATGTTTCTGCTCAACTGCATCGCATTCAGGTGAATGTCTATATAATATTCCCTTTACATATAGTATTGTCATATGAACTGAGGGTGCAACCTGTTCTCGTACAAATTACATCTGAATTTGGCCGTTTACCTGTATGGCCAAAAATGAACGTAATTTGAAAATTAAAAAAAAAAATTGAAAATAAATTGGGGATTTTTCTGGGGGGAGCCCCGTCGACTCCTCAGAGCTATCCAGGCTGATGTGCTAATGTCAGACTTTGGCATCAGTCATGTGTATGGAGTTCTGTAAGCCTACTGGGGACCACGAGCCAGAACCTGGCCCCTCCATAGCGGCATGAGGAGCAATGGCTTATAGAAATCCCCATGTGGTTGGAAGCATTCTATGTCTGCCATCGACCGGGTTAGGCACCCAGAAAGGTAGACGTCCCAAAACAAACCCCCTATTCTGGTGAAAATTACTACAAAAAGCCGAACAAGTGGATTGAACTTCCCAAACAGAAACAAGGAAATGAGTGTGATGTCACACATCGCCATGTCGCCGTCTGCGCAGCTCCCCCCTTCCCGGGAGGGGGAAGGGGAAGCCCCAGACCCTCACGCTGACCATACACACCCCCAGTTCTGAGGCTGATGCTATAGACAACGGTCATGTACTCTGGCTCCAGTGGTTGTTTCAGCACTGTGCCTTGTGTGTGGTGTCTGTCTTCTAGGTGGTGCAGGAGCCAGGAGTTATTCTTCAGTACTCAGGCTGCATGCACCTAGGACTCCCTTCCCTAGGTGCCCAGTAAGTACTGCCCATGGGGCTTGGGGCTACCTTCCACAAGTTTCTTGGGTTCTGCCTCTGCTAGGCCGTTTACTGCTTGGTTTTCGACCGCCCTTTGTATGCTCAGGTGTTCTGTCTCCCTTGTTTGCCTTAGGGTAAGGGGCAGTTTGCACTGGTAAGGGGCACGGAGTACTGCGCAGCTTGTTTTCACCAATCATAGCGGCCGGCTCTGTTCCGTCTGGGTACGCTGTCCTTTTGCGGGGTTTCTTTTCTTTTTGTTTGCCTGCCAGGTGGAAGGGGGGTCTGCCTTAGTTATTGCCAAATGTGTACTGAGTACTCTTCTCTCTTCCGGTAATACCCCCCTGCTCGGTCCCCATGAGTGTACACGTCCTGGAGATTTCAGTTCTTAGAAAGTTGATTGGTAGACTTGGGCGCCGGTTAGCAATACCATGCCTGGGCTTCCCTGAGCGTGAGTTCCATCTCAGGATCCTGGGAATTCCCATGGGGGCATGTGGGTCCAATGGATGTGACCCCTGAGTCCCCCCGCTTTGTGCGAGTTTGAGGGTTGTTTTGTCCCCTTGTCTCAGGGTGACTCTCACTGTTTTTGCTTCCGTCTGCTGCCTGTTGGGTTGGTGGCACCTTCGACCCGGAGTCCTGCAAGTTTTGATGCTTGTTTGTGACTCAGTTACCCAGTTTAATGCTGACTATATGGGTGCAGGCAGCACGGGCATTACACGTTGGGTTCAGGTGGTTGCAACGCGCTAGGTTGTTTGCTCCCCGGAAACCCCGAGGCTGCCTCGTTTTGGTTGTTGTGCCGGGGCTTGGGGGTGTTGGTTGCTTCGGTTTTATTTCCGTTCGTGCCCCCTTGTCTTTCCTCTATTGTGGTCTAGTCTGGTCCCTCTCCCCCTCCTCCCTGCATCCTGATCCTCACTGTCTGTGGGTTCGGGGTCGGGGCAGGGATTCGATGGTCTTGAGACTCGGGCGGTCTCGGGGTTTTCCCTTCCTGGGTAGCGACGGAGGCATTCGAGCCTGTTCCTTCAGCTGTGTTGTATGAGTCTGCCAGTGGGCTCCCTTCCAGCTGCCTCGGCTTTTTCTTGGGGTTTCCCACCAACCGAGTATTCTCGGTTGGTGGGAAATTGCACCAACCGAGAAAACTCTTTTTTATTTTTTCGTACCCATTCTAAATGTGTGCGCGGTTGGTTGTGTTCAAAATGGACTCTTAGGACCTCCAGTGAGAGGCAGCCATCTTGGAAAAAATTCGCAGAATGCCCTAAGGCTGCTGGCTGGGTTAGTATTGAGTGACCAACCATGGGTGGCGCACATGCCTCTGGCTCCCAAACACCTGTCCGATGCGGTGTTGAAAGATCGTGCTCTGTCGGTGAAATTCAAACCTTATTGTTTGAAGAACATAAGGGTCATAATATTGGCGAAGCTAGGCGCAATAAGGACCTAACACAAAGGTCGGATGCAAGTAATACAGCACCTATGAGGACGATACAGCAAGCATATCCAGTTGTAGCTCTGAGCACCACCCTTGCCCACCTATGCTATCTCCACTTTATATAGATGATACATAGATGAATCGTTTTCTGCGTTCAGTAATGATGCATCTGATACAAGTAGCATATATGAACAGTGTTAGCGACTTCCATGATGGTGCTTTCCATAGATATTTTCAAGAGTAGCTGAATCTCTTCTTGACTGATGGACACTTCGAGGCTGGCTGAGTCTCTTCCTGCGTGGGACCTTACAAAGTGATCTTTTCATGACTACCTTACACTCTGATCTTTTCCTATAATCTTTTCAAGACTTCCTTACGCTTTACAAGCTTGGCTACATACTACCTACAGGTACTAAAGCCAAGGGTGTATGTGAGTGCGTTATTTGCAAGCATACAGAACAAATAAACAGGAAGCGAAAATCTATCTGTACCTGGTGCAATGAGAGCGAAGTAGTGCTGTGTATCATGGAGTACTTTGTAGATTATTACTCACTTCCAAAGTACTGAGTGTGTAATACAGTGTGTTACTGTGTAAATAGTGTGTGAAACTGTACATATTGTAATTTTAGTGAATTTTTAACAAGTAATATTGCGACAATAAACATTTATTGTGGACACATTACTGACACATGTATCACAGTTCCATGGAACATTATGAACATTTACTAGGTAGCAAGCAGCCAGGACCTCCAAAACCTCCGCGCCCAAATGTCATCCCAAGACATGTTGCCAAAAACGGCAACCAAAGCCACAAACTTACGTACATTGTAAGCATGGGGATAAATAACAGGCTGTCTAGCCCTAATAATCCTGCGGACAACCTGAGAGAACTGAGCCCGGGAACAGGGAAGAAGGAAAACCAGGTCAACCCACAGCGCATCCCCGGCCGCCGAAGCTGTGGCGCCCAAATAACGGCGGAGGGCCACAACCAGACACAACACATGATACCTGGTTTACCTGGTTACCTGGATTATGGGGTTCTGGGAGTTCTTCTACTCCCCAAGCCCGGCCCGAGGCCAGACTTGTGAGAGTTTGGTCCACCAGGCTGTTGCTTGGAGCGACCCACAGGCCCACATACCCACCACAGCTCGGTTAGTCCGGCACTCCTTGAAGGAAGCAATCTAATTTCCTCTTGAAGATGTCCACGGTTGTTCCTGTAATATTTCTGATGCTCGCTGGTAGGACGTTGAACAACCGTGGACCTCTGATTTTCATACAGTGTTCTCTGATTGTGCCCATGGCACCTCTGCTCTTCACTGGTTCTATTCTGCATTTTCTTCCATGTCGTTCACTCCAGTACGTTGTTATTTTACTGTGCAGATTTGGGACCTGTCCCTCCAGTATTTTCCATGTGTATATTATTTGGTATCTCTCTCGTCTCCTTTCTAGTGAGTACATTTGGAGAGCTTTGAGACGATCCCAATAATTTAGGTGCTTTATCTCGTCTATGCGTGCCGTATATGTTCTCTGTATTCCCTCAATTTCAGCAATCTCTCCTGCTCTGAAGGGGGAAGTGAGTATTGAGCAGTACTCAAGACGGGACAACACAAGTGATTTGAAGAGTACAACACCCCTGGCCTGATCAACCAAGCATCAACACCCCAAGGCCCCCTCCAAAATGCAGCCGTTTTATTCTTCGCCAGAAAAGGAAGAGACGGCTGCAACCGAACAAAACGACTACCAGGACGGTGGTCCTGGTGGTCGTTTGGAAGAAGCAGAAACCCCTGCGCCAGAGGAGAGCATGAAGCTCCCATACCCGACCCCCAGAAGCCAAAGCCAACAGGAAAAGAGCTTTATAAAAACAATCTCGAACGGAAGGGGTCACAATAAACCGAGGAGAAGAGAGAAACGAGAGCACCCGGTCCAAGAACCAGGACGATTCGGACATGAGCAGGCCGGAGGTGAAACAATGCACAAGACAACTTGCGAAACGGAGCAGAAGTAACATCAACACCGAAAGCAAGTTGAAGCGGCTCTGCCAGCACCGCACAATACGAGGCGACAGTATTGGGCATAAGATGACGGTCCTGGAACAACCAAGAGAGAAAGGACTTAACAACCCTATCAGAGACCGAAGAACACTTACGCAGTGATAGGAAGAACTGGAAGGACCGCCAGGAAACTTCATACTGCTGCTGAGACGAAGCATGCAGGTGGGAGACCAACAACGATGCCACCTGCGCACCATATAAGAGATGATAAACCCGAGTCAGAAACTCCAGACGCGAAGATTCGACAAGAAGGTCGAACCAGCCTTGTACCGGGCTGGACTGATCCGCTGAAAGAGGCGGAGCTGCAGGTTCGGACACCAAGCAAGCAGCGCCTGAAACCAAGCCTGGGCCAGCCACCAAGGAAGGAGCCAGAAGGACAACTCTTCCCTGGTAAGTCTCCAAGTGAGCCAGGACCTGGAGCAACAATTGAACTGGGGGAAAGAGGTATAGGTAACCTCACCTCGCCCAGTCCTGCCTGAAGGTATCAACTCCAACGGCCTCGCAGTCGGGGAAAGGCGCCATATATACTGGGAGACGCCTCAATCACGCCAACGCGAAGAGATCCACGTCCTGAGTCCCGAACATCTGGCACAGCCAACTGAAGGAGTCGGCGTCGACTGTCCATTCCGGGGAATGGGGGAAGGAAACTAGACAGGCCATCCGCCAAGACGTTGGACACCCCTCGGACATGAACCGCCAGGAGAGCCAAACCCCGAGAACTCAGCAGATGAAACACCCGAAGTGACCAGCCCCAAAGAGCCAAGGGCCGCATCGAACCCCCCCCCCCCTCGGTTCAGGCAGTGAACCATCGGGGAGCAGTCCGAATGGAGCCGGATCGTTGATCCGCAAGCGACTCGAACCTTCCGGAGCGACATCCACACTGCAACTAACTCCCGGACCATGCTGTAAGCCCGACAGAAGGACGGACTCCACCACCCCAGGCTGGCCTGGTGAGCACTGGTCTTCCACTCTTTTCTTCCTGAGAGTGGAAGAGAGTTTCTTCCACTCTCAGCAAGTTCCTTTGTCGACAATACTCGTTCAACCTTATTCCAGAAAGGTCCACGTGGCACCTTAATATGGTCGGAGTCCTGTTGCCTCTCTTCTGGGCTCAACTTGCCACTTAAGATCCAAATCTGATGATTTTTGCAGGAGCGCCCAAGGTCACAACCTCCCCGTCCAAAGTCTAGCCGAACAATGAGCCGGGCTCTGCTTCCTGGGGCAGGCTCAGTGCCTGCTGATAATGTCACAGAAAACTCAATAATGATTGGCTGAGCACCTGAGCCACTACCAGTCACCTCTCACATTGTGTAAGCTTTAGGCATGTGTCGCTGCACTCTAGCAGTTCCCAGATGTGTCACCCCCCACGCGGGCGCCATTTTATTTCATAATCTGCCATACTTAACCCTTTACAGCCAAATATCATGCAAGATTGTGTTTAAGACTCATTCCTTCTTAACTTAAATTACAGCTTGGGCCGTATACAATCTTTCTAGGTGGGTAAAAAGGACTCTTGAGGCCGAAAAAGACTGTTAATAGACAGCAGTCGTAACAAGAGACAACCAGATACAGTATATTTATATAATACAGTTCAGACAACAATTTTTGCTTCTCTTAGTATCCAGTGTCAAAATTATGAATATTACAGGTATGTATAATCTGCCTGGAAACTTTGAATAAACACTTAACAACATTTGCAGGTTAAGTAATTACCCATGTCTCATATTCTAAGACAGTATTGTATAGCATTAGGATTGAAAAACTCATTAAATAATACTGTGTATATGATTGAGGTGAGTTATTTTTATAACAGGACAAAATTTGTGAGACAATGGATACAGCAAAGAATGAAATATTTTCTTTGGTAACTAAAAGTCTGAGATAATTGGGGGACAGTGATGGATTATAAATTTCCAGTAATATTAAGGTCTATATTCAAAATAATTCATTAAAACATGAATTTTGATGAAAATAGTATAGTCACTTGTTCACATTGCATTGTATTACAGTATTCAATACTGTACTTATTATGATATTTTAAATATAATCTTATTTGATTAACAACATCTTTTTATTAATACAGCTTATGTATTTTATGTATATTGAAGGTTGATAACCAACTCATGGATGCAGTATTCCCCACGGTCCTTTACCCCTCCAATGAAAATGGGATCATCCATCCATGTTTGTCAGCGTGTGTGCTCCTTCACTGTGCTCAGGGACAACTTACAACCATCAAGTAAGTTAACAAGCTTCACATGTTGTTTATGATTCAAGATATTTTACCTGTTTTTAATCTCTGCTCTGGTCTTTTACATTGTGTGGTGAGAATGACTACAGTATTGCCCGAAACACTCTGCATATTAGTGGCTTTAGGTACTGTATGTACTAGCTCAGTCTATAAATCCAACATTATGTTTGTAACTCATCTATGTATGTATTTTTACCTGAATAAATATTTGATTTGATTTGATTTGATTTGATTTGACTTGATTTGATTATATAACCAGTAAAGCTGAACATCAGTGCGTTAGTAATGAGTAGGTCTTAGTCTTCTTCGTATACTGGAAGTATATCCAGCAATAGATATTGTATTCACCTAAATGTACTGAGAGTATATACATCAATAGTTATTGCAATCATCTTCATGTACTGGGAGAATGTACAGTAATACGTATTAGCCATCTTTATGTACTCTGGGTATATAGAGAAATAGTATAAAAAAATTCAACAAACCAAAACTGGATTGGTGTTCAAGGAGTAGTGACAACAGTTTACCAGTTACAGGTAACAAGACACCTGGAGGAACTGGATGTAAGGAAGGCAACGGGATCAGACCAGATATTACCAGGTTTACTGAAGGACACTCCAAGGATTCTGTTACCCATTAATCACAGCTTTCAGCTTAACACTAGAACAAGAGAGCTACCAGAAATCTGGAAAAACACAAATGTAGTTCCAATATTCAAGAAGGGGGGCAGACATGAAACTATAGACCAGTGTCACCAACATGCCTCCCATGCAAAATATTGGTAAAAGCCATCAGAGAAAACAATTATAGAACATTTGAGAGAGTAAATTTTGTAATGGAGGCACAGCACAGAATCAGGGAAATTCATGTTTAAGAAACTAGAATTAATTATGTGACAGGGTCACCAAAATAGGGTAAGAAAAAGAAGGATGTGTAGGCTGCACCTTCATGGACTGCCAGAAAGTTTTTGATAAAGTTCTTCATAAATGACTAATACACAAGATGGAGAGACGAGCAGGCATAACTTTGAGACTTAACTAAGTTAAGGAGTCTCTTGGGAAACTTCTTTAGTATTCAAGTAAAGAGCGGCTGGAATTCAATCCAAGTAAAATATAAGGTAAAGATGTGAAAAGGAAATAAGAAAACCTGTTGGTAACTACATCATAAAGTGAAGGCAACTACAAGAAACATTAAGTGTAAAAGACCTGGAAATGGACATAATCAGAACATTAACACCAGAAACTCATGTCAACAGGACAACGTAGTTGTTGTCATGTCAACAGGATATAGGAAATTGACAAACAAAAGAACAACATTTGAAATTTTAAATAAGGAGGCTTTCAGGTCCATTTAAACTGCCTGTGAGAGATCATTGCTGGAATATACAGCACCAGCATGGAACCCACACCATTTGAAGCACAGAAGGGAACTGGAGAAAGTGCAGAGCTTTTCAACTAAAATTGAGTGGGTTCTACTGTGAGAACTGGTTAACGGAATTCAACCTCATAACCTTAGAGAAGAAAAGAAACGAAGGGGTATGATTACAGCATAGAAGATATTGCGAACAACAGACAACGTGGACATGGGCAGAATATTTAAATTGAAAGGAGGTAGGGCAAGGAGGACAATGGTGAAAGCTGGACACACACTTGAATTGTAGAGATAGATGTAAAGAAATTCTTGTACCCTGTTCAGGTAGTCAGCAGATGAAATGCATCAAAGGAAGAAGTTGTCAAAGCCTGTTTCATCCGCAACTTTAAAGAAGTGTAAATTTGTTACAGATAACACTGTTTTCAAACTGAAAGGTTATCTTTATGTTATTATGTAATTTCTAGAGAATGTTATTCAGTGGATTGCAAAGCTCCTGAGAACATTCTCGCAATGCCCAAAGTGAAATTCAATCTGGCCCCATTGCTCTGTTTCTGCCTAAATCTCTTATCATTATTATTAACATCTTTATTGACAAAATTAATTACAATTTTGCCTAATCTGAGGATTTTGATAGTCTTATTAAAGTGAGGATAATGCTGGTATTCACTGTCACACAGGACAGAGGGTCATACATAAGACAATAGGTCTAAACTGTAGGCTGAAGCACATATATATCATGGTTACAATCAATGTTTTAATGTATGGATATGTGAAAACAACTTTCTGCTGTGCACTGCCACACAAGGGTAGGGATGGGTTCATAAGTGATGCAGCTTAGAAGTAATATAAAAAAAAAAATTGTTCTTCATTCTTTAAAATGGACAAGCAAATTTTGGGTAAATTGTTAGGATGTCGTCCAGAACACCTGAGTCAATAAAATAGTTACACAGTTGGTGGTACAAGAGGCCAGGAGGTCTAAAGTCCTTTACGGTTTCACATTCATTTATATAGTGTTCTAGTGAATGCATTAAAGATTTATCACAGAGTTTACAATCTGAGTATTCTGGTAGTGGCTCAGCCTCACCAACCTGCCAGATGTGTCTATAGCCAAGGCGAATTCGCGCAATGACTACATCACATTGCCTGGTTCGGTTACTGTGCTGACCATACAAATACCTATTATTACAAAACTTGTCATAACTTTTAATACTGCAGCTTTCAGGTCTCTGGGCATTTCTTAGTTCTTCTAAATCTGAATTAATTTCTTTAATTTGTATGTTTCTAATAACTGCATTAGATAGTCCAAAGTCATAATCAATGTTTTCTTTCCTGCAAGCCTCATTGGCCAATCGATCTACAAAGTCATGTTTTCCAACTCCAACATGGGATGGGATCCACACAAATTTTATACAAGAGTTATTATCATTAGCAAAAATTACATTCCATTTAATATTACAAGCTACTTCCGACATACATTGTGATGGGATGTGCCTAAATCTCTAAGTAGTTTTATTACATCTTCAATAGAGGCATGCACATACTCTGCAAATACAATTCTTTTAATATGTAATTTTGTCAAGTATGAGTCTTTTGTCTTGCTGCTTATTTTAACTTTTGAATTTTAGATTTGATGATGAATATGCGTGTACTTTGTTTTGTACGAACACACTTTGAAATTGTCTATTTAGGGTCTGGCACATTTCCATTTGTCTGGGCGACTTCCATTTTTGTTTCCGTTTTGAGCAAATCTTTTGCCCAATTTTAATCTCTAGATTTAATTTAGTACATGTACTGTATGGTTTTAATGAATTTATAAAATATGCTGGGTTCCATTTTGCATTCCTCTGCTATCCCTTTCTGAATATTTCTCACTTTTCCTTCTCACAACCACTTATTTGTTTGGGGATTGTTTGTATTTCTCATATGTTTATGGGTTAATCTTATTTTGGCTCCATTTTTTCTTTTGTGTTTTCTGATCTTCTGGCAGTTTCTATTGAACAAGTCTTGTTTTCCAGTTGCACTGCCCAGTTTTGGATTAATATTTTGGGGGCCTTCATTATAAATTTGGGAACAATTTTCTTACATTTCATTTGCATCGTCTCCTCTAAACAACCCTTCACAGTTAAATCCATAGAAGAATTTTTGGCCTCAAATATCCTATGCTACTAACTTACATATCATGGGTAAGTATAATATACTGTACTTTAAATGTAAAGTGTTCATAGGCCATTGCTTATGGAATATTAATTTATAATTTAATGTGATTTCAGGCACCTTAGCCTAGTAGCACAAGAGTTTTTCTTAAAGCTTGACAAGGGATTTTTACTGTCTGTGTATGACGTACTGGAACCCTTACTGCCAAGTCTTCACTCCAGAAGCATTCACACAGAGCTGAAAAAACTGAAGACGCCAATAACCTTCTCGGCTATGAAGGTATGTGTTAATAGAAATTATTATATTATGAAATTGATACAATCACTGTAAATGCAAAAAGTCATAATGTAAAAGAGGGTACCCCCTCATATTAGTTATGCTGGCTGTTTGGTGGAAATAAAAATCACTTTTTAGTGAATATGGAAAGCTTCTTAATGTGTAGGACCATCATATGCTCCCTAAGACAAGATCTATCCTGCTCCCCTAAGGCAAGATCCATTCTGCTCCTAAAGGAGTGGATCATGATTGTCTGGTCAAGGTGATATTCTGCACTGATGCAACATGGATCTTTTCAGCCTAGGGTAAATTAAAAACACTCAAAATATTTTCCAAGCCTACTTACCATCACAAGGAGTAATGATCTTGCAAATGGCCAGTGTGACCCCCCCCCTCCCCCCTGGCTGCTACATTCAACCCCCTCCAAATGGCAGAACTCATTCTCTTGTCTATAGCCCAATCACACATTCTGACTGACAGGTCAGAACCGTCTGTAATTTCAAAGCATTATATGACAAAGAGTGCTGGGAAGATGGGACACCACAAGCGTAGCTCTCATCCTGTAACTACACTTAGGTAATTACACTTAGGTAATTACTAAACATTCAGTATGCAAGAGATTGAGGGGGTAGCAGAAGATTCAAAATTTTGTGCTCGGAATAGCACTCACCATTTTTCCTGAAGCCTCATTTCTTGGGTGGCTCCACAGTGACTCTCCAAAGCATATGCACTGGTATTCCAGGGCAAATAGCATTTCACCAAGGGTCAAACTTTCTCATGGCCTACCATGGGCAAGGACCAGAATCTTGCCCTCCCCCCATCACTGTACTCACCTAGTTGTGAGTACTGTAGCTGTATTCACCTATACTGAGGCATGGAAGCTGAGAGTGTCATAGATACTATCACTCTATCAAATTCCTGTATGAGCTCAACAATTTATGTTTGCTGCAAATCCTTCAGTAGCTCAAACAACTAATCGTTTCTGAAGAGGATTATTCTCTTAAGTCATGGGTGAGCCAGCCCATTGGATGCAGCCATGTTTACAGCCAAACTTATTTATACTGTCTGTATATTACTTATCTAAATGTGAAGGTGATATTCTGCTGAGACTCAAATAAGACATTATTTAACAAATTATATTTCTGGGGGGGAGCCCCGTCGGCTCCCCAGAGCTATCCAAACTGATATGGATATATTTTAGCTTTCTGGCATTAGTCAATATGCATGGAGTTCTTGCCTACCAGG
Organism: Procambarus clarkii; assembly: GCF_040958095.1. Lineage (NCBI taxonomy): Eukaryota > Metazoa > Arthropoda > Malacostraca > Decapoda > Cambaridae > Procambarus > Procambarus clarkii. The sequence continues at coordinate 13,084,832 of NC_091172.1, read as the reverse complement.
AAACCACAAGCCAGAACCTGGCCCCCTCAGAGAGGCACGAGGAGCAATGGTTTATAGAAATCCCCATGTGGCTGCCTTGTCTCAATGGCAGACAAGCATTCTATGTCAGCCATTGACCAGGTCTGGCACCCAGAAATATAGTCAGCCCAAAACAAACCCCTATTCTGGTGAAAATATTGCTACTGAAAGCCGAACGAGTGGACAGAACTCCCCAACAAAAATTAGCAAATGAGCATGATGTCATCATATTGCCGCACTACAGTATGCACAACCATCCCCCTCCCCGGGTGGGGAAAGGGGGAACCCCAGACCCTTGCGCTGGTGATCCAAGCACCAGTTCTTGGCTGATGCGATACTGGAGAAGTCTTGTGCCTCTGGCTCCTGCTTTTGTCTCAGTTATGTGTCTTGTGACATGAGCTGTTTCTACAGGTGATGTGTGAACCAGGAGTAATATTCCAAGGTACTCAGGCTTCATGTGCCTAGGGTTCCCTTCCCTAGGTGCCTGGTAAGTACTGTACTGCCCTTGTGGAGGCCTCCTTCCACAAGTCACCTTGGGATCTACCTGTGCTGTGCCTTTTACTGCTCGGTACTTGGCCGCCCTTGGGGTCAGCTGGGGTTTTATTGCATTTGTTTGTCTCTGGGTAGGAGGTAGTTTTCATTACTAGTAGGGGAGTGGGGTACTGCTAAGCTAGTTATCACCACTTATAGCGCCCGGCACTGTTCCACCTGGGTACGTTGTCCTCTTGTGGGGGGTTTTCTTTGGTTTTTGTTTCTGCCTTCGTTCTTCCCCCTAGCTGTTGTTGGGGTATATCTGTATAATTCTGAGTTTGGTGGTATTCCCCACTAGGCCCCCATGAGTGGACACATCCTGGGGGTTCAGCTTTTAGCAGTTCGTTTGGTAGACTTGGGCGCCAGTTCACAGAACTCTGCCTGGGCTTCCCTTAGCGTGTAACCAAGGCTAAGGACCCTGGAAAACCCCATGGGGGTTATGTGGTCCGATGCATGTGACACTTGAGTCCCCTCTGTGTGACCTTGAAGGTTGTTCTGTCCCATTGTCTCAGGGGTGACACTCACCGGTTGTGCCTCCGCCATGCTGCCTGTTGGGTCGGGGATTCTTTGACCCGGAGTCGTGTGACGTTTGTTACTTGTACATGCTCCAGTTCACCCAAGCTACTGTTCTTGATATGAGGGTGCAGGTGGCTGCTGCATTACATGCTAGGTTCTGGTTGTTGTAACGAGCTCGGTTGGTTGCTTCCCCGGATGCCCCGAGACTGCCCCGTTTTGGTTATAGGGACCCGGACTTGGGGGTGGGAGTCGCGTCAACTTTGGTTCCGTCCGCCCCTCCTTGTCCTTCGCCTTCTGTTCCTTCCCTCATTCCCCCCATCCCCCCACCTTGCTTCCAGCTCTGAAACATCTGAGGGTTTCGGAGTCGGGGCAGGGTCTAGTTGGTGTTGTGACTCGGGCGGTTTTAGGGGAGTCCCCTTCCACGGGATGTTGGTGTGATGCAGCTTCATGTGCAGATTCCTTCCCTTTTGGCCGCCTTGGTTGCGGAGGATTTGCATACATCTCTGCTGGCTGGTTTCAGCCATGCATTTCTTTTCCCTCCTTGAGCTGTCCTCGGATTGGCTTGAGTTGGATGTGGAGGGGGCTTGGGGCCACCTCTGGGTCTGGTGCACTGCCCTCTGCAGTGCGGGCATCGTCTGCATTGTTGAAACTGTTCACGCGGCTCCTGTGGGATGCGGCGTCGTTTTTTTTTTGCTTCTCAACTCGCATGTCGGCAGACGATGCTTGCCTCTTCTGTGGAATCCGCTTGGGCCCTGGCACTACGGTTGTCTTCGCCTTTTTGTTCATTGCTGTTTACAGAGTCTGCGGTGGTGCAGTATTTGCAGGCGGCTTCGGTTAATTGCCATCCTATGCCCGACTTGTTGGATCTCTGGGGGGCTCATGAGGGGGAGGGGGAGGGGGATCTTCCCAAAAGGGTCGTGCCTGGCCTCGGGATTCCTTCCGTCGTGGTAGGACAGTGATGCTAGATTCAGGGCAGGTGCAGCCTCCGGTTCTATCTTTTTCTGGTTGGGGCGGGGATCGCCCTGTGTGCCATTTTGGTTCTCATAAGGTACATCAGCCCTGTCGCGGTTCGTCCCATTGACAAGGCGATGGGGGTAGGCTCGCTCTGTTTGCTCGCACCTGGTCCCACAATTCGTGGGCCTTTCAGGTTCTTTTCGTGTGGCCGGGGCTGGCCGGCAAAGCGGACAGCACGCTGGACACTGATCCTGTGGTCTCGGGTTCGATCCCAGGCGCCGGCGAGAAATGATGGGCAGAGTTTCTTTCACCCTGATGCTCCTGTTACCTAGTAGTAAATAGGTACCTGGGAGTTAGTCAGCTGTCATGGGCTGCTTCCTAGGGGTGGAAGCAGCCCGTGACAGGGGCTGACTCTTGTGCTCTGTCGAATCGTCTCAGAGTGGGTTTGCTTGGGTGTGGTCGAAACGACCTCGACCCTCAGGTGGGTTTCCTGTCTGTTTCTGGCCCTGAAACGGGATTGTGTAGACCTCCGGTTCGTTCTGGACTTGTCCCATCTGAACCCATGGGTTTATTGCCCCTCCTTTCGGATGGCTACTCTGTCCCAGGTCCGTCTTCTGTTGGAGCCGGGCGTTTGGATGGACCTCAAGGAAGCGTATTGGCATGTACCAGTTCATCTGAGGTTCTGGGGACTGGCTCGGTTTTGTTGTGGGGCATCAAGGTTACCACTTTTGTTGCCTTCCCATCGGCTTGAATCTGGCCCCTCGCATTTTCACATGCCTTACTCGGGTCCTGGTGGCCCTCCTGGGTCTGTTTGATGTTTGGGTTCTGGCCTACTTCGACGACTGGCTGGTTTGGGCTCCTAGCCATTCCACATGTCTGCTTGCCAGGATTTGATTCTTTCCCAGCTCGCCAGGTTCAGGTACTTGGTGAAATTGGTTCATCTGGTTCCCTCTCAGGTTCTGCCTTGACTTGGTCTTGTGTGAGACTACTCTAGCCGCTTCCTTGTCTCTCCCTCTGGAGTCTCTCCTTCGGCTGCGGTATCGCCAGCTTCCTTTTCGTTTTTTGGGGGGTTCAGTGCCTTGGCGCCTACCCGAGCCCTTGCTTGATGTGTTCACAGATGCGTCGTCTCTCGGCTCTCCTGGCGGTTCACTTCTAGGGGGGTGTCCAATGTCCTGGTGGACAGCCTGTGCCGGTTCGTTCCCCCTGTCCACGGAATGGACGGTCGATGCTGACTTATTCCGTTTGCTCTGTCAGATGTTCGGGCGCCCGGGGGTGGACCTCTTTGCGTCGGAGTGGTCACGGTATATGTAGTGCCCATCCCCAACCAAGAGGCTGTCGGGATCAACGCCTTCCGGTAGGACTGGTCGAGGTGGGGGTTCCTGTACCTCTTTCCCCCAGTTCAGCTGTTGCTCCAGGTCCTGGCCTGCTTGGAGACTTACCATGGGCGAGTAGTCCTCTTGGCCCCATGGTGGCCAGCCCAGCCTGGGTTTTAGGCGCTGCTTGCCCGGTGTCTGAACCCTGTGGTTTTTCCGCGGCTCCACCTCTTTCAGAAGATTGGCTCGGTCCGTTACAAGACTGGTTCGCTCTTCTCCTCGAGTTTTCACGTTTGGTATTTTTTACTCGAGTTTATCGCCATCTGTATGGTGATCAGGTGACTTCATTGATGGTGTCCCACCTGCGGGCTTCGTCTCGGCGGCAGTATAAAGTTTCCCGGCGGTCCTTCCATTTCTTTTTAACTCTTCGTCGTTGTACTTCGCTTTCAGTTAGGGTGGTGTTGTTCTTACTCTTGTGGTTGTCCAGGACTGTCATCTTATGCCGAATACTGTCACCTCGTATCGTGCGGTGCTGGCAGAGCTTCTTCAGCTTGCTTTCGGTATAGATGTTACTTCTGTGAGGTTTCGCAAACTGTCTCATGCCTTGTTTCACCTCCAGCCTGCTCAAAATTGAGTTCCACCTGAGCCATCCTGGTCTTTGGACAAAGTACTCTCCTATATCTCTTCTCCTCGGTTTGTTGTGGCCCCTTCAGTTCAAGATTGTTTCTCTAAGGCTCTTTTCCTGTTGGCATTGACCTCTGGGGGTCCGGTTACGAAGCTTCATGCTTTTCTCTGGCGCAGGGGTTTCTGCTCTTTTAGTTGTGGTGATAGGTTTGTTCATCTGCAGCCGTCTTCTTTTCTGGTGAAGAATGAAACTGCTGCTTTCTGGAGGGGTCCTTGGGTTATTGATGCTTGGTTGGTCAGGCCGGGGGTGCATCGTGTGTTGTGTCCGGTTGTGGCCCTCTGCCGTTATTTACGCGCCACTGCTTCTGTGTCCGGGGATGCGCTTTGGGTTGATCCAGTTTCCCTTCTTCCCTGTTCGTGGATACGAGTCTCTCAGGTCATCCGCAGGGTTATTAAGTATAGCCAGCCTGTGGTCTATCCCCGTGCCCATGACGTTCGTAAGTTTGCTGCTCTTGCTGCCGTCTTTAGTAATACGTCCTGGGCTGACATTCGGGCACAGAGTTTTTGGCTGTCAAACAGGCTCCTAGCAGCACGCTACCTCGTTAACATTCCTGGGCCTAGTCGGGCCTGTGTCGCTTTGGGTCGGCGGTTGCAGCCAGTTATCTCAACTTCACATCGAGATGTTGAGACGTCAGTGCTCACGTCTCAACTTCACATTGAGATGTGAGCACTGACCGCCACCTGGATAAGTCCCCTTTCTTTCCTTTTCGTCTTTGGTGAAGTAGCTCCTGGGAGCCGAAGGCGCTCCCCCAGAAAACCAGCTTTGAATGTAATAAAACGCTATTTTCTGGGCGAGTCCCGGAGGCTCCCCGACAACCCTCCCTTCATCCGGTCGGTGGGTTTCTCATTTTTGACATCTAGCCTCAGAACTGGGGTGTGGATTGCCAGCGTGGGGTCTGTGGCTCCCCCCTTCCCCCTCCTGGGGAGGGGGAGCTGCGCAGATATGCGGCGCTGCTCGTGTGACATCGTGCTTGTTTGCTCATTTTCATTTGGGGAGTTCTGTCCACTCGTTTGTCTATTTTTATCGTTTTTAACTGGAATAGGGGTTTGTTTTGGAGCTCTTACCTTGCTGGGTGCCTGTTCCGGTCGATGGCAGATATAGAATGCTCGAAAATCACATGTGCATTTCTATAGGCCATTGCTCCTCATGCCTCTCTGAGGGGCTAGGTTCTGGCTTGTGGTCCCCGGCATGCCTAGAACTCCACCCACGTTGACTGGTGCCAAATTTAGGGATAATCATATCAGCCTGGATAGCAATGGGTAGCCTCCAGGACTCACCCAGAAAATGGTGTTTCATTACATTCAATGCTTTTTTTTTTACTTATCTCTCTAACACCATTATGACTAGATACGAATGCTTGAATAGATCCCTGCTGTGCTAGTGCAAAATGCCACCCTGTTCTGATTGTCATGATTAACTCGGTTTTATGTAGCTTTCCCCTTATGAAACATGAAATTGGAATTGCTCAGAAAATGCAATTACACTACAAAATTATTTATGTGGTCTACTTTACTGATAGACAATGAATATAAAGGATCAATGTATATACAAGAAATAAAGAAGAAATATTATTGACAAAACATGTAATTTTTTTCACTGTTATGACTGCTCTTGAAATTTTATTTGGCAGAACCTGCAAACAGCTGATGAAGGTCCTCATGTGGAACGTGTCTGTGTGGCTGGGCTGAAAGTTCGCTTTTCTTTTTCACCTCGGGGCACTGTCCTAGGAAACCATGGTGTCCAGAATGATGTGTTAGAATGGTTTCTAACATCACTTGGAGCAACGCTAACTGAAGTGAGAACTTTAATTTATAATGTACAAGTAAATTGGGTAAATGTGAGCTAACATTAAATAACCTCACTTGTAGTTGTTTATAGGCTTCACATTTTCAGTACCTGGTTCTTCTCCAGAAGAAGTGTTTCATATTATCCCGTAGTACATGACCCCTGCATATGTGTAAATAAATGATAATAATGCAATGACTCGTCAACGTCCCCAAAACAAAAATAATTGCACCAGAATTAACACTGCCAAATTTACATTTTGTGAAAATTAAGTAGTAACAACTCCCACAAATTCAGTTAAGGAAATACTGTAAAGTGAACGAGGGAATAGCAACTATTCTAGTTGTTATAATTATTTTAAAATGGCTCATACACTCAATGGCTAGTAAATTACAAGTACAGTATAAAAAGATAATAATGGTAGCTAATGGCACGAGCGGGTGAGGTTTGCGTAGGCTTACCGGAAACTAAAGTTCGCGGATCCCCAAGCTGCCGTGTAAGGACACAAGCTTGTAAGCCATACTCTAGAGTACAGTATAGACTAACGTAACCCGTTCTTACTTCCTTCCTTATAGTATAGATATGTTACTTTAAAACAGGGATGTAGAGCCAATAGGTATTTATAAATACTTCAAACACTAGAGTAACCACGTGGGGCCAGTACCATATTTTTGGATTGGCAGGACTCGACAAACAATCAATGTGTGTGTGTGCCGTTATATTTATTAAAACACTGGAAATGGGACAATACACTAAAAAGGAATAATTTCTCCCTCACCAGATTTACAACAGTATTCCAGTCACAGCTATAATGGAGGTCAATAACCTCACGAGCTCACACCACACAACCTGAGTCGGGGGTCTCTGATCTCTCTATTATTATGGTGTGCAGGGACACTACTCTCACAAAAATTTGAAGGGAAAACTTTATACACAGAATTATACACATTTACTAAGACATACTCTCAAACACAAATGAAACATAAAAATTTACACAAATAAAACAAACTGGTATTTTAACTAAGAGAAACATTTACATTGATAACAACAAAAGCTGGACCAGTCATTACAAAATGCATGTTTTTGTGGAATTGGTACCAGAGCTTAGTCCACATTTGATATCTTTAGCACATCCTTGTTAGGTGTGGCTAAATTATTTATATGTAAAGTATTAAGTTGGATTTAGTGTGTACTGTATATCTTTAGTTTGTGGAAATAACCATTTATTCAAACCCGGTCAGGTGGAAGGTCATTTAGGAATGTAAATGAGGCTGTACCTGTATCATTCAGCTTATTCATGGGCTATTCATGCCCATGCCATTACAAAATTATTACAACAGTCATTAACAGCCAGCAGCCATTACATTAAATTATTACAACAGTCATTTCAAAATGCATGCTATGTGGGGAGCCCCTACGGCTCCCTGGAGCTTATCGGGCTAATGTATGTTATATTAGACCGGGACATTAGCTAAGGAGTTCAGACCTAGCAGGGACCAGCGTCAGAACCTGGCCCCTTCAGAGAGGTTTCAGGGAGCAATGGCCCTAGAAAACACTCTTGTGGTTGGGGATTTTCCTTATCTGCCATCGACCGGGGTTAGGGACCCAGAAAGGTAGGTATAACAAAACAAACTCCACATGGTAAAAAAACCAAACAAAAAACCAAACAGAGAGGTAGAAACTCCCTACAATCCTAAGGAAATAATCAAACAAGCAAACATCACACTTTACTGCCTCGCTGATCGTCCGCACAGCCCTCCCTCCCCCGAGAGGGGGAGGGAGAAGCCCCGGACCTCACCGCGCCGGCTGCCTAGCATCAGTTCGGAAGCTAATGTCAACCGGGATAAACGCTTCTCTGGCCTCAGTTTCCTAAATGGTGTTTGCCTTGTGTGGCATTCATTGCCATGTGTTGTGTTGTGCGGTGGCCAGGAGTACCTCATCAGTGCCAGGGCTGCATGCGCTTAGTGGCTGACTTCCCTAAGCGCCCTGTGAGTACTGCCCTTGCGTAACAGGGTTATCTTCCCTGGGGCGTTCGGGAACCATTCCCGTAGAGGTTCTTGCTGCTCGGCATTTGCCTCGCCCTTGGAGCCAGCCTGGGCTTGGGGCCCTTGTTTGGCCCTGGGTAGGGATTGGTATTGTGCTGGTTAGGGCGTGAAGGTGTTGCGCGGCCTGCCACCTAAGCGGCGACCGGTTCCTGTTGCCTCTGGAGACGGTGTACCTTTGCGGGGGTTTTCTTTTGTTTTTATTTCTAAGGGTTTATTTCTTGGATTTTGATTAAGTTCTGATCTCCAAGATTACCTTACCTCATACAGCTAGATTCTGGTCCTGGCTTCCAGTAGGCTTGAGTGTATAATTACCTAAGTGTAGTTACAGGATGAGAGCTATGCTCCTGGTGTCCCGTTTCCCCAGCACTCTTTGTCATATAATGCTTTGAAATTACTGGCGGTTTTGGCCTCCACCATCTTCTCACTTAACTTGTTCCAGCCGTCTACCACTCTATTTACAAAAGTGAATTTTCATATATTTCTCCGGCAGCTTTGTTTTGTTAGTTTAAATCTATGACCTCTTGTTCTTGAAGTTCCGGGTCTCAGGAATTCTTCCCTATCAATATTATCGATTCCTGTTACTATTTTGAACGTAGTGATCATATTGCCTCTTTTTCTTCTATCTTCTAGTTTTTGCATATTTAATGCCTCTAATCTCTCCTCGTAGCTCTTGTCCTTCAGTTCTGGGAGCCACTTAGTGGCATGTCGTTGCACCTTTTCCAGTTTGTTGATGTGCTTCTTAAGATATGGGCACCACACAACTGCTGCATATTCCAGCTTTGGTCTAACAAAAGTCGTGAACAATTTCTTTAGTATTCTCCATCCATGTTTTGGATGGAGCAATTGTGAAGTTAGAAAGTGTAGCATAGGCTCCTCGCACAATGTTCTTAATGTGGTCCTCAGGGGACAGTTTTCTATCTAGAACCACCCCTAGATCCCTTTCTTTGTCAGAATTCTTTAAAGATTTCTCACATAATTTATAGGTTGTGTGGAGTCTATGTTCTCCAATTCCACATTCCATAACATGGCATTTATTCACATTAAATTCCATTTGCCAAGTGTTGCTCCATATACTTACTTTATCCAGGCCTTCTTGAAGGGCATGACAATCATCTAGGTTTCTTATCTTCCCTATTATCTTAGCACTATCAGCAAACATGTTCATGTAATTCTGTATTCCCACTGGTAGATCATTTATGTAGACAATGAACATTACCGGTGCAAGAACTGAACCCTATGGTACTCCACTCATAACATTCCTCCAATCCGATACCTTGTCTCTGATTACGGCCCTCATTTTTCTGTCAGTTAGGAAATTTTTAATCCATGTTAGAAGCTTACCTGTCACTCCTCCAATATGTTCCAGTTTCCAGAACAACCTCTTATGGGGAACTCTGTCGAAAGCCTTTTTTAGGTCCAGATAGATGCAGTCAACCCAACCATCTCTTTCCTGTAAAATATCTGTGGCTCGATCATAAAAACTGAGTAAGTTCATTACACAGGATCTTCCAGATCGAAAACCATATTGTCTGTCTGATATTATATCGTTTTCCTCCAGGTGTTCTATCCATTTACTTTTAATTATTTTTTCCAATATTTTGACTATTACAAGTTAATGATACAGGTCTATAATTAAGGGGGTCTTCCCTGCTTCCACTTTTGTAGATTGGAATTACGTTAGCCTTTTTCCACACATCAGCTTCAACTCCTGTACACAGGGATGCCTGAAAAATCAGTTGAAGTGGAATGCTAAGCTCAGGTGCACATTCTCTCAGAACCCATGGTGAAACTCCATGTGGACCAACTGCTTTGTTCTTACTTAGCCCCTTGAGCATTTTTTCCACTTCATCTCTAGACACCTCTATGTGCTCTATGTTGTTCCTTGGAATTCTTATTGTGTCTGGTTCCCTAAAGATTTCATTTTGTACAAGCACACTTTGGAACTTTTTGTTTAGTGTTTCACACATTTCATTTTCATTTTCCGTGAATCTATTTCCCATTTTCAACCTCTGAATATTATCCTTTACCTGCAATTTGTTGTTTATGAATTTATAGAATAGAACTGGTTCTGTTTTACATTTGTCTGCAATCCGTTTTCAAAATTTCTTTCTGCCTCTCTCCTCACTGCCGTGTAGTTGTTTCTCGCATCTTTGTATCGCTGGTATGTTTGGGGGTTTGGCCTCTTCCTGTATTGATTCCATTTTTGTGTCTTTTGGTCTCTGGCCCTCTCACAATTCTATTGAACCAATCCTGTTTCCTAGTTCTGCATCTCTGTTTTGGTATAAATTTTTTTGTGCCTTTATCATATATTTCACAAAACTTGACATACATCTCATTCACTTCCTTGTCTAGCATCAAGTCTGTCCAATTATACTCACTAAAAAAAATTTCTAAGGTGGCCATAATGTCCTCTCCTGAAGTCAGGTTTTTCAACTGCTTCAACCTCCTTATTTTCTTCCAGATTATAATGCATTGCATACTTTATTCCCAAAAAGACATGGTCACTTTTACCCAAGGGAGGAAGGTACTGAATGTCAAATATCTCTTCCTCCATCCTGGTAAATATCAAATCTAGCATGGAGGGAACGTCCCCTTCCCTCATCCTCGTAGCTTGTTTAACATGTTGATACAAGAATGTTTCCAGGATGAGGTCTACAAATCTACAGGTCCAAAAATCTCCTGTTTTAGCTTCATATGCTTCCCAGTCTATGGATTTCAAGTTGAAGTCACTGACTATCAACAGTCGTGATCTATCGTTATCCGCTCTTGCTATAATCTCTCTCATTATTGTTATAAGACCTTCACGTTTACTATCTAGCTCCTCCTTTGACCATGTACTGCTTGGCGCTGGACTATAAGCATTTATGGTCATTAGTTTATCATCCTCATGGCAGATCTCTAGTGCTATTATGTCAACTTCTTGTGGATTGGCAGTCATTATTTCTTTCACCTTTAGGTGTTCTTTCACCAGCACAGCAACACCACTGCCTTTCCTAATTTTTCTGTCCCGTCTCCAAATTGAATAGCCCCTTGGGAATATGACTTCATTTAAAATAACATCTTCAAGTTTTGTCTCCGTGAGTGCAACAATGTCTGGTGTCTGCAGCTGTATTACATCACTTAACTCCAGTATCTTCGATCTCACTCCATCTATGTTGGTGTATGCAATCTTCAGGAACTTGTTCCCCCTCTCCTTATTCTTCACTCCCCCTCTCTCTATTGATTTTGTTGGTTTGTCCTTTATGTACCACTTTACTGGTCTGCCTACCCCTATCACTTTGTAGAAAAAAGAATTGATTTCTTCTTCATTCCTGCTCTCATTTAAACTTTTTGCCTCAGTGAGGTTCAGTTTCAGCTTCTCTCTGTCTTCTTTTGAAAGATCTCGTCTTAACGACCACACTTTCCCATCCTCATCACTTTGTAATTTTCTAGCATTCCTGAGTACTTCTTCCATCATTTTGGCACCATTTAGGGTGATCCTCAAAGGTCGATCTTTCCCTTTTATGTATTTGCCTACTAAGAGTGTGATTTCCTGTGCTATAGCTCGGAAAGCTCTATGAATAGGAGCCTTCTCAGAAAATATCTAAGTCTTTATTGTCTAATATGACTCAGAGCAATAATTTTAAAATTAAAGCAATCCTTTTCAGTTAAATGAAGTAAAATTATTTTACTTTGAGTACATATATATGGAACAGATTGCCAAATGATATATAATTCAGTGTAATACCATATACTGTACAGTATGCTGTGCATTTAAAAATATAATTGAGAGATACTTCTCTTGAAATAAATTCCTTTCGTTGTTTATACCACCATAAGCAACTTAGTTTGGATCTAATGGTCTGATGCTGTTTGACTTCCTTTGTAATCCTCTTAAGTCATGCCCACATCTCTCAAGTAAAATGTATATACTTGTTATTATAAACAGCAGACCCAGGCTCTGGTATGGACAGGTGTACTGTCTACTTTCAGCCAGCAGAGAACAAAATAACTAACCTTTTATTGCATGAAAATGCCAGATCTACCAACTCTGGTAAAACACCAAGTGAAATTCCAGTTGTGAGAAACCCTTCCTTCAAATGAAGAGGAAAGATGAGAAGAACCATGGTATAAATAAAAATAAAGCAAAAACAAGTCATTTTCTGGGGGGAGCCCCGTCGGCTCCCCGGAGCTATCCCAGGCTGATATGCTAATGTCAGACTTTGGCATCAGTCATGTGTATGGAGTTCTTAGGCCTACCGGGGACCACGGCCAGAACCGGGCCCCCTCAGAGAGGCAAGGGGAGCAATGGCCTATAGAAGCCCCCGTGTAGTTGGAAGCATTCTATGTCTGCCATCGACCGGAACAGGCACCCAGAAAGGTAAGCGCCCCAAAACAAACCCCTATTCTGGTTAAAATTGCTACCTAATACCGAACTAGTGGATAGAACTCCCCAACCGAAAACAAGCAAATTAGTGTGACGTCACACACTGCCGCGCCGCTGTCTGCGCAGCTCCCCCCTCCCCGGGAGGGGGAAGGGGGAGCCCCAGACCCCCCGTGCCGGCTACCCACACCTCAGTTCTTGAGGCTGATGCTATTGGCGGTGGTCGTGTGCTCTGGCTCCGGTGTCGCTACTGCACTGTGCTTTGAGTGTGGTGTTAGTTTTGTGGGTGCGAGAGCCAGGAGTTATCTTCAGTACTCGGGCTGCATGCGCCTAGGGCTGCCTTCCCTAGGTGCCCTGTAAGTACTGCCCTTGGGGCTTGGGGCCACCTTCCACAGGCTCCTCGGGGTCTGCCTCTGCTGGTCCGTTTTACCTTTCGGTTTTTCGGCCGCCTGTTGGGCTCTTGGGTGTTCTGTTCTCCCTTGTTACCGGCGGGTAAGAGGCAGTTTGCACTGGTAGGGGCGCAGGGTGCTGCTCAGCTTGTAATTCCCGACATCGCGGCCGGCTCTGTTCCTTGGGGTTCGCTGTCCTCTTGCGGGGTTTTGTTTTTCTTTTTGTTTTTTGCCTGGTGGGGGGTTCTGTCATTTTTATTCAGTTTGTTTTTGCCCTTCCACTGTTCTCCTCGGTGGCGCCCCCTGCTAGGTCCCCGTGAGTGTACACGTCCCTGGGGTTCAGCTTTAGAAGTTTGCTTGGTAGTTTTGGGCGCCGGTTTGCAGCACCCTGCCTGGGACTACCTGAGCGCGAGTCCTCTTAAAGTAAACGCTCAGGACCCTGGGAATCCCCTAGGGGGCGCGTGGGTCCGATGGATGTGACCCCGGAGTCCCCACTCGCTGTGTGCGAGTTTGAGGGTTGCTCGGTCCCCTTGTCTCAGGGTGACCCTCATTGTTTTTGCCTCTGCCACGCTGCCTGTTGGGTCGGTGATACTTTCGACCCTGAGTCCTGTGAGTGTTGCTGCTTGCTTGTGACTCAATTTACCCAATCCTCTGATGATTCTATTCGGGTACAGGCGGCACGTGCGTTGCAGTCTAGGTTTCGTCTGTTGCAACGCGCTCGGTTGGTTGCTTCCCCGGATGCCCCGGGGCTGCCCCGCTTTGCTTTTCGAGACCCGGACTTGGGGGTGGGGGTCGCTTCGATCCTGGTTCAGTCCGCACCTCCTCGTCCTTCCCCTTCTGTTCGTTCTGGTCCCCCGCCCCTGCTTCCGGCCCCGAAGCGTCTGAGGGTTTCGGGGTCGGAGCAGGGGTTACTTGATCTCGAGACTCGGGCAGCTTCGGGGGTTGCCCCTTCCGGGGGGGCGGCAGAGGCATTCGAGTCTTGTCTCCCGGCCGAAGCTTCAGGGTCTGACCAGTGGGCCCCCCTTCCTCCAGCTTTTCCGGCTGCTCCGTCCTTGTCTTGTGGGGTCGGGGCTTGGGGAGAGGACTCGGCCTCGGGTCCTGTGGTGACGGACCTCGAGGCTGGGGAGGGGCTGACTTGGGGGCCTTGGGCCCCGCTGGACCCCGCCTGGGTTTTTCTTCCCACTGAGCGGGGCTTATTGTTACAAGGAGTGGGGTTTTCTTTCCCCCCCTCTGCGTACGAGTTGGATTTGGTGTCGGCCCCTCCCCGGGTACGGTTCCGTGTTCCCCCGGGTACGTCGGTTCCGTCCTTCAGGAGGTTTTCGGCTTATCGCATCCAACCTGGTGTGGTGCGCGCGGCCTTTGCAGCTTACCTCCTGCGTGACCCGGATTATGCCTCGGAAATGGATCCGTCCACGTTCAGGTTTGGGACTTCGTTCCCTTTCTGGCTCCGTTACGAGGTTCCGGAGTCATCCTGGCTAGCAGACTGCCCCTTGTTTGGTCTGGATTCCTGGCATTCCTTCTGTCGTTCCCGCACGCTGGAGTGGCGGGAAGCTTCCACGGTGCTTCAGGTTTTCCTGGGGGGTGAACTTGAGTACCTGAATGAGTGCTTGTTTGCCCCTGCCCTTCCCCGCGATGTGGGCGTTATTCAGCTCCATGTGCAGGTTCCCTCCCTTTCGGCGGCGCTCGTGGCGGAGGACTTGCGCGCTCGGGGCCTTTTGTGTTCGGCCTTGCGGTTCTTTTCCCTCCTGGAGCTGTCTTCGGATTGGCTCGTGGAGGATGTGGGGACGCTTGGGTCCGTCCCGGGGTCCGGCACCTTGTCCTCGGCTGCGCGTTCGTCGGCTGCCTTGTTGAAGCTGTTCACGCCGATTTTGCGGGATGCGGTTTCCCTGTTCTATGCTTCCCGTCTCGCGTGTCGGCAGGCGGTGCTGGGTTCCTCCGTGGAATCTGCTTGGGCTCTGGCTCTTAGGCGTTCTTCACCTTTTTGTCCTCTCCTGTTTGGGGAGTCGGCCGTGGCGCAGTTTATTCAGGCTGCGTCGGCGGCTTGTCGTCCGATGTCGGACTTGTCGTCCGATGTCGGACTTGTTGGTTTTCCGGGGGTCCCGGGGTGGGTCTTCCCGGAAAGGTCGTGCCAGGGCTCGGGGTTCCTCTCGTCGTGGTAGGCCTCTGGTGTCAGGTTTGGGGTTGGCTCCTCCTGCGGACCCTCCCTCGTCTGGTCGGCGCGGTGTTCGCGCTGTGCGGGGGTTCTGGGTCTCGTAAGGGTCGCCGGCCCTTTCGCGGTTTGCCCCTTTGACGGGGCGATGGGGGGGCGGCTTGCGCTGTTCGCCCGCGCCTGGTCCCACGATTCGTGGGCCTTTCGGGTCGTGTCTCGCGGCCTGCGGTGGCGTTGGGTGGCCCCTCCCCCCTTTGGGGGGTCGGGGCTGGCGGGGCAGGCTTCTTCCCCTGCGCTCTGTCGAGTCGTCTTGGAGTGGGTACGCTTGGGCGTCGTCGAAACGACGTCGTCCCTCAGATGGGTTTCCCGTCTGTTTCCGGTTCCGAAACGGGACTGCGCGGACCTGCGGTTCATTCTGGACTTGTCCCGTCTGAACCCCTGGGTTCATTGCCCCTCCTTTCGGATGACTACGCTGTCTCAGGTTCGGCTCCTCTTGGAGCCGGGTGCTTGGATGGTGTCCCTGGACCTCCGGGACGCTTATTGGCATGTCCCGATTCATCCGCGGTTCAGGGACTGGCTCGGTTTTGTAGTGGGGCGTCTGAGTTACCGCTTTCGTTGTCTCCCGTTCGGTTTGAACCTGGCACCTCGCGTGTTCACACGCCTTACACGGGTTGTGGTGGCTCGTTTGCGTCTCCTAGGTGTTCGGGTGTTGGCCTACCTCGACGACTGGCTGGTTTGGGCTCCCAGCCAGTCAGCTTGCTTGCTAGCCAGGGATTTGGTTCTTTCCCAGCTCGCCGGGTTCGGGTTCTTGGTGTACTGGAGGAAGTCCCATCTGGTTCCCTCTCAGGTTCGGACTTGGCTGGGTCTCGTGTGGGACTCTCGGACCGCCTCCTTGTCTCTCCCTCCGGAGTCTCTCCTGCGGCTGCGGTCCCGCCTTCGTCTGTTTCTGGAGGGCCCTCGGGTCACCCGGCGGTTGCTCGAGGGGCTGTGCGGGAGCCTGAACTTCGCGATGGTGGTCTACCCGCCGGGTCGGGTTTGGCTTCGACGGCTGTTCTGGTTCCTTCGGGGTTCCCCCTTCCGCCTCTCTCGCGATCGCAGAGTTCGACCCCCGGGGGACTTGCGTCGGTTGCTGCGTCACCGGCTTCCTCTTCGGGTTTTTCGGGGTTCAGTGCCTTGGCGCCTACCCGAGCCCTCACTCGATGTGTACACGGATGCGTCGTCTCTCGGCTGGGGTTTTGTGACCAGTGCTCACCAGGCCGGCCAGGGGCGTTGGGATCCGTCCTTCCGTCGAGCTCACAGTACGGTGCGGGAGTTCGCGGCAGTGTGGTTTGCTCTGGGGAGGATTCGGGTGGCCCGCGGATCGACGATTCGGCTCCATTCGGACTGCTCTCCGGTGGTTCATTGCCTGAACCGCGGGGGTTCGATGCGGTCCTTGTCTCTTTGGGGTTGGTCGCTTCGGGTGACTCGTCTGCTGAGTTCTCGGGGTTTGGCTCTCCTGGCGGTTCACGTACGGGGCGTGTCCAACGTCTTGGCCGACGCCCTGTCTCGCTTCGTTCCCCTCTCCACGGAGTGGACGGTCGACGACGAGTCCTTCCGTTGGCTTTGCCAGACGTTCGGGCGCCCCGAGGTGGACCTCTTCGCGTCGGCGTGGTCGCGGCGTCTTCCCGTTTATGCGGCGCCCTTCCCCGATTGCGAGGCCGTCGGGGTCGATGCCTTTCGGCTCGACTGGTCGAGGTGGGGGTTCCTGTACCTCTTTCCCCCAGTTCGGCTGTTGCTCCAGGTCCTGACTCGCTTAGAGACTTACCAGGGGAGAGTTGTCCTTCTGGCCCCTTGGTGGCCGGCCCAGCCTTGGTTTCAGGCGCTGGTTGCTCGGTGTCCGAACCCGAGGGTTTTCCCGCGGCTCCGCCTCTTTCAGCAGATCGGGCCGGTACGTCACGTAGCTGGTTCGATCTTCTCCTCGAGTCTTCGCGTATGGTTTTTTTGACTCGAGTCTATCATCATCTCTATGGTGATCAGGTGGCCTCCTTGTTGGTGTCCCACCTGAGGGCTTCTTCTCGGCGGCAGTATGAAGTTTCCTGGCGGTCCTTCCGTTTCTTTTTGCGTCTTCGTCGTGTTAGCTCCTTGTCTGTTCGGGTGGTCTTGTCCTTCCTCTCGTGGTTGTTTCAGGACCGTCATCTAATGCCTAACACTGTCGCTTCGTATCGTGCGGCGCTGGCGGAGCCGCTTCAGCTTGCTTTCGGTATCGATGTTACGTCTGCGCCGTTTCGCAAGCTGTCTCGTGCATTGTTTCACCTCCGGCCTGCTCATGCGTCGCCTGAGCCGTCCTGGTCTTTGGACAGAGTGCTCGCTTTCCTTTCATCTCCTCGTTTCGTTGTGGCCCCTTCGGTCCAGGATTGTTTTTCCAAGGCACTTTTCTTGTTGGCTTTGGCCTCTGGGGGTCGGGTAGGGGAGCTTCATGCTCTCCTCCGGCGCAGGGGTTTCTGCTCTTTTGGTCGTGGTGATAGTTTTGTTCGTTTGCAGCCGTCTCCTTCTTTTCTGGCGAAGAATGAGACTGCTGCGTTCCGGAGGGGTCCATGGGTGGTTGATGCTTGGTTGGTCAGGCCGGGGGTGCATCATGTTTTGTGTCCGGTTGCGGCGCTTCGCCGTTATTTGCGCGCCACAGCTTCTGTGTCCGGGGACGCGCTGTGGGTTGATCCGGTTTCCCTTCTTCCCTGTTCGCGGGTTCGGGTCTCTCAGGTCGTCCGCAGGGTTATTAGGTCTAGCCAGCCTGCGGTCTATCCCCGTGCCCATGACGTTCGTAAGTTCGCGGCTCTTGCTGCCGTCTTTGGGAATATGTCTTGGTCTGATATTCGGGCGCGGGGATTTTGGCGGTCGAACAGGGTCCTGGCTGCTCGCTACCTTGTGAATGTCCCTGGCCCTCGTCGGGCCTGTGTTGCTTTGGGTCGGCGGTTGCAGCCAGTTGTCTCGGCTTCGAGTTGAGGGGTGAGCGACGACCGCCTCCCGGGTAAGTCCCTCTTTTTCTGTCTGTGGGTAGTTAGCTCCGGGGAGCCGACGGGGCTCCCCCCAGAAAACCAGCGTTGAATGTAATGAAACGCCATTTTCTGGGTGAGTCCCGGAGGCTCCCCGGCATCCCTCCCTCCCTCCGGTCGGCGGTTTTTCGCGTTTTTGACATCCAGCCTCAAGAACTGAGGTGTGGGTAGCCGGCACGGGGGGTCTGGGGCTCCCCCTTCCCCCTCCCGGGGAGGGGGGAGCTGCGCAGACAGCGGCGCGGCAGTGTGTGACGTCACACTAATTTGCTTGTTTTCGGTTGGGGAGTTCTATCCACTAGTTCGGTATTAGGTAGCAATTTTAACCAGAATAGGGGTTTGTTTTGGGGCGCTTACCTTTCTGGGTGCCTGTTCCGGTCGATGGCAGACATAGAATGCTTCCAACTACACGGGGGCTTCTATAGGCCATTGCTCCCCTTGCCTCTCTGAGGGGGCCCGGTTCTGGCCGTGGTCCCCGGTAGGCCTAAGAACTCCATACACATGACTGATGCCAAAGTCTGACATTAGCATATCAGCCTGGGATAGCTCCGGGGAGCCTCCGGGACTCACCCAGAAAATGGCGTTTCATTACATTCAACGCTGGTTTTATGTTTCTCAATCAAAACAAATCTGGCAGTGAGCACAGTCCTTCGATATTCTAGTGAAATACTATTATTTCGAAGCACAACCCTAAACATGTCAAACTAGAAAGGAGCTGTCCATAACTAGGCAACAGCAACCTCAGCTAAGCATTAAGGAATAATCAATGAAGCCATCATTATGTAATAAAGCAAACCCCTATTCAAAGATAATTACATCTTGATGGAAGCCAGACCTAAGTTTAGAGTAAAAGCAATCTCTCCTGGTAAATTACTATTTCCCCGACCTGCAAGTTAATAGGCCCACCCCTGGATCGTGGCCAGGGCAGTCAGTGGGTCTTTGGTTTTTTGTGTTGTTTGGCAACTCAGTGTTATCAGAAATCATTTGGATATAGTTTGAGCATTCTGAGGAATTTTGGGTGCCATATCGAGCAGCTTCTCTTGGTAGTGCATTAATCTCTGCTCTCCACATTCTCCTTGCTTATTTGCAGGGGGGACAGGCTATATTTGAAAAGGTATTTGTCCCATGGACGAAAAGGTCATCCAATAGTTTGGCATAGCCACACACACTCCTGTCTTAAGCTAGGGGGAGCTACTGAGGAGGACCTAGCTCACAAATGGCTATTTAACATGCATCTTTTTATTTTCTCAACAGATGAAGAATGTCACAATCAGTGTTGGACATTATGAGAGACAATCAATCCCATGGGATAAGCTAGTTGTTGATTTTATAGACCATGCCAAGTATCAGCTAGTCCAGCAGGTAAAAATAATTACATGTCTTTACAGTAGATGCATAAAATAGCAAAACTAAATATTTGTAGAGTATAATTTGCACAAATTATAGCTATATAGAGTAAAGTTTATGCAATTTTCATCATTCACAGTTACTCCAACAGTAAACATTCTAATAACCCTAAAATGCCTCATCCCATTGCTATTCACAAAACACATGTATATATATTCATCGCTGTCATGCATAATTTATTATCAATACATTTTTTCTGGGGGGAGCCCCGTCAGCTCCTCGGAGATATCCAGGCTGATATGCTAATGCAGGTTTTAGCCCCAATCATGTGTATGGAGTTTTGTGGCCCTACTGGGGACTACGAGCCAGAACCTGGCCCCCTTCACAGCGGCACGAGGAGCAATGTCCTATAGAAACCCCCCATGTGGTTGGAAGCATTCTATGTCTGCCATTGACCGGGTTAGGTACCCGGAAATGTAGGCATCCCAGAACAAACCCCTATTCTGCTGAAAATTGCTACAAAAAGCCAAACAAGTGGATAGAACTCTCCAAACAGAAACGAGCAAAAGAGTATGACGTCACATGTCGCCACGGTGCCGTCTGCACAGCTACCCCCTCCCCGAGAGGGGAAAGGTGGAGCCCCTGACCCCCGCACTGGCCATCTACACCCCAGTTCTGAGGCTGGATATCAAAAACACGCTAAAAAAATGCTGACTGGAGGGAGGGAGGGTTGCCGGGAAGCCTCCAGGACTCACCCAGAAAATGGTGTTTCATTACATTCAATGCTGGTTTTCTCGGGGGAGCCCCGTTGGCTCCCCAGAGCTATCTACCCAAAGACGAAAACAAGGGAGACCGAACCTGGGAGGCGGAAGTCGCACACTCCCCAACGCGAAGACAAAAACTGCAACTGCCAATCCAAGGCCACACAGGCCCAACAAGGCCCAGGAACATCAGTGAAGGAACACAAAGCCAATCAGTGAATGACGAGGGCACAGGGATAGACAGCAGGCTGGTAGGACTGGACCAGAATAGGGGGTTTGTTTTGGGATGCCTACCTTTCTGGGTGCCTAACC
Source organism: Procambarus clarkii (assembly GCF_040958095.1). Classification (NCBI taxonomy): domain Eukaryota; kingdom Metazoa; phylum Arthropoda; class Malacostraca; order Decapoda; family Cambaridae; genus Procambarus; species Procambarus clarkii. Next base: position 13,064,638 of record NC_091172.1, on the reverse strand, counting down.
CGGTCAATGGTAGATATAGAATGCTTCCAACCACACGGGGGTTTCTATAGGCCATTGTGCCTTGTGCCTCTGTGAGGAGGGGTGGGGGGCCAGGTTCTGGCTCGTGGTCCCCGGTAGGCCCACAGAACTCCATACACATGACTGATGCCAAAGCCTGACATTAGCATATCAGCCTGGATAGCTCTGGGAGCGTCCGGACTCACTCAGAAAATGGCGTTTCATTACATTCAATGCTGGGTTTTCCTCCATCTGTTCTTTAGAGTATTTATTTGGGAACATTTTCACACACAATTTATAGTTATAACCCAACAAATAACTTAGAAAATATGAAATGATTGTAAATCTTGTTATGCTGGTAGAGAGATGGATAGATACATGTATAGAAAGCTAGATGGATGGATAGATATAAGGATAGATGGATGGATAAATATAAGGATAGATGGACAGATGAATAGATAGATGGATGGATAGATGGATGAATAAATGGATTGATATATGGATTGGTAGATGGATGGACAGGTGGATGAATAGACAGATAGGTATATGGATGGATAGATAGATGAGTAAATAGATGGGTAAATAGATGGATAGATAAGTGGACAGATAGATGGATAGATAGGTGGACAGATAGATGGATAGATGGAAAAATAGATGGATAGATTGATGGCATGGATAGAGAGATAGCTGAATGGATAGATGTTCAGATGGGAGACAGACACAGATCCAGGCAACACCAGGAACCTCCCCCCCCATCTCCAGACTTCATATAAATTAATATTTATTGATTCTGTATTGTACAGAATACTGTCATGCCCTGACTATGAGCCTCTGCAATGTAAACAGAAATTAAATTATCTCTGGAGACAATCAAGTTTCATACTCAGAAAGGAGCTTTTAATATCAAAGCTTAATTTTTCCCATGTTCCAGAAAATTTCTCAGACTATTTTTTATATATTAAACTTTCAAAATATTCATTATATTTGGCATCTGAAATTCAAATAATATTTGGTGAGGTTTTGTAGTACTGTTATTAATATTCTGATCTGCATAAAATGTTAATACTGTATTATGTTTTTGTGTGATCAGGTGTATGTATTGGTTCTGGGATTAGACATTCTTGGCAACCCATATCAGAGACTTCGTGACCTCTCCCAAGGTGTTAAAGACCTAATATACCAGCCAGCTTTGGTAAGGAAGTTTTCCCAGTTTTTAATGTGCATTTTAATTAATTTTGACTTTTAGATTTAGTATAGTTGACTGAGGCTTTAAATGTCCTTAACCCCTGCACTGCGCACCTGTTTTTGGTAAAAACTTCGTAGTGTAATTGTTAAGGACATATTTCTGTGGAGAGCCCCTTCAGCTTCCCCGGAGCTATACCAGGCTGATGTGTAAATATTAGACTGTGACAACAGTCACTCAATGGAGTTCTAGGCTTACCAGGGACCAGCACCGGAACCTGGCCTCCCCTCAGAGAGGTACGAGGAGCAATGCCCTATAGTATAGTAGGAATCCATCAGTCTCAGGAGACTATGGAGTTGTGCTCTGGTTTCTCCAGGGCACAAAGCCATGGTAGGTTAATGGCCTATAGACACCCCCGTGTAATTGGAAGCAGTCTATGTCTGCCATCTACCAGGTCAAGTACCCAGAAAAGTACGAATTTCAAAACAAACAACAGCTGGTTAAAAATTGCAAACTGAAAGCTGAACTAGCAAGCAGAACTCCCAATCAAAAACAAGCAAACAAGCATGATGTCACCACAACCCCCGTGCCGCTGTCTGTGCAATTCTCCCCTCCCCGGGAGAAGGAAGGTGGTGCCCCAGACCCCCCTTGCGTCGCTTACCCAACTTCAGTTCAGAGGCATTTGTGTATGGTCGATTGACTCTGGCGCATCCTTTTGAGCAGTGCTGTCCATAGCGGTATTGTTCTACTGTGTGGTGGTGTGTAAGCCAGGAGTAGCACAAGAGTACTGGGGCTGCATGCGCCTAGGGCCACCTTCCCTAGGTCTCCTATAAATACTGTACTGCCTGTGTGGTTTAGGGTTATCTTCCATAAGCCATTTGGGAGACTACCTCCATGTGGTTCGTTTGCTGCTCAGTAATTGCCCGCCTTTGGGCTCGGCTAAGGTGGTTCTTATTCCTGTTTGGCCTTGGGTAGGAGGTAGTACCATCGCTGGCTGGGGCGCAAGCTACCGTGCAGCTGTCTGATATATGCATAGTGGCCGATTCTGTTCCCCTGGGGACGTTGTGCTTTTGTGAGGTTTTTCATTTGTGTTGTTTTGCCTGGTGGGGGTCTGCCTGGTGTGGCTGTAGGACCACTTGTATGATTTTGGTGGCCTTCCATTAGGTCCCTGTGATTGCACACTTTGCAAGGGTTCAGCTTTTAGTTTGTTTGCGTGGTAGCTCTGGGATAACCTGTTACCAGTACCTTGCCTGGGCTTCCCTTAGCAGTCAGCCTAAGGGCCTTGGGAACCCTCATTGGGGCTCACTGATCCGATGGAGCCTTTGAGTCTTACCTCGCTCCATATGAGTTTAAAGGTTGCTCTGTTCCCTTGTATCTGGATGACATTCACCATCTTTGCCTCCGCCATGTTGCCTGTTGGGTTCGATGACACTTTTGACTTGGAATCTTAGGAGTGGTATTCCTTGCATGTACTCCAGTTCACCCAGTCCAATAAGGCTGTTGATTGTGTGCAAGCAGCATCTGCGTTGCATGCATGATTTAAGTTGCTGCAACGCTCTAGGTTAATTGCCTTTCCGGATTACCCTGCAGCTGCCCCACTTTGGTTATAGGGACCCGGACCTAGAGGTGTTAGTCGCTTCGACTCTAGTTTCGTCTGTGCCCCCTTGTCCTTCCCCTATTGTGGTTCATCCTTTTCCATCCCCCCCTCCCCTGCTACACCCAGCTACACACTACTACACCCTGCCCCCATCCCCTGCTCTCAGCTCCTAAATGTCTGAGGGTTTCGGAGTCAGGGCAGGGCTTTCTTGGTGGTGAGACTTCGGTGCCTTCGGGGACTGCCCCTTCTGGATAGGTGGCAGAGGCATTCGAGCCTGTTCCTCCTGCCGGGGCTTTCGGGTAATGCCAGTGGGTACCTTTCTTCCCTGCTTTTCCAGTGGAATCTGCCTTTTCTCCAGAGATAGAGGGTTTGGAAGACGGCTCGGCCCCAGGTCTTGCTGTACAGGATTCTAGGGCTGGGTAGGAGTTAACTTGGGGGCTTTGGCCCAGTTTGACTCAGTTTGGGTGTTGGTACTCTCGGCACGTGGCATGTTGTTCCAGGGTGAGGGGTTTTCCTATCCCTTTCCCTGTACGAGTTTGATACGGGTTCGGTTCCAGGTTCCCTTGAATTCCTCGGTTCCCTCCTTTCGGAGGTTTTCGGCTTCCCGCATCCCGCTGAGGGATGTGCAGGAGGCCCTTGCGACTTACCTTCTGCGAGACCCGGATTACACCTCAATAATGAATCCTTCTTCTTTTGAGTTTGGCTCCTCTTTTCCTTACTGGGTTTGTTACAGGGTGCCAGAATCTTTCTGGCTGGCAGACTGCCCTTTCTTTTCGTTGGAGACATGGCATGCATTGTCGGACCTGCACACTTGAGTGGCGGTAGTTGACTACAGTCATTCAGGTTTACCTGGTGGGCCAGTTGGAGCACCTCAATGTGTGCTTGTTTGCCCCTGTGCTTCGTCGCAATATCGACCAGGTGCAGCTTCACGTGCCGATTCCCTTCCTTTTGGCATCCCTGGTGGCCGAGAATTTGCTCGCCCGTGGGCATTTGGCTTCGGAATTGCACTTCTTTTCTCTCCTGGAGCTGTCTTCGGACTGGCTCAAGGAGGATGCGGAGGAGCTGGGTTCTGGGCCTGTGTCCGGTACACTTGCCTTGGCAGCTCAGGCATCGGCTGCCTTGTTGAAGTTGTTTACGCCGATTCTGCAGGAAGAGGTGTGTCTCTGCTCTTTGCTTCTCGCCTCGCATGCCGACAGGTGATACTCATCCACTCCTTGTAATCTGCTTGGGCTCTGGCTCTTAAATTTTCATCCCCTTTTTGTCCGTTTCTGTTTGCAGCTTCTGTAGTAGGGCATTTTCTGCAGGCACCTTCATCTAGTTGCCGTCCTAGGTCAGACTTGTTGGTTCTCTGAGGAAACCAGTGGGAGCCTGGAAGGGTCATGCCAGGGCTCGGGGATCCTTTGGTCATTGTAAGCCAACAGTGCCAGATTTGGGACTGGCCCCTCATGCAGTGCCGTCGACATCTGGTGGCGCAGTGCTCGCTCTGAGTGTTGTTCAGGCTCTCATAAGGGTTATTGGTTCTTTCACGGTTGGCCCTGTTGACGGGGGCGATGAGGGAGGAAACTCGTGCTGCTTGCTCACGCCTGGTCCCACATTTCGTGAGCATTTTGGGTCATTTCTTCCAGCCTGCAGTGGCTTTGGGTGGCACCTCCTTTGGTGAGTTCGTGGCTGGCGGGCAGGCCTCTTTCCCTGCGCTCTGTCGGGTAATTCTGGAGTGGGTACATTTACGCGTATTGGCACGTCCTAATTCATCCGGGGTTCAGGGATCTGACTTAGTTTTGCCGTGGGGCAGCAGGCTTACTGCTTTTGTTGCCTTCCATTTGGCTTGAATTTGGCACCTCACATTTTTACACGCATTAGCCGGGTTGTGGTGACCCGTTTGCCTCTGTTAGGGGTTCAAGTTCTGGCTTACCTCGACAACTGGCTGGTCTGGGCTTCCAGCCAGACTGCATGTCTGCTCGCCAGGGATTTGGTTCTTTCCCAGCTCACTGGGTTCAGGTTCCTGGTGAATTGGAGGAAGTCCCATTTAGTTCCCTCTCAGGTTCGGATTTGGCTGGATCTTGTTTGGAGCTCTCGAACCACTTCCTTGTCTCTCCCTCCGGAGTCTCTCCTTCGGCTGCGGTCCCGCCTTTGCCTGTTTCTGGGGGCTCCCGGGTCACTTGGTGGTTGCTCGAGGGTTTGTGCGGAAGCCTGAACTTTGCCTGATGGTCTTCCCGCAAGGTCGGGTTTGGCTTCATCGGCTGTTCTGGTTTCTTCGGAGCCATCCCTTCCACCTCTCTCCTGATTGCTGGGTTCATCCACCGGGTGCCTTGCATCGGTTCTTGCGTCACCGGCTTCCTCTTCGGGCTTTTTGGGGTTCAGTGCCTTGGCACCTACCTAAGCCCTCGCTCGATGTGTTCCTGGATGCGTCTCTGGGCTGGGGGCATTGTGACCAGTGCTCACCAGGCCCGCCAGGGGCAATGGGTCCATCCTTCCGTCAAGCCCACAGCACAGTGTGGGAGTTTGCAGCGGTGTGGTATTCCCTTCGGAGGGTTCAGGTCACCCCCGGATCAACGATCCAGCTCCATTTGGACTGCTCCCAGTGGTTCATTATCTGAACCATGGGGTTCGATGTGGTCCTTGGTTATTTGGGGCTGGTCGCTTTGGGTGACTCGTCTGCTGAGTTCTTGGGGTTTGACTCTCCTGGCAATTCACGTTCAGGTGGTGTCCAACATTCTGGCGGACGGCCTGTCTCGGTTTGTTCCCTGTCCACGGAATGGACAGTCGTCACAGACACCTTCAGTTGGCTCTGCAGACGTTCAGGCACCTGAATGTGGATCTCTTCGCGTCAGCTTGGTCGAGGCGTCTTCTGGTATATGTAGGACCCTTCCCCGACTGCGACGCTGTCGGGGTCGATGCTTTTTGGCAAAACTGATTGAGGTTGGGGTTCCTGTACCTCTTTTCCCCGGTTCAGCTGTTGCTCCAAGTCTTGGGCTCACTTGGAGACTTACCAGGGAAGAGAAGTCCTCTTGGCCTCTTGGTTTCCAGCCCAGCCTTGGTTTCAGGTGCTGCTTGCTTGGTGTCCAAACCCGGAGGTTTTCTCGCGGCTTCACCTCTTTCAGCAGATCGGTCCGGTCCGTCACATGGCTGGTTCGATCTTCTCCTCGAGTCTTTGCGTTTGGTCTTTTTGACTCGGGTCTATCACCATCTGTATGGTGTTCAGGTGGCATCCTTTAGGGTGTCCCACTTGCAGGCTTCGTCTCGGCGGCAGTATGAAGTTTCCTGGTGGTCCTTTCGTTTCTTTCACTCACTTCGTAGGTATTCTTTGCTCTCGGTTCGGGTTGTCTTGTCCTTTCACTCGTGGTTGTTTCAGGATCATCATCCTAAAACTGTCAGCTGTCACACACACCAGTGTGGTGTTGTGTGTTGCTGAGGAAGTCTTGGTTGTAGGGTTGATATAAAGCCATTGCTTAGTTACTGACTTTAATACTTAAACTGATACATGACTAGCAGCTTCCAAGCTGGTGGGCATCCTGTATGCTTTCTTCTTTACCTCTACTCTACTGTCGTCTCATCTTGTGTGGTGCTGGCGGAGCTGCTACAGCTTGCTTTCAGTATTGATGTTACTTCGGCGCCGTTTTGCAAGCTGTCACGTGCGTTATTTCACCTCTAGCCGGCTCATGCTCCGCTTGAGCTGTCCTGGTCTTTGAATTGGGTGCTTTCTTTTCTCTCTTCTCTTCGGTTTATTGTGGCCCCTTCACTTCTGGATTGTTTTTCTGAGTCTCTTTTCTTGTTGGCCTTGGCCACTGGCAGTTGGGTCAGGGCGCTTCATGCTCTCCCCTGGCACATGGGTTTCTGCTCTTTTGGTCCTCGTGCTAGGTTTGTTGCTTGCAGCCATATCCTTCTTTTCTGGTGAAGATTGAGACTGGGACGGCTGCTTTCCGGAGTGTTCCTTGGGTTGTTGATGCTTGATTGGTCAGGCCGGGGGTACATCATGTGTTGTGTCCAGTTGTGGTTGCAGCCAGTTGTCTCAGCTTTGAGTTGTTGCAACGGACAACGACCACCTCCCGGGTACGTCCGTCTTGTTTTCGTCTTTTGGTAAGTAGCTCTGGGGAGCCGGCAGGGCTTCCCTCCAGAAAACCAGCAGTGAATGTAATGAAACGCCACTTTCTGGGCGAGACCCGGAGGCCCCCAGCAACCCTCCCTCCTTCTGGTCAGAGGTTTTTCGCATGTTTTTTATATCCAACCTCCGAACTGGGGTCTTGGGTAGCCGGTACGAAGGGTCTGGTTCTCCCCCTACCCTCTCTCGGGGAGGGGAGGAGCTGCGCAGACGGCGGTGCAGCGACATGGTTACATCATGCTCGTTTGCTCGTTTTTGTTTGGCGAGTGTTGTCCACTAGTTGGGCTCTCACTAGCAATTTCTTAACCAGAATATGGGTTTATTTTGGGATGCTTACCTTTCTGGGTGCCTGACCCAGTCGATGGCTGACATAGAATGCTTTCAACCACATAAGGTTTTCTACAGGCCATTGCTCCTCGTGCCTCTTTGCGGGGAGGGGTTGGGGGGGGGGGGAGGCAGGTTCTGGCCCCTGGTCCCTTAGCCTGATGCCAAAGTCTAATATTAGCAATATCAGCCTGGATAGCTCTGGGCAGCCTCCGGGTCTCACCCAGAAAATGGCGTTTCATTATATTCAACACTGGTTTTTTCTAAGGCTCTTTTCTTGTTGGCATTGGCCTCCAGGGGTCGGGTTGGGGAGTTCATACTCTCCTTCGGCACAGGGGTTTCTGCTCTTTTGGTTCTGAACGTCGCTTTGTTCATTTGGTTGGTCCCTGCAACCATCTCCTTTTCTAGCGAAGAATGAGACTGCTGCTTTCCGGAGGGGTCCTTGGGTTGTTGTGGCTTGGTTGGTTTGAAAGGGGGTGCATCATATTTTGTGTCCGGTTGCAGCTCTTCGCTGTTATTTGCACGCCACTACCACCGTTGCAGGGGACGTGCTTTGGGTTGACCCAGTTTCCCTTCTTCCCTCTTCTAGGGTATGGATCTTCCAGGTCGTCTTCAGGATTATTCGGTCCAGCCAGCCTGCGGTCTATCCACGTGCTCACGACATTCTTAAGTTCGCAGCTTTGGCTGCTGTTTTTGGTAATATGTCCTGGGCTGACATTCAGGTATGAAGCTTTGGAGATTGAACAGGGTCCTGGCCGCATGGTACCTTGTTAATGTTCCAGGCCCTTCTCGGGCATGTGTAGCCGTGGGTCACAGGTTGCAGTCAGTTGTCTCGACTTCGAGTTGAGGAGCAAGTGGCGGCCGTCTCTCAGGTAAGTCCCTCTTTTCCTTTATCTTTGGTTAGATAGCTCCAGGAAGCCAGAGGGGCTCTCCACAGAAAACAAGCGTTGAATTTAATGAAACACCATTTTCTGGGTGAGACCCGGAAGCTCCCCGGCAATCCACCTTCCCTCCGGGTGGCGGTTTTTAACGTTTTTGATATTCAGCCTCTGAACTGGGGTTGGGTAGCCGGTGCATGAACTCCCCCCTCCCTGGGAGGGGGGGAGTTGCGCAGAGTCCAGGTTCTGATTCGAAGTCCTCGGTAGGCTAAGAACTCCATCAATTGACTGTTGCCATGGTCTAATATATATAAATACCCCGGTATAGTTCCGGGAAGCCTCCAGGTCTCATCCAGATAATGGAGTTTCATTACATTCAACGATTTTTTTTTTTACAGTAATACAATACAGTTGGGCTTGTTCTCGACTCACAATCGAAAATTCCGGGATCGAATTCCAGGACAGAAATAGTTGGGCGTGTTTCCTATAATCTAATAACCCGTTCGTTCACCTAGCAGTAAGCAGGTACTCAGGAGTTAGACAGCTTGTTGTGGGGGTGGCATCCAGGGCAGGGTCAGTAATTTGTCCCTGTGGGGGGCCTCGATATAAGACTAACATTCATGAATACACTCTGGCTGCCCGTCCCCCAACATAATGAATTATTTGTTTACAGTATATCTAGATATAATAGTGAAGGACTAGGTGAGTCAGCAAGGTTGGGTACTATTGTGAGCAAACTACTTATGTCTTTGTATTACTATTATAAATGTCTATGTTGAGAAATTTTACTTCATTAGAAAGGGAGTTCTACATATTGGGTCCCAATATTTCCATGGTATGTTTGCATAGTTTTAGTGTGACAGGGAGTATCAGGAGATACTTCTGGTGTTCAGGGGGATTTTCATTACGTAACTACAGTATCGTTAGACGACCAGCCGTAGTAGTGCCCACCTACTTCATACAGTAGGGTCAAAATTGCTTCCTGTGTGTTATCATTTAAAATTATATATAATTGCTCCTCCTCAAAATTTATTAACCTTAAACTTATTTTCCACCACTTGTCATATGCTGTCCACACTCAAACCCTGATTCCTCACATTTGCACTCGCCATTTCTTAACATTATTTCTTTATATACCATATTAGCCGAAAGATAGAAAACATGATTTTGGTCCACCACCGACTAAGTGTATATTGTGTTTACATGCACAAAATCTAGAATCTTGTTCAGAACCTTGTTTTCAGCACCTTGAGAATGGATGGAGGTTGCATCCAAAAATTTGGTTTTGATTCACTTACACATATATTAGGTCTTTCCCACACCTGTGATTATTGTGGGGTCTAAAATTCATGCACTGTTGTATATTTACAGGGCATCATAGAAGGACCTGATGAATTTGCTGAAGGAATTGCTAGAGGCGCACAAAGTTTAATGGGACATGTAGTGGGAGGTACTGCTGACAGCCTCAGTCTTATTTCATCAGCAATTGGGAACACAATTGCTGTGCTCTCATTTGACCCAGATTATAGAAAGGTAAAATGCAAAATATGTGTATTGTGGTTTAGAATAAGATTTTTTCCAGACTCTGGCAAGTCTTTAAAAAAAAAAAACTTATATACTCTAACATATCTCACAGGGACAATGATATTATTATATTTCTTAGTAATTTATCCATGTATTGACATAATAATAGGATATATATTTCTGTGAGAAGCCCCTACAGCTCCCTGGAGCTTATCGGGCTAATGTATGTTATATAAAACCAGGACATTAGCTAAGGAGTTCAGACCTACCAGGGACCAGCGCCAGAATCTGGCCCCTTCAGAGAGGTTTCAGGGAGCAATGGCCCTGGAAAACCCCCTTGTGGTTGGGGTTTTCCTTATCTGCCATCAACCGGGGTTAGGCACCCAAAAAGGTAGGCATAACAAAACAAACCCCACATGGTAAAAAACTAAAATAAAAAACCAAACAGAGGTAGAAACTCCCTACAATCACAAGGAAACAAGCAAACAAGTAAACATCACACTTTACTGCCGCGCCGATCGTCTGCGCAGCCCTCCCCGCCCCGAGAGGGGGAGGGGGGTCCCCGGACCTCACTGCGCCGGCTGCCTAGCATCAGTTCGTAAGCTAATGTCAACCGGGATAGATGCTTCTCTGGCCTCAGTTTCCTAGGCGGTGTTTGCCTTGTGTGGCAATCACTGCCGTGTGTTATGTTGTGCGGTGGCCAGGTGTTCCTCATCAGTACCAGGGCTGCATGCGCTTAGGGGCTTCCTTCCCTAAGCGCCCTGTGAGTACTGCCCCTGCGTGACAGGGTTATCTTCCCTGGGGCGTTCGGGAACCATTCCCGTAGAGGTTCTTGCTGCTCGGCATTTGCCTTGCCCTTGGGGCCAGCTGGGGCTTGGGGCCCTTCTTTAGCCCTGGGTAGGGACTGGTATTGTGCTGGTTAGGGCGTCAAGGTGTTGCGTGACCTGCCACCTAAGCGGCGACCGGTTCCTGTTGCCTCTGGGGACGGTGTACTTTTGCAGGGGTTTTTCTTTTGTTTTTATTTTCATTTGCCTGGTGGGGGTCTGCCTAGTGTGGCTATAGTTTCACTGGTAGTGTTTGGTGGCCCTCTGCTAGGCCCCCGTGATTGTACACGTCGCAGATGTTTTCAGTGTTGTCCTCTACCCCCTTGTTATATTTGGGTTTCTTAACCAGTTAGCAACACCTTGCCCAGGCTTCCCGTAGTTGTTACCATACGGGCCCTGGAAACCCCTGTCGGGGCTCGGTGGACCATTGAATGTGTCTTCCCGGTTCCAACCCGTCTTAGGACGGGATCGTTGGTTGCTATGCCCTTGTCTCCGGGTGACAGTCCCCACTTTTACCTCCGTCGTGCTGCCTGTTGGGTCACTGACACCTTGACCCAGAGTCTTGCGAGAGATATTCTCTGCCTGTTCTCCAGTACTCTCCTGATGTTATTACTGTTCAGAGTACAGGCGGCATCTGTGTTGCAAGCTAGGTTAGATTGCTGCAACACGCTAGGCCCCCGTGATTGTACACGTTGCAGATGTTTTTAGTGTTGTTTCCCAATGTTGTTGTATTGATGTTGTATTGGTTTCCCACTCGGATGCCCCGGGGCCGTCCCGTTTTGGTTAGGTGCTGTTCGCCCTTTCCCTCCCTGTTCCCGGCTCCGGACCGTTTGCAGGTTTCGGGGTCGGGGCAGGGTTTAGTTGGGGCCGAGACTCGGGCGGTTTCAGGGGCTGCCCCGTTTGGGTTGGGGACGGAGGTTTTCGAGCCTGTTCCTCCTGCCAAGGCTTCTAGGTCTTACCAGCAGCCCTTTCTTGCTGCCTTTCCCATGGACTCTTCCTTTTCTTTAAGGGCGGAAGGCTTAGAGGACAGCTCTGCCCCGGGGCCTCTGTTGCGGGTTCCTGGGGCTGTGGGGGATGCCTGCTAGCAGTTCTGGGGCAGTTTGCCCCTGCCTGGGTTTTCTGCTTCTGGGTGGAGTTTTTCGCCCATCCAGTCTGCTTGCTTTCCACTTTTGCTGGCGTGTTTTTGTATCTTTTGCGTCTATCACAGCCCTGTGTTCTGGCGGCCATTTTCTTCTGCCGGTTTCCCGGCATGGTCACCAGGGCGGCATTGCGGTTTGTTTACATGCACCTGGGTGTGCGAGCGAGGGTCTTGGGTGAGTTTTTTCACCTTTTTCAGGGGTTTTATTCTCCTGTTGTCGTTTCTTTGTTTTTCTGGTGTTTTCTGCCCATTTTCTGTTCCTCTGGGAATGTTTGAGTGTTGATTTTACACTGGGTTTTCCGTTTTGTCTGTTTTGGGTCTGGGCCCTAGGGTTTGGGCTCAGTGTCCGTGTCTGTTATGCTTGCTCCCACACCTTGTCCCTCGGTTTTCGGTTTGTTTTGACCGTTTCCCTGGGGGTTCTGTCTGGGGGCTGTGCTTTGCCTTTCTGTGGTGTATCTCCGCCAGCAAATGTGGCGGTTTAGGTTCCCCTGGTTCGATTCCGAGTTCCTTTGGGTCCTTTGGTTTCGTTCCGGAGGTTTCTTCCTCTTGGGCCCCCTTTGTGGATTCAGGGGGCTTTGTTTCCTCGTGTGTGATCCGGTTCTGCCTTCTGAGGTTCCGGGGTCTTCCTGGCTTGCAGACTGATCATTTTGGGTCTTGGCACATGTTGTGGTCGTGCTGGAACTTTGGGGTTTTGTTGTCGAGGTGGGCCTTTTGATGCAGTTTTGTGCCTTTGCCTGGCCGGCGTGGTGCTCTCTGCCCACTGGTCGGCGATTAGTATTTTTCTTTTCACGTGTATGTGTGTGTATATGCATGTTCATGTGCATGTGTACACTGTGTGTGTGTGTGTGAACATGTGTATGTGCATATGCACATGTGTGTAATACACCTTGTGTGTGTGTATTTGTGTATGTATATTATGTGTATATATATATATATATATATATATATATATATATATATATATATATATATATATATATATATATATATATATATATAAAAGTTTGTGAGGGTACCACCTCTGGTGCCAATGTGGGGACCCATAGCCTTGGAGAAGAAAATAAAAAGTATTCAGAGGAGACCTTGTGGTTTCTCACTGAACACTAATATTATCTTCTACCACCCCCATTCTTTTGTATGTACACATATATATTTACTTTATATGAACTTTGTTACAAAAAAGGAGTTACATATGGGTTACAAAGATGGTTATCATAGGTTGTCGAGTTCCTCCAGCTCCTCAGATGGCGGGCAGGAACCCTGGATGCAGTGCGCATTTCCCCTCTGTATCGCCATACTGAGGCGCTGGAAAAGAAAGCTTGAAGCTCTTGGGTCCCTTGTTGTTTCAATGAGCCTAGAACCCAGTTCCTTCAAAAAACTGGTAGCACTTTTACCCCAGGCGCCGAGTGTCTCAGAAGCAATGGGGACAAAATTGTAGTGGTGATCCAGTTCTCTATACTTACGGGATTTGGCTGCTTCCCTGTGGGTGGCAGCGCCACCTGGTTGTGCAACACTGAGGTTAATGTAGGTGTTAGCCAGGGTTGATACGCACGTGTAGTCCCATACCAACTGCTTGCCATTCTTCCAGGGGTTCACTGTGATACCATCCGGGCGACTAATAAGAGCATCAGAGTTACGGGGCGTTAGGTGCCTCGAGTGCCATCCCCCTGTGCTTTGGCAGAGTAGGCCATGGTGGCCGTACTTGTCAGCCACCACCTCGCCGCAAATACACCTATACCTGGTGTGGATTGGGGCAGCAAGGCGGAGGGCCACAGCAATTCGGAGGGCGTGTGGTGTGAGACGCGTGCCAGTTGCCGACATTGGGGTTGCTAACAGGAAATCCCCTGCATGTGGTGCTATATATATATATATATATATATATATATATATATATATATATATATATATATATATATATATATATATATATATATATATATATATATATATATATATATATATGAATGATCGATGTTCCCTTCGGGAATCTTAATTTTTAGATAAATAGGAAAACCAGGGATATACTGAACATCTTGTTTCAGATTCTTTACTTTAAAATGCATAACGTTTCGAATACTTCTCGTATTCATCATCAGATCTAAAAGAAAAAACAGAAATCACAATCAAATAACTAGTAAACAAAGAACTCATACTGAATATAATTGCCTATCAAAGAAAGGAAAATGCTTAAAAACAAAACACTTAAGTGCACTTAAAGTGATCAATATAAATAAAACTTATTAACTGTCACATATATAAAAGCTAATTTAAAAATCCATTAAACTACAAGACGAAATTTATAACTACTAAAACAAACCATTCTATTAAACTTACGTGAAGTGATCAGAAGTGAAACTTGATACCTAACACATAGATACTAAACACTATAACAAATATTCATATAATGTCTACAAATCTACAAAAATGTATATAAAATACAAACAGAATAAACGACAATTATAAAGTATTAACCAAAATCTTATAAAAACTCAATTATTAAATAAAATTAAATACCAAAAAATGTATTATATATCCTAAATAAAAGATTATAATAATATACAATGTCAAGACTTGAAATAAGTAAGAAAGGGCAAAGACATGATAAACTAAACAAAATTATAATAAAATTAAACTACCAGAATGAAATATAAATCAAATTACAGGGCCTAACTGTGCACTATACAGTGTACAATTGAACAGCTGAAAGGTTGCTATTTAACAGAGGCCGCAGCTCCTTTATATATGGAATCCTTATATATGAAGGAGCTGCGGCCTCTGTTAAATAGCAACCTTTCAGCTGTTCAATTGTACACTGTATAGTCCACAGTAGGCCCTGTAATTTGATTTATAGTTCATTCTGGTAGTTTAATTTTATTATAATTTTGTTTAGTTTATCATGTCTTTGCCCTTTCTTACTTATTTCAAGTCTTGACATTGTACATTATTATAATCTTTTAGATTAATGGAGACGGAAACAAATGGGCAGAGTTTCTTTCACCCTGATGCCCCTGTTACCTAGCAATAAATAGGTACCTGGGTGTTAGACAACTGCTAAGGGCTGCTTCCTGGGGGTGTGTGTAACAAAAAGGAGGCCTGGTCGAGGACAGAGCCGCGGGGACGCTAAGCCCCGAAATCATCTCAAGATAACCTCATGCGCCACCTGAGCCATCCTGATCCTTGGACTATCTTTCCTCTCCTCGGTTTGTGGTGGCCCCTTTGGTTCCAGATTGTTTTTCCAAGGCTCTGTTTCTGTTGCATTCGCCTCTGGGGGTCAGGGGAGCTGCATTTTCTCCTCCGGCACAGGGGTTTCTGCTCTTTCAGTCATGGTAGTAGGTTTGCCTTCTCCTTCTTTTCTGGCGAAGAATTAGATGGCTGTTTTCCAGAGGGGTCCTAGGATCATTGATGCTTGGTTGGTCAGGCCAGGGGTGCATCATGTGTTGTGTCCGGTTGCAGCTTTCCGCCGTTCTCTGTGCGCTTCGGCTTTGGTGGCAGGGGATGTGCTTTGAGTTGATTTGGTTTCACTCGTTCCCTGCTCCAGGGCTCAGGTCTCCCAGGTCATCTGCAGTGTTATAAAGTGTAGCAAGCCTGTGGTCTATCCTCGTACTCATGATGTTAGGAAGTTTGCTGCATTGGCTGCCATGTTGTGGGCTGATATTTGAGCGCAGGGATTTTGGAGATCGAACAGAGTCCTGGCTGCCAGTTATTTGGTTAACATTCCTGCTCCTGGGCATTTATGTGTTGCTTTGGGTCACAGGTTGCAGCCAGTTATCTTGACTGCATTGAGAATTTTGTGGCAGCCGAACTCCCGGGTATGTCCCTCTTTTCCCTATTTTTGGTTATGTAGCTCCAAGGAGCCGAAGGGGCTCCCCACAGAAAACCAGCGGAAGTGTAATGAAACACCATTTTCTGGGTGAGCCCCGGAGGCTCCCTGGCAACCCTCCCTCCCTCCTTCCCTCCAGTCGGCATTTTTTTTTGCATTGTTTGATAGCCTTCTGAACTGTAGTGCTGGGTAGCCGGTGCTAGGAGAGCTGCGTGGACAAGCGGCGAGGCAGTGGAGTATAATGTTTGCTTGTTTCCTTTTGATTGGAGGGAGTTCTACCTCTCTGTTCAGTTTTTCTTTGTACTTTTCTTACCATGTGTGGTTTGTTTTGTTATGCCTACCTTTCTGGGTGCCTAATCAGGTAGCAGATGGCAGATAGGAAAACTCCCAACCACAGGGGGGAGGGGGTTTCCAGGGCCATTGCTTCCTGCAACCTCTCTGAGGGGGAACCAGGTTCTGTCTTGTGGTGGTCCCCAGTAGGTCGAACTCCATAGACTAATGCCCCTAGACTAATATATCACTCATTAGCCAATAGCTCCAGGAAATCTCTGGGGCTCACCCAGAAAATGGAGTTTCATTACATTCAATGCTGGTTTTTTATCTTTCAGGCAGTTCACCTCTGTAGTAAAATATTGGATTGATTCTTTATCCAAACATATTACATATAGGGAACACGATATTGGTCCTTGTTTCTGGTTGGTCAAAATAGTCTAATGAGCCAAGTGTATCAATTATGGTTCTCAGATACCAGTACCATAAGATCTGGAAACTACTGAGAAACTGTCTTAAAACAGGTGCTTTATTACATCGGTGCTCTTATTTTTCAGAAGCGTGAACAAAGGCTGGATATGCAAAGCTCATTTCCACTAACTAT
Organism: Procambarus clarkii; assembly: GCF_040958095.1. Classification (NCBI taxonomy): domain Eukaryota; kingdom Metazoa; phylum Arthropoda; class Malacostraca; order Decapoda; family Cambaridae; genus Procambarus; species Procambarus clarkii. The sequence continues at coordinate 13,048,380 of NC_091172.1, read as the reverse complement.
GGTTCGTGCTGGTCACACATTCGTTATGGGGGTTGTTCTTGGTGTGTCTGGTGTGGTGGTCAAGCCAATTGCAGGTAGGATGCATCCTGACTGTTTCACAAGAATTAAGTTGACAGAGATGAAGACACTTGAGTCATAGTTCAGTGTTGTCCAGTATAATGCCTTTTGTTTAATGTTCTTTTGTGATTATAAACTATTATATGTATTTCTTTAAATCTTCACACTCTGACTTCTTGATTCTTATTTGATATAACAAATAACATATTTTCAACTATGTGGTTTCATCTAGCCATTCTTCAATTATTTGCTGCACAGGTGTCCTCTTCTGCCTCTTGATATGGTTTAATATTTGCCTTCATTTGCTTTTTCCAAGACTCAATTGCATCCTTAGTAAAATGATCCCAATGCTTTAGAACAATAGTTTGTATTGCTGTATGCATCGTATAGTGTTATACCATCTCATTAATTTAATGCTATGAAAAATATTGATTATTTTAAATTTTAATGTAGGTATTATTATATCATATACAGTGGTACCTCAGCTTACGAATTTAATCCGTTCCCAGAGATGGCTCGTAAGCCGAATACAGTATTCGTAAACTGAAGCGAATTTCCCCATAAAAAAATAATTTAATTGAATTAATCCATTCCAGACTACCCCAAAAAATTAACTTCAAAGTAAATTTTATACCTAATTCACCCAAATCTTCAGTACTAAAATATGTACAAGTTATTACTTACCTTTACTGATGACTCTTGTTGGCGTATGGAAGACGGTGAGGAGGGGGGGGGAAGAGGAGAAGTGTTAGTGTTTGAAAGGAGAGCCCCCTTCCAATATAACATCAGGTAGTGATGACTTCTCTGGGGTACACTCTCTGGCATGTTTTACCTGCATACCACTAGGTACCTGCTTCTGGCTCACTGCTTGTTTTTCTCACTAAAAACCTGTCTAGCGACACTTGTTTTTCCCTACAGTGTAACACTTGTCTGAAATGAGACATCACATTGTCATTAACCCTTAAACTGCACAACACTGTATATGAAGTTTTGAGTAACTGACGCAAAAGTGTGCATCATTGCATATGCAGTTTTGGAGTACTACGCAAGATTTAAACGGTCCGCAGATACACGGGGTTCACATCACCTTCCTCAGGGCTCTTGTAAACAGACTCCATTTTTTTTTTAAATCGTGGGCAACATTCCCGGGTGTGAGGGGTCTCAGTACTGAGTGAGCCAGCCGGGCGCGCCTTAGTCAACTTTGCCACAACATGATTAAAAGAATATACAGTATAGTATTCATTGATTAGTATGATTTTGATATATAACACTATTGTGATTTGTGTGTGTATTGAAGTAAGGGCTGTAGAGATAGAACATCTGGTTGACCAAGCCCAGGGTGCATGGGGGAAATTGTGTGAAACCCCAGTTTGTGCATTGGAAAAGTTGCAGGATCCTCGTGAGGGCAGTAGCACTCTAGGTTGCAATTCTTTTAACCATGTTGTGGCACAGTTGACCAAGGTGCATCTGGGATCATCCCGGCCATAAGTCTAATCCTCATCCACGGCCCTTGTGGATTTGTTCATTTGATATATCACGCTACAGAGCACCACTTGGTTTCCGAACCCCTTGGAGACGAGACCCATTGGTTATCGTGTAAGTTCTTAAATGAGAAATGGAGGAAAAAATAAACTAAAAATGTTAAAAAAAAATTGAGAAATATCTGAAAAACTCTAGGGGGATAAATTGACATATTCATAGCATAAATGCGACACACCAGTATTTCCAAAGTTGTTTTAGTGTCGGTAATATTTCAAGTAACATTCAGGTAAGATATATTTTATATAACGAAAATGAAATAAAGTTCATTGTGTAATTGCGTTGCAAGTTAGTTCCTATGTTAGTGCCCATTCTATCACAGGTTACAATTAATAATTCTTTCATAAGACAAGTTGGATCACACAAGTGAACACACCAAGTGTGAACACACATCACACAACAAGTGAACCATATTAACCCTTAAACCTCGCAAATCATATATATATGATATCAGTGACAAAACCGAAACCGTGCACATCATATATATATGATTTTGTGTCTAGCGCTATAATTTAAACGCCCCACCTGGGATAGGGGCAGCTATAGTACAGCCACGACCGATAGTTGCCAAATGCTACCTAGAAACAAAATCCAGGCCAACATTCTTGGGTGTTAGAGCATCAGTATTGAGGAAGCCACCAAGGCTGGCGCATGCAGCACGAGCTCACAGCACCGCTGTTCAGCTTGTGACCACAGCATCGCCTACAAATGCCATAATATATATGATACTGCTATTATTTAGCAGTGATAGTATTACTGAAGACCCCTGACTGTGATAAAACTGACCAGGATTCTGATAATAACAGGATTGTGGTGATATTTAGCGCTGTGCTCCATGGAGGGAGGAGTAAGGCTGTGGAGGGAGGGTTGTGGCGTCGTCTTCTGACTGTGTGGCCACCATTTATTGACTGCACTCACCATACCAGCTTAGCGGTTCGCTATGGTGAACACAAATGTAGATACTTATATATAACATGTGTATAGAGTGTGATAACAGCAAGAGGAGTAGGTTGGGAGCCGCCATTTTGGTGAGGGAGGAGCGTCGTCTGCACGACTTGTCATGTTGTTTACTGGTGGCCACTATGGTCTTTGGGCACCATACCAGCTTATTTGTACAGGTATGGTGAATAAAACAGGTAGATATTTATATATAATGTGTGTATATAGCGTAATAACACCACAAACAATATTGTTGGAGGAGAAATATTAGTGCGTCTGGCCTTGAGGGCGGCAGCCACCAGCTGACTGTGTGAGTAGCTACGTCTTCGTGTCTTTATTCACCATACAAGCTTAGATGTTCAGTTATGGTGAACAAAACGTAAATACTTATATATAACGTCTGTGTATAGTGAATAAATGCAAAAACAGTGTTGTGGGAGGAGAATGAGGGCGAGTGAGGTGTTGTTGAGGGAGGGAGTGGCAGCGAGTGGCTGGCTGGTGTGTGGCAGTCACTCCTCGTTGCTTTTTGACTCACAAGACCAACTTAGTGGTTCGTTATGGTGAACAAAACATGCAAATACCTATATATAACCTGTGTATATAGTGTAACAACAGCAAAACTATTTGTTTATTGTTTTATGAACATAATAATTGAATCACTAATATGCACACCATAATTTTGAGTACAGTGATGGTTCACACATTATATTATATAAATATATCACAATTCACTGTATGGAATAATATTACTGCAAAAAACTAAGAAAAAATCAATCAGAGACATTGAAATAATTAGGTAATAATATATTTGTGGCAATTGCTGCCTGACAGCTCGAGCGGAGTAGACCTCGTCTGGCGAAGACTCTGTCAACGCCCCTTTTTTGCCACACTTCCCTACCTTATTGCTGCTAAAATATGCCACCTACGACTTTTTTGTTATTTTTTCTGTGATCAGGGAACAAAAATGAACACTTCTATAAGACGAAAGAATTTTTGGGATTTTTTTTTTTGTTGCGCCTGTGGGTGTTAATTCTATTTGGGCCCCTAGCGGTTTGAGGGTTAACCAAACACTTCCCTCCCTCACCGCCACTCTTCTCTCACCCCCACTCTTCCCTCACCCCCCACTCTTCCCTCACCCCCCACTCTTCCCTCACCCCCCACTCTTCCCTCACCCCCCACTCTTCCCTCACCCCCCACTCTTCCCTCACCCCCCACTCTTCCCTTCACCCCCACTCTTCCTTCACCCCCCCACTCTTCCCTCACCGCCCCCCCCACTCTTCCCTCATCCCCCCACTTCTTCCCTCCCTCCCATTCCCTGCCTCTCCCACTCAATGCCTCCCTCAATCACTGCCTCCCATCCCTCCCTCACTGCCTTCCTCATAACATGAAGAACAGCAGGCTATGGAGGAGGAAGCTTCTAATGGGGTCGAGGGAGCTACTAACGGGGTCGAGGCTAGGCATAGAGGTGGGGACATGTCTGTCAGCGCCCGCTCACAGATGCCAACTGTGCATAATTCATAAATAAACCTACATTTGTTTAATTAAAAAACAGGAAACCATAAAAATGTCAATTATTGATAATGTATAGTAATACACGAAAATTAACATATTTTGGCATAAATATTTTACTGCTAAGATTAAAAATTTTAATACAGTATGGGTGAGATGTATGGCAACCATGGCCTGGTCAGCAATCCTTGCCACTGCCTCCTTTACCGCCCACCTCACCACCACCAACACTCTCCATCACCACCACCACCAACACTCTCCCTTACCACCACCACCAACACTCTCCATCACCACCACCACCAACACTCTCCCTCACCACCACCACCAACACTCTCCCTCACCACCACCACCAACACTCTCCCTCACCACCACCAACACTCTCCCTCACCACCACCACCAACACTCTCCCTCACCACCACCATCATTCTCCCTCACAACCACCACCAATACTCTCCCTCACCACCACCATCATTCTCCCTCACCACCACCACCAACACACTCCCTCACCACCACCATCATTCTCCCTCACCACCACCATCATTCTCCCTCACCACCACCATCATTCTCCCTCACCACCACCACCACCAACACTCTCCCTCACCACCACCACCATCCCTCACCACCACCACCAACACTCTCCTTCACCACCACCATCATTCTCCCTCACCACCACCACCAACATTCTCCCTCACCACCACCACCAACACTCTCCCTCACCACCACGCCTGACGCCTGACAGCGCTTCGGATTCGTAGTCCTGAGGTTCCGGGTTCGATCCCCAGTGGAGGCAGAGACAAATAGGCAAAATGTTTCTTTCACCCTGATGCCCCTGTTACCCAGCAGTAAATAGGTACCTGGGAGTTAGACAGCTGCTACGGGCTGCTTCCTAGGGGGTGAGTAACAAAAAGGAGGCCAGGTCGAGGACCGGACCGAGGGGACACTAAGCTCCGAAATCATCTCAAGATAACATCAAGATAACCTACCACCACCAACACTCCCTCACCGCTTCTATCCCTCCCTGCCTCTTCCCCTCAGTGCCTTCCTCCATCAATCACTGCCTCCCATCCCTCCCTCAATGCCTTTGAGGTCGGTGGCCTGTTGCCATGTGAGGGCCCGTTGATACCAAAACCGAACTTGGTTCATATAGGATAACCACAACCCCGGCCAGCACGAGGCTTGGCGGACCACTTCCTACCTGAACTTAGTTCGTGTACCATGACTCCCCAACCCCAATAGGAAAACTGGAACTTTCAGATAACTAAAGTTCGGAAAAAAAGTGGTGCTCTGTATTGTGATTTCTGTTTCTGTGTGTGTGTGTGTGTGTGTAATTACCTAAGTGTAGTTACAGGATGAGAGCTACACTCGTGGTGTTCCGTCTTCCCAACACTCTTTGTCATGTAACACTTTGTATAAGTGTGTATAACGCTCTGTATAATGTATAATGTGTGTGTGTGTGTGTGTATGTATATGTATATATATACAGTAGAACTTCGAGTGACGAGCGCCTCAATTGGCGAGCAATTTGGGTAACGAACTCCCCGATCGCCGACAATTCGTCTTGTTTGGCGAGCGCTTGTTTGAATAACGACAACACCACATGGTGGGGTCAAGCTGCTTCTCACACATTCTCGGACTCCTCCGACGATGCAAATAAATAATTTTTTTTTTTAAAGATGCTAATGATGCTGGGATGAGAAGGGGGTGACTGCTGTGATGTTGCAAAGCATTGACTTTCTTGTAGAAAAAGAAATGAAATTTAAAAAACAAAATGTCAAAAAGGTTCGTTCAGTGTTTGTCAGGTAGGCTGCTCCATGTTGCTTAAATAAAAGGAAAAATAAAGAAAATAGTTGAAATAATTTGAAAAACGGACAAATGCCATATAGGTTTGTTCAGTGTTTGTCGGGTAAGCTGCTCCATTATTGAGAAATAAATTAAAAATACAAAACAAATGGAACATATTTGAAACAAAGACAGCTTGGCATAATGGAGCAGCCTACCCAACAAACACTGAACAAACCTTTATGGCATTTGTCCATTTTTCAAATTGTTTCAACTGTTTTTTTATTTTTCATTTTTTTTAAGAAACATGGAGCAGAATACCTGACAAATACCGAACGAACCTTTTGCTATAAAAAAATGAAAAAAAAAAAAACTGAAGAAATTTGAAGAAAGAAAAATGTCATGAAGGTTTGTTCAGTGTATGTAACGTAGGCTGCTCCATTATTTAAAACATAGAATATCAGATTGATGTTTCTCGGTGGTAGAACGGATTAATTTAATTTCCTTTATTTTAAATGGGGAAATTCGTGTTGAAAGACAAGCGTTTCACATAACGAGCTCAGTGCCGGAACGGATTAAATTCGTTATTCGAGGTTCCACTGTACAGTATATATATATATATACACTGTATATATAATATACTGTGTGTGTGTATATATATATATATTTACGCGACTTACGATGGTAATCCGTTCCCAGAGACGGATCGTAAGTCGAAGCGATTTTTCCCATAAGAAATAAAGGGAATTGAATTAATTCATTCCCCACCTCCAAAATATTAACTTACAAATACATTTTATACTGAATACAATTTTGTTCTCTAACTTCACTACAGTACATATGTTTATCTTACCTTTATGGAGGACTCTTGATGGCGCATGGAAGATGGTGATGAGGGGGGAAGAGGAGAGGTGTTACTGTTTGGAAGGGGAGCCCCTTTCCATTATAACATCAGGCAGTGATGACTTTTCTGGGATACACTCTCTGGCATGTTTTGCCTGCATACCACTAAGACCTGCTTGTGGCTCACTGCTTGCTTGTCTTACTAAGAATCTGTCTAAAAACACTTTTTTTCCCCTACATTTTGACACTTGTCTGTAGTAAGACATCACATTGTCATTTAAAAGGTCAATGCAACGGCGTGCTTCAGCTTTATCTGGGTGAGTTTTTTCAACAAAACTTTGCAGTTCTTCCCATACTTCACACATTTTCTTAATGAGGAAGGGATATCCTCTCCTGCCTCAACTCACAACTATTTTCTTAGGTTGAACCTTATCACTGACTTTCTGCTACCCATGGCGTGATATATAATAATCAGTTGTAAGTTCAAAAAGCAAAAAATCACCACAAAAATGGAATTTCTTATACGCGTGATCGTCACTAAGCAGGTAGCTCTATTAAACTGAGGCAGGTTGGCCCGCGTGACCGAGAACCACACGCTTGGTCGACCCGAACATGTACCAACAAATATAGTTAGTCGACAACACTATCGTAAGTCGAGTTGCATTTTTCATTCAAATTTACATCGTAACTCGAAATTATCGTAAGTCGGGGCAATCGTAAGTCGAGGTGCCACTGTATATAAAATGGAAGGAAGTACCACCTCTGGCTGGAAGAAGGGGGGACTCTTAGCCTCGGAGGAAACCACACATAACGCATTAGAGGGAATGTTTAATTCCCCGCCAATACAGTTTGTGTGCTTTTCTCCTACCAACCCTTTCCTTTTGTGTTTTTTGTGCTTTATTATGTAATTAATGGTTTACATGTGTTGATAAAATATATATATATATATATATATATATATATATATATATATATATATATATATATATATATATATATATATATATATATATATATATGTCATACCTAGTAGCTAGAACGCATTTCTTGGCCTACTATGCAAGGCCCAATTTGCCTAATAGGCCAAGTGATTTTCTTTATTTTCAAACAAAATTTTTAAATTGGTTTATTTGAAATATTAATATTATATTATATTAAAAACATAAATTATTGACATAGTAATGTTTGTTTAGGTTAGGTTAAGATAGGTTAGGTTAGGTTAGGTAGGGTTGGTTAGGTACGGTCATATATCTACATTAGTTTGAACTCAAATTATATAAAAATTAAATCCTACACAGTGAAATGTATAGCTTTAACAATTCATAAAAAAAATTAAAAAATAAGTAATTTCAGGAAAACTTGGCTTATTAGGCAAATTGGACCTTGCATAGTAGGCCAAGTATTGCGTTCTGGCTACTAGGTACAACATACATATATATATATATATATATATATATATATATATATATATATATATATATATATATATATATATATATATATATTATATATATATATTATATTATATATATATATTATATTATATATATATAATATATATAATATATAATATATATATATAATATATATATATATATATATATATATATATACATATATATATATTATATATATATATATATATATATATATATATATATATATATATATATATATATATATATATATATATATTATATATATATATATATACGTCGTACCTAGTAGCCAGAACTCACTTATCAGCCTACTATGCAAGGCCCGATTTGCCTAATAAGCCAAGTTTTCCCAAATTATTATATTTTCTCTAATTTTTTTCTTATGAAATGATAAAGCTACCCATTTCATTATGTATGAGGTCAATTGTTTTTTATTCGAGATACAATTAACGTAGATATATGACCGAACCTAACCAACCCTACCTAACCTAATCTAACCTATCTTTATAGGTTAGATTAGGTTAGGTAGCCGAAAAAGTTAGGTTAGGTTAGGTTAGGTAGGTTAGGTAGTCTAAAAACAATTAATTCATGAAAACTTGGCTTATTAGGCAAATCGGGCCTTGCATAGTAGGCTGACAAGTGCGTTCTGGCTACTAGGTACGACATATATATATATATATATATATATATATATATATATATATATATATATATATATATATATGTCGTACCTAGTAGCCAGAACGCACTTATCGGCCTACTATGCAATGCCCAATTTGCCTAATAAGCCAAGTTTTCCTGAATTAATATAATTTCTCAATTTTTTTTCTTATGAAGTGATAAATCTACCCATTTCATTATGTATGAGGTCAATTTTTTTTTATTGGAGTTTAAATTAACGTAAATATATGACCAAACCTAACCAACCCTACCTAACCTAACCTAACCTATCTTTATAGGTTAGGTTTGGTTAGGTAGCCGAAAAAGTTAGGTTAGGTTAGGTTAGGTAGGTTAGGTAGTCGAAAAACAATTAATTCAGGAAAACTTGGCTTATTAGGCAAATTGGGCCTTGCATAGTAGGCTGAGAAGTGAGTTCTGGCTACTAGGTACGACATATATATATATATATATATATATATGTCGTACCTAGTAGCCAGAACTCACTTCTGAGCCTACTATGCAAGGCCCGATTTGCCTAATAAGCCAAGTTTTCTTGAATTAATTGCTTTTCGACTACCTAACCTACCTAACCTAACCTAACCTAACTTTTTCGGCTACCTAACCTAACCTAACCTATAAAGATAGGTTAGGTTAGGTTAGGTAGGGTTGGTTAGGTTCGGTCATATATCTACGTTAATTTTAACTCCAATAAAAAAAAATTGACCTCTTACATAATGAAATAGGTTGCTTTATCATTGCATAAGAAAAAAATTAGAGAAAATATATTAATTCATGAAAACTTGGCTTATTAGGCAAATTGGGCCTTGCATTGTAGGCTGAAAAGTGAGTTCTGGCTACTAGGTACGACATATATATATATATATATATATATATATATATATATATATATATTATATATATATATATATATATATATATATATATATATATATATATATATATATATTATATATATATATATATATATATATATATATATATATATATATATATATATATATTATATATATATATATATATATATTATATATATATATATATATATATATATATATATATATATATATTATATATATATATATATATATATATATATATATATATATATATATATATATATGTCGTACCTAGTAGCCAGAACGCACTTCTCAGCCTACTATGCAAGGCCCAATTTGCCTAATATGCCAAGTTTTCATGAATTAATTGTTTTTCGACTACCTAACCTACATAACCTAACCTAACCTAACTTTTTCGGCTACCTAACCAAACCTAACCTATAAAGATAGGTTAGGTTAGGTTAGGTAGGGTTGGTTAGGTTCGGTCATATATCTTCGTTAATTTTAACTCCAATAAAAAAAAATTGACCTCATTCATAATGAAATGGGTAGCTTTATCATTTCATAAGAAAAAAATTAGAAAAAATATATTAATTCAGGAAAACTTGGCTTATTAGGCAAATCGGGCCTTGCATAGTAGGCTGAGAAGTGCGTTCTGGCTACTAGGTACGACATATATATATATATATATATATGTCGTACTTAGTAGCCAGAACGCACTTCTCAGCCTACTATGCAAGGCCCAATTTGCCTAATAAGCCAGGTTTTCATGAATTAATTGTTTTTCGACTACCTAACCTAACCTAACTTTTTCGGCTACCTAACCTAACCTAACCTATAAAGATATGTTAGGTTAGGTTAGGTAGGGTTGGTTAGGTTCGGTCATATATCTACGTTAATTTTAACTCCAATAAAAAAAATTGACCTCATACATAATGAAATGGGTAGCTTTATCATTTCATAAGAAAAAAATTAGAGAAAATATATTAATTCATGAAAACTTGGCTTATTAGGCAAATCGGGCCTTGAATAGTAGGCTGAGAAGTGAGTTCTGGCTACTAGGTACGACATATATATATATATATATATATATATCTAATTTCAATTCTTCCTCCGTGATCTGACACTGTCATATTTTTCATCACGTGCTAATTTTCGTGATTTACACACACACACACACAAACGAGCCCCTAGCACACCTCATCATGCTGTGAAGGAAAGACGCTTTTCGTCCTATTTCTGCAACAGAGGCCTGCGGTCTTTTGAATGAGAAACACACACACACAGACAAAGGTACAAAGACATGCTACTAAGTGGCTCCGAGAACTGAAGGGCAAGAGCTACGAGGAGAGGTTAGAGGCATTAAATATGCCAAAATTAGAAGACAGAAGAAAAAGAGGTGATATGATCACTACATACAAAATAGTAACAGGAATTGATAAAATCGATAGGGAAGATTTCCTGAGACCTGGAACTTCAAGAACAAGAGGTCATAGATTTAAACTAGCTAAACACAGATGCCGAAGAAATATAAGAAAATTCACTTTCGCAAACAGAGTGGTAGACGGTTGGAACAAGTTAGGTGAGAAGGTGGTGGAGGCCAAGACCGTCAGTAGTTTCAAAGCATTAAATGACAAAGAGTGCTGGGAAGACGGGACACCACGAGCGTTGCTCTCATCCTGTAACTACAGTAATTACACTTAGGTAATTACATATATTTATATATTATATACTAGCTGTACCAGTCCACACATTGCTGTGGCTCAGCAACGCATGCGCATTGCTGATCCACAGCAACCCTTCCCTGTCCCCCCATTCTCCCCACTATTCACCCCTCCCTGTCTTCTTGTCCTCCCATCAATTCCCTCCTCACCACAAATTCCCCCCCTCCCGCATCCCCTCGTCCTCCCCCACCTTCCCATCCCCTTGTCCTCCCCACCATTCCCCACTCCTCTGTGTCCTTGTCCTCCATACCATCTCCCACTCCCCCGTCCCCTCGTCCTCCCCACCATTCCTCACTCCCTCGTCCAGTGCATTCCTAAATGATCTGATGTTCCCATCAGAAAAATGGGAACATAAAATGATCTGATGTTGCCATCACTGAAAAATAAGAACAGTTAAAAAAAAATGAAAAATAAATGAAAAAAAATAAAACAATAAACTATACTCACAAAATGAACGATATGGTAAACAACACAGCTCAATTCCAACGCAGTGTCACACAAAATAATTAAATCAAAATGAAAATAAATTGAAATCTATGAAAATTAATTTTATCAATGCAATTGGAAACATTGAAATGGAATTGTAACATATATAGTATAGCATGTGTGTTGCTCTTACATGCAACAGATGAGATTGTTTTTCAAGAAAAGCATAGTTTTACCTGTCACAGGTGTGGCATCTATACTTATACTTACAAAATGAATGGTATGGTAAACAACACAGCTCAATTCCAACACAATGTCACACAAAATAATTCAATAAAAAAAAAATAAATAAAAATCCATGAAAATAAAATTTATCAATGCAATGGGAAACGTTGAAATGGAATTCGTGACATATTTAGTATTGCGTGCATATTTGCTATTATGTGCAACAGATGGCACTGTTTTTTTAAAACGCATGATTTTACTTGTCACAGGGGTGGCATCTATATAGTAGGTATGTAAAAATACGCACCTATTCAAATGCAACGTTGTGTCAAAATTTCAAAGCAATTGGTGAAGAACTTTCTGAGGTTACAGCGTGTGTTGCTCTTACGTCCAACAGATGGTGCTGTTTTTCCAAAAAAGCATGTTTTTTCCTGTCACAGGTAAGGTATGTATCTTGAGGTTATCTTGAGATGATTTCGGGGCTTTTAGTGTCCCCGCGGCCCGGTCCTCGACCAGGCCTCCACCCCCAGGAAGCAGCCCGTGACAGCTGACTAACACCCAGGTACCTATTTTACTGCTAGGTAACAGGGGCATAGGGTGAAAGAAACTCTGCCCATTGTTTCTCGCCGGCGCCCGGGATCGAACCCAGGACCACAGGATCACAAGTCCAGCGTGCTGTTCGCTCGGCCTACCGGCTCCCGTATATATGTATACAGTAGATATATAAAAAGATGCGCCTATTCGAATACAACGTTGTGTCAAAATTTCAAAGCCATCGGTAAAGAGGTTTCGAAGATATCCCTCACATGAAAAACACAAGGAAAACACAGTTTTTCAGAAAAAGCATGTTTTTTACTGTCACAGACATCTATATAGTATGAATATAAAAACCTGCTTGGATGTGAATGGAACATTGTGTGAAAAATTCTAACACAAATTTTCTCAATATTTCTTATGTTTCTTTTTACTGTTGATGATAATTAAAAAATCAATTCTCCAAAATTCATTTTAATTTCTAGTCTGATGCGACACTTGAACGCGTTTCGTAATAACTTGTTACATTTTCAAATACTTTAGTTTACATACACACACAACTATAACCTGCAAACACTAAACAGAGTTTTACTATGCTAATATTTAAACAGCTTTTGTCTTATATACTCGCATTTGGGTGAGGTGATATGTTACAACAGTTTTGGATGAGGTGAACAAACTTTCAACACAAGACATACCTAACCGAACCTAACCTATAAAGATAGGTTAGGTTAGCTTAGGTAGAGTTGGTTAGGTTCGGTCATATATCTACGTTAATTTTAACTCCAATAAAAAAAAATTGCCCTCATACATAATGAAATGGGTAGCTTTATCATTTCATAAGAAAAAAATTAGAGAAAATATATTTATTCAGGAAAACTTGGCTTATTAGGCAAATCAGGCCTTGCACAGTTGGCTGAGAAGTGCGTTCTGGCTACTAGGTACGACATATATATATATATACATATATATATATATATATATATATATATATATATATATATATATATATATATATATATATATATATATATATATATATATATATATATAATATGACAGTGTCAGACCACAAAGGAAGAATTGAAACAGGAATTTCCTTCAGTACTTTCGTATATTAGTACATCTTCCTTCTGAAGATGTATTAATATACAAATGTACTTTATATATATATATATATATATATATATATATATATATATATATATATATATATATATATATATATATATATATATATATATATATATATATATATATAATCATTTAAATTCTTGCAATTACATTTTACTCTTATACTCTTACTTTGATATATTATGAATTTTATGTCTAAGCATTGATTTAGTCTAGTCAAGTTAAAAAGGGCAATATGCTTCTCAGCTAATAATAATTTTATAATGCATTGATTAGTATGATTTTTTATTACAGTTCATTTAGATGTTATAATGAATTTATAACTAAAGTCCCCATCAACCCCAGTAAAAAAGCATTTATAAAAATCTTTAAGAGTTACTTGAATTGGTGTTAGTGTGGTCCCTCCAACCTTTGTCCTGTGTCTTGGCTTAAAGTTTATAATTGTACCCCACGGTACATCTTGAGCCCCATGTTGTCTTCCTCTATCCGTGAATGTGGTGCTGTGTGGTGACCATGGTGGTGGTGCTGGTGAACATGCTGACGGATCCTTAGCTTCAGGTAACCCACACCACTAACACCTTTCTCACTTTTGCTTTCCCTCAAAGGAGCTTTTTTTTATGTATGGTATATAGTTTTGTGATGTTATTCATTATGCCTGTCTTTAACTTTATTTATGCATATATATGTTGATGAACTGACTTTCTATAATGTAAGCAGAGATTCTGAAAGCAAAATAACAGGTGGTCATTAAGGAACAATTATATACATCGTAAACAAACAAGGGATGTGGCAAACCCACCCTTCACTAGCTTGTGATGCAATTAGCCCCACATTTCCTGTGACATAGGTGTGGGGGCTGGGGACCCATCTTCATTCATTTTTAACAACTAAAGTTAATAGGGGTATTGAATGTAATGAAACAACTTTCTAAGCTGTTCCATGGATGCTTCCTGAGCCAGGTGCTGATTGGCCCATTAGGAAAATGTAACTATCCTTGGCTGTAATTACTTTCCCCTTCAACCTAATAAGAATCTTTGCAAATGGTCCTATCTGGAGTAAATATGAGTAACAGAAACAATGACAAGTTTAACTCAAGTCATCACCAAGGCACCAGCCTGCCATGATACATCAGGGAGCAATACCCATAACACTCTGAAAAATATGAAATTTAGGGATATATAGTGCTGTTAGATGCAAATAGCCAAAACTGAGAAATCCACACTCTGAAACATAGTCAGTGAGGGACATAGGGCTTGGGTTTGCTACTGTGTACTACATCTGATCATCTGTTTCTGCACCCCAATATTGTGTTAACACAGATTGTTTCACTATCCAAGGCTTTGCTTTGGCTTCTGGCTTGCCTTCTCTTGTCCCATTTTATTAGTTGTCAGAGTTAGGCTAGAGTGTGCCTAGGGGAGTCTGCATATTGACTATGAGATACCTCAGTCACATTGGGGGCAGCAGCTCTGGTGACCTGTTCGAAATTAATGGCCCTCAAGGAAATTTATTTTATTAAGTGAGAATTCTTACATTAGCAGACCTTATAGTATTTTAGAGCTCAATTAAGAACAAACATGTTTTGTTTATGACTAAAAGTATATATTAGCACCACATAACTTTCTTTCATTGCACAGGCAGTCCCCAGTTTACAAATTGGATGCATTCCAAAGAGGCATATGTAGCTCTGAATTAGATTTTTGGTAGGTGCAATGCTATAAAGGAGGAAAGCATTAACCCCTTAAACTGTGCAAAACATCATATGATGTGTGACATTGAAGAGGGTATAATTAAAAAAATATTTGAATTATGTAAAAATTACTTAAAAATGTTAAACAAATCTCCAACTTATTGGCTTCAGCTTTGTGAATCTTTCATCAAAATATTTTCAGATATTGATTTTAGACGAACATTTAAAAAAAAAAAAAGTTTTGTTGATAAAGAGAACAGCTCCTATTAACTGGAACTGATGGATAATGCAATAATAAAGAGATATAATCACTTGCCCAATGCACAAAGAAGAAGAGTAGTAATAAGAAACTTCCACAAAGAGGATATACAGCTGGTGCCTTTCTAGCATTGGTGAGTAATACATAATAACACAAATCGTAATGAGTAATTATGTTATTATGCTCTATTTTGTTATATATCATATAAATGCATTGCCCAATGTTATTATCAGTTACTTTTATGAATGTCCAAAATATATTTTTCTGTGGGGAGCCCCGGAGGCTCCCTGGAGCTAATCGGGCTAATGTATGTTATATTAGACCGGGACATTAGCTAAGGAGTTCAGACCTACCAGGGATCAGTGCCAGAACCTGGCCCCTTCAGAGAGGTTTCAGGGAGCAATGGCCCTGGAAAACCCCTTGTGGTTGGGGTTTTCCTTATCTGCCATCGACCGGGGTTAGGCACCCAGAAAGGTAGGCATAACAAAACAAACCCCACATGGTAAAAACTAAAACAAAAACCGAACATAGAGGTAGAAACTCCCTACAATCACAAGGAAACAAGCAAACATCACACTTAACTGCCGCGCCGATCGTCCGCGCAGCCCTCCCCGCCCCGGGAGGGGGAGGAGGGAGCCCCGGACCTACCATGCCGGCTGCCAAGCTCCAGTTCGTTCGCTAATGTCAACCGGGATTGACGCTTCTCTGGCTTCAGTTTCCTAGGCGGTGTTTGCCTTGTGTGGCGTTCACTGCCGTGTGTTGTGTTGTGCGGTGGCCAGGAGTACCACATCAGTGCCGGGGCTGCATGTGCTTAGTGGCTGACTTCCCTAAGCGCCCTGTGAGTACTGCCCTTGCGTAACAGGGTTATCTTCCCTGGGGCGTTCGGGAACCATTCCCGTAGAGGTTCTTGCTGCTCGGCATTTGCCTCGCCCTTGGGACCAGCTGGGGCTTGGGGCCCTTGTTTGGTCCTGGGTAGGGATTGGTATTGTGCTGGTTAGGGCGATAAGGTGTTGCACAGCCTGCCACCTAAGCGGCGGCCGGTTTCTGTTGCCTCTGGAGATGGTGTACTTTTGCAAGGTTTTTCTTTTGTTTTTAATTTTTCATGCGGGTGGGGGTCTGCCTGAGGTGGTTATAGTTCCACTGGTAGTGTTTGGCGGCCCTCTGCTAGGCCCCCGTGATTATACACGTCTCATGGGTTTTCAGTGCTATAGTCTACCCTCTTGTTATGTTTGGGTTTCTTAACCGGTTAGCAACACCTTGCCCGGGCTTCCCGTAGTTGTTACCCTACGGGCCCTGGAAACCCCTGTCTGGGCTCGGGGGACCATTGAATGTGTGTTCCGGGTTCCAACCCGTCTTGTACGGGATCGTTGGTTCCTGTTCCCTTGTCTCCGGGTGACAGTCGCCATTTTTACCTCCGTCATGCTGCCTGTTGGGTCACTGACACCTTGGCCCGGAGTCTTGCGAGTGATTCTCTGCTTGTTCTCCAGTACTCTCCTGATGTTATTACTGTTCAGAGTACAGGCGGCATCCGTGTTGCAAGCTTGGTTAGGTTGCTGCAACATGCTAGGTTGGTTTCCCACTCGAATGCCCCGTGGCCGCCCCGTTTGGTTAGGTGCTGTTCGCCCCTTTCCCTCCATGTTCCCGGCTCCGGACCGTCTGCAGGTTTCGGGGTCGGGGTGGGGTTTAGTTGCGGCAGAGACTTGGGCGGTTTTTGGGGGCTGCCCCGTTCGGGTTGGGGACGGAGGTTTAAGCCTGTGCCTCCTGCCAAGGCTTCTGGGTCTTACCAGCGGCCCTTTCTTGTTGCCTTTCCCATGGACTCTTGCTTTTCTTTCAGGGCGGAGGGCTTGGAGGACGGCTCTGCCCCGGGGCCTCTGTTGTTGGTTCCCGGGGCTGTGGGGGATGCCTGCTAGCAGTTCTGGGGTGGTTTTGCCCCTGCCGGGGTTTTTCTGCTGTTGGGCGGCGTTTTTCGCCCATCCAGTCTGCTAGCTTCCCACATTTGCTGGCGTGTTTTTGTGTATTTAGCGTCAGTCACAGCCCCTGCTGGCGGCCATTTTCGTCTGTAGGTTTCACAGCGTGGCCACCAGGGCGGCGTTGCGGTTTTGTTTACATGCGTCTGGGTGTGCGAGCGAGTGTCTCGGGTGAGTTTTCTCATTTTTTTTCAGGGTTTTTGTTCTCCTGTTGTCGTTTCTTTGTTTTTCTGGTGTTTTCTTGCCGTTGCCTGTTTCTCTGGGAACGTTTGGGTGTTGATTTTACACCGTTTTTTTCCAATTTTTCTGTTTTGGGTCTGAGCCTTTAGGTTTAGGCTCAGTGCCCTGGCTGGTATGCTTGCTCCCACACCTTGTCCCTCGGTTTTCGGTCTGTTGGGACCGTTTTCCCAGGGGGTTCTGCTGGGGGCTGTGCTTTGCCTTTCAGTGGTGTTCTCCGCTGGCAAAATGTGGTGGTTTGGGCTCCCCCTGGTTCGATTCTGAGTTCCTTTGGGTTCCTTGGTTTCGTTCTGGAGGTTTCTTCCTCTTGGGCCTCCTTTTGTTGGTTCAGGGGACTTTGTTTCCTCGTGTGACCCGGTTCTGCCTTCTGAGGTTCCGGGGTCTTCCTGGCTTGCACACTGATCTTTTTGGGTCTTGGCACATGTTGTGGTTGTGCTGGGACATTGCGGTTTTGCTGTCGAGGTGGGCCTGTTGATGCAGTTTTGTGCCTTCTTTGCCTGGCCGGCGTGGTGCTCTCTGCCCACTAGCCGGCGACTTGTACTTTTACAATATATGTCCTCACCTAGTTGTGCTTGCGGGGGTTGAGCTCTGGCTCTTTGGTCCCGCCTCTCAACCGTCTATCAACAGGTAATTACCTAAGTGTAATTACCTAAGTGTAGTTACAGGATGAGAGCTACGCTCGTGGTGTCCCGTCTTCCCAGCACTCTTTGTCATATAACGCTTTGAAACTACTGACGGTCTTGGCCTCCACCACCTTCTCACTTAACTTGTTCCAACCGTCTACCACTCTATTTGCGAAGGTGAATTTTCTTATATTTCTTCGGCATCTGTGTTTAGCTAGTTTAAATCTATGACCTCTTGTTCTTGAAGTGCCAGGTCTCAGGAAATCTTCCCTGTCGATTTTATCAATTCCTGTTACTATTTTGTATGTAGTGATCATATCACCTCTTTTTCTTCTGTCTTCTAGTGTCTTCTAGGTGTATAGGTTCCTGTGCCTATTGGGCTCTATCATGTCTACATGTGACATTGTACGGGGGTCAGCCTCGTTACTTGTGTGTGGAGTTACCACATTACTTCCTAGTGCTTTCCCGTTACCATTCTGACACTAAAAAAAAAAAAAAAAAAAAAAAAAAAAACTTTCTACTATCTCTGTGGCTCTTTTGGGTACTCAGTTTCCACCTGTGTCCCCTAGTGTGTGTGCCCCTTGTGTTACATAGCCTGTCCTTATCAACCCTGTCGATTCCCTTGGGAATCTTGAATGTGGTGATCAGGTCCCCCCCTCACTCTTCGTCTTCCAGCGAAGTGTGGTTTAATTCCCGTAGTCTCTCATCATGACTTAGGTAGTGTACTTTTTCTTTCGGAAGGGGTTCTGTTCCCTTCTCTGTTGACTGGGCGCTGGGGGAGCAGCTTGCTCTGTTGCCTCTCGCATGGTCCCGCTGTTGGTGGGCGCTTTGGGTTGTCTTCCGGCCTCTGCTGGCGTCAGAGGACGGCTTCTCCCCCTTGGGGGGTTCAGAGCTGGCGGAGTGGGCTTCTTCCCCTGCGCTTCATCATTTCCTCTTCGTGGGTGCGCTGGGCGTGGTCGTTCCGCCCCATCCTTCTGGGGTTCCCGTCTGCTCTTTGCAGTCATGAGCTTTTCCCGTCTGCAGTTCTTCTGGACTTCTTCAGTCTGCGCCCTGGATCCTATGCCCTCCTCGGAGGACTGTTGTCTCCTGTTCGGATTCTGTTGGGGCCGGGTCCTTGGATGGTGGCCCTGGACCTCCAGGTCACTTCTTGGCACGTTCCTCTCCAGTTTTTCTGGGACTGGCACGGTTGGTGGTGGGGCTTCAGGTTTGCTGTTTTTATTGCCTTCCCTATTTTATAATGGGCACTTCGTATACTTTTTGCATCTTTACCGGATCTTAGTGCCCTGTCTGAGTCTGAGATTCGGTGTCTGGCCTACCTCGACGACTGGCTGGTGTGGGCTCCCAGTCAGTCCGCTTGTCTGCTCGCCAGGGGATGGTTCTTTCCAGATCGCCGGGTTTGGTTTCCTGGTGATCTGGAGGTTTTTCCATCTGTTTCCGTCCCGGGTTCGGACCTAGGCCTTGTTTAAGGCTCTTGGGCCCCTCATTGTCTTCCCTCCAGAAGTGTTATTGCGGCTGTGGTCCCGCCTTCGGCTGTACAGGAGGGGGTCCCGGGTTGCTCAGCGGTTGCTTGAGCGGTTGTGCGGGGGTCTGCACTTCGACGTGCTTGTCTGCCCGCGGAGTCGGGTTTGGCTGCGGCGTCTGTTGGTTCCTGCGGAGACTTCCCTTCCGCCTCTTGCATTCATTGGGTTCCTCCGAGAATCTTGTGTTGGTGCTGTGTCACCAGCTTCCTCTTTGGGGTTTTCGGGGTTCCGTGCCTTGGCACCTCCCCGAGCCTTCACTCGATGTGTTCACGGACGGGTCGTCTCTCAGCTGGGGCTTTGTGACCAGTGCTCACCAGGTCGGCCGAGGTTGATGGAGTCTGTCTGTCCGTCGGGCTCACAGCACGGTTCGGGTGTTCGTGGCTGTCTGGTTTGCGCTTCGGAGGGTTTGAGTCACTAGGTACTCTACCATTCAGCTCTGTTCAGACTGTTCTCTGGTGGTTCTTGCCGGAACCACAGGGGTTTGGCTAACCGTGAGGTTCATGTCCGGGGTGTGTCCTGCGTCCTGGCGGACAGCTGTCTCGGTTCATTCCTCTTCGTGGGTTGGCCAGTCGTCGCCGATTCGTTTTGTTGGCTCTGTCGGGCGTATGGACTCCTGGCCATGGTCGTCTTCGGGTCAGCGTGGTCTAGGCGTCGCCCATTTTGGGCGCTCTTTCCCACCTGCGAGGACTTCACGGTGGATGCTTTCAGGCAGGACTGGTCGAGGTGGGGGGTACCTGTTCCTCTTCTCCCGGTCCAGCTGTTGCTTCGGATTCTGGCTCGGTTGCAGCCCATCCCCACGAGAGCAGTCCTTATGGTTTCATGGTGGTCCCTGCTTTCTTTTCAGACTGCTGCTTGATAGGTGTCCGTACCCGGGGCGTTTTTCCTGAGGCTCCGCCTCTTTCGGCAGGCCGAATCAGGTCCTGTCCATGACTGGTTCGGCCTTTTCCTTGGCTCTTCGCGTCTGGTATTTTGACGCGGGTATCACCATCTATGGTGTTCAGGTGGCTTTGTTGACGGTGTCCCACCTGCGAGCTTCGTCTTGGCGACAGTATGACATTTCATACGTTTTCTCGTGTTTTGTTTCCCCTCCGGCCTGCTCATGCGTCGCCTGAGCCATCCTGGTTCTTGTTCAGGGTGCCTTCTTATCTTCCCCTCAGTTTGTGGTAGCCCCTTTGGTTCAGTTTCCTGCTCTTTGGTACTGGTGGTAGCTTTATAGGCGTGCAGCCTTTCTCTGTCCTGGCGACGGTCAAGACGGCTGATTTCTGGAGGGATTCTTGGGGTATTGGTACTTGATTGGTTTGGCTGGGGGGTGCGTCCTGTGTTGTCCGGTTGTGCTTTTTGCTGTTGCCGGCGTACCGTGTCTGGGGATGCGCTGTGGTTGATCCGGTTCCTTCGTTCCCTGTTTTCAGGGCTCGGGTCTCCCAGGTCGTCCGCAGTGTTTTCATTCTTCCAGCCTGCAGTCTGTCTTTGCGCCCGTGCTATTCAGACGTTTGCAGCTTTTGCTGCTGTGTTGGTGACGTTTCGGGCTCATTTCGGGTGCAGGGATTTGTGGGTTGCACAGGTTCTTGGCCGCCCATCCTTATGCGCGTCTGTTCTTGGGCGTTCTTGTTGCCTTGGGTCGCAGGTTTGCGACCAGTTGTCTTGGCTTTGCGTTGCAGAGTTTGTGGCGGCCGCCTCCCGGGTTAGCCCTTTCTTTTCCTTCTCTTTGGGTATGAAGCTCCAGGGAGCCGTAGGGGCGCCCCACAGAAAACCAGCGTTGAATGTAATGAAACGCCATTTTCTGGGTGAGCCCCGGAGGCTCCCTGGCAACCCTCCCTCCCACCGGTCGGCGGTTTTTTCGCGTTGGTTGAAGCTTAGCTTCCGAACTGGAGCTTGGCAGCCGGCGCGGTGGGTCCGGGGCTCCCCCCTCCCCCTCCCGGGGTGGGGAGGGCTGCACGGACGATCGGCGCGGCAGTTAAGTGTGATGTTTGCTTGTTTGCTTGTTTCCTTGTGATTGTAGGGAGTTTCTACCTCTATGTTCGTTTTTTGTTTTAGTTTTTACCATGTGGGGTTTGTTTTGTTATGCCTACCTTTCTGGGTGCCTAACCCCGGTCGATGGCAGATAAGGAAAACCCCAACCACAAGGGGTTTTCCAGGGCCATTGCTCCCTGAAACCTCTCTGAAGAGGCCAGGTTCTGGCGCTGGTCCCTGGTAGGTTTGAACTACTTAGCTAATGTCCCGGTCTAATATAACATACATTAGCCCAATAAGCTCCAGGGAGCCTCCGGGGCTAACCCAGAAAATGGCGTTTCATTACATTCAACGCTGGTTTTTTAGGGGAATTTTTTTTTTTTTTAGGTTTTTATTTTTTTTCTCCTTTGGTTATTATTTGAATTTGTTTTAACCTTTATATCCTGGAGAATGCATATGCATACCTAACTATGTGAAGCCAGAATTAAATTGGTCAACAAATAAATCAGTTACAACTCTCAGAACTTGGGACTTAGAATTTTTTTTGGCTGATTTTTTCAAATTTCACACTCTATTTTCCTTTTTTCTTTAGGTTGTTTTGATGATTAGGGACCAGATTAGGGCTTTTTTACGTATATAAAGTATACCCTAAATATATTCTCTAAATCATTATAATTATTAAAATTATCCCTATATTTTGTTTTTTGGGGGGTTATTTTTTCTTGACTTCATTTATAAACACATTGACCTACAACTTTCACATACTTGAGTATGAATGCCAAACAATGTTTATTACAACATACAAGTAAATTCATGAATTAGAACTGCCTTATTCATTGTCGATAACTTCAACTTCAATTATATCTATAACTAGAATATCAATTTACTTCAGTTTCCAAAAATCTAGTTCCTGGCCAATTCTCACCATTTTTACATACAGTATAGTGTGCACAGCTGTCGGTTCTACAATCCCTATACAATTGATTTTTCATAAACTCTAAACGTTTGGAGTTATAAATTTTTGTTGTCTAAATTTGTGCGTATTTCAAATGCCATATTGACAATTTTTTTTTACAGCAAACTATACTGAAAACCTATATTCTAAATATATGAAAATGAAGATCATATGCTATTCTGAGAGTATAATAATACCAAATGAACAGTTGGTGATATTTTTATATTTTTGCAGCTGATTTTAATTAAAATTGGAAGTTTTCAATATTCAATTTTATAATTATTATTTATTTTCTTGTTTTTTAAGTTACACTGGTATCATTTAGACAAAGTTGCAGCATTTGCCTAGTAGATTATTCACAAAACATTTGAAAGAGTTTCAGAAAATTTAAAAAACTGAGTTCAATGTCACACATCATATCAGGTTTTGCGCAGTTTAAGGGTTAACAGACCACCAAATAACAACTTATTAACCCCAAATTTTTTGGACATAAAATATAAGAAACTTGATGAAATTGTCCTGTTTGTGTGAGTTGATACCTTTTGAAGAGCAAAAATGTATAATTACTAAAGGGGAAGCAGTAAAAATAAGAGATGGTATATGATGAGCACCAGAGCACTACGAACACACTTCTCTATTTTTCAGTCATTACTGAAGCTCTTTTACTTTATAAGCAACTGAAATCGTGAAGCAGTACCACTATTCATTATCAGGGTACACAAAATTTGTCTGTATAGCAGGATGAAAGGTTAAAATGAGGTCTTTGAGACTGTTCGTAAGCTTGGATCATCATAAGTCAGGGACCCCATGTTCCTATGTTTCAATCTGCAAATATTATAATTTACTTTTAGCATCCCATGTACACCAATCATTATTCTCAGTACCCATTCCCACTTAACAATTTTAACTGTTAATTAAAATGTTTTTGAAATTTGTTGGTATTTTTTACCCAACTCACTCCCTCAACTGTGCCAAACTTTTATTTTTTATTCGTGCTTCTTTTAACATACAGAACATGTGCAATTACATCAGTGACCTTAAGCCTTTCAAACTAGAATTTCTTACACAAGAACCATAAACATGCCATAAGAAGTCATTTATTAAATGGTCTGTTAAACCCACACATCTCACATGTTCTTTCACTCCTCCACTTCTACCCTTCTTGGGAAATATTGGGGGTTCTCACGCAACTCTTCCAACTCATTTATCACAAGATATACAGGGCCGTTTGCACACACAAGGGGAAAGTTTTATGCGTGACTGCCGAGGGCACGAAAGTGTTAATTAATAAGAGCCACCACACAGTAATTACCTAAATGTAGTTACAGGATGAGAGCTACGCTCGTAGTGTCCCGTCTACCCAGCACTCTTTGTCATATAATACTTTGAAAATACTGACGGTTTTGGCCTCCACCACCTTCTCACCTAACTTGTTCCAACCGTCTATCACTCTGTTTACAAAAGTGAATTTTCTTATATTTCTCCGGCAGCTTTGTTTCATTAGTTTAAATCTATGACATCTTGTTCTTGAAGTTCCGGGTCTCAGGAATTCTTCCCTATTAATTTTATCGATTCCTGTTACTATTTTGAACGTAGTGATCATATCGAGTGGTGGGTGATAGGGGTTGCCACATCCCTACATAATCAAAACATAGAAATAATAACATAGCACAATAAATATCTCTAAAGATTTGTCATAGTTAAAATTTTAATTGCACTGTCATCATTATAAGAAACTTGAAGACGTTCACACACATTTTAATCCTTTGATGTATTTACAGGTATTTTTAAATGTGCATGGTGCTCTTTACTTTTATATTCAAATAAATAGATTTAAAAAAAATTATTCAAAAGGTTTTATATTCAAATAAAAATAAAAGTATACTTTGCTCATTACTTGAACAAAATCACCATTCTGGCAGCTACTGAGTCCCGAGGGGTGCCAAATTATTGAGATTTCACTATAATGTAATTTTCTGTGGAGAGCCCCTCCGGGTCCTCGGAGCTATACTGGGCTGATGTGTATTTATTAGACCATGGCAACAGTCAGTAGAAGGAGTTCTTAACCTACCGGGGACCAGTGCCAGAACCTGGCTCCCCTCAGAGAGGCACGAGGAGCAATAGCCTATAGACACCCCCATGTAGTTGGAAGCAGTCTATGTCTGCCATCTACCAGGACAGGCATCCAGAAAGGTAGGAATCCCAAAACAAACTACAGCTGGTTAAAAATTGCAAACCGAAAGCCAAACGAGCAAGCAGAACTCCCCAATCAGCAAACAAGCATGACGTCACCACAAACACCACGCTGCTGTCTGCGCAGCTCCTCCCTCCCCAGGAGGGGGAAGGGGGTGCCCCAGACCTCCCACGCTGGTTACCCACCCCCAGTTCTGAGGCAGTTGTGTTGGGTGGCGGTTGATCGACTTTGGCTCCAATCCTTGAGCAGTGCTGTGCCTTGTGGTGTTGTGCTGCGATGTTGTAGTGTGCAAGCCCTGTGTTATTCCAGAAGTACTGGGGTTGCATGCGCCTTGGGTCACCTTCCCTAGGTGCCCTGTAAGTGCTGCTCTTGCAGTTTGGGTTTACCTTCTACAAACTGTTCGGGCACTACCTCTTCAGGGTTCTTTTGCTGCTCAGTGATTGCCTGCTCTTAGGGTCAGCTGGGTTTTTTTCCTACCCCTGTTTGGTTTTGGGTAGGAGGTAGTATCATCACTGGCTGGGGCGCAAGGTACTGTGCAGCTGTCTTATTAACAGTTTCGCGCTCTAGGCAGTCGCGCATAAAACTTTCCCCTTGCGCTCCCGGCGTTTCTGGCAATCGAGCAGCGACACTGAAAAGTGTTCTTTTCAGTACACACAGAAAAGTCATCTAAGTCGTAGTGGCTACATCCTGAGTCGTAGCTCAGTCGATTAAGGCAGCGTCTGGGATGCTCCCGGACGCAGGTTCGAATCCTCGTCACGGCCCTTGTGGATTTGTTCATGTTCTTTTCAGTGTTCTGATCTTAATTTTCAATGTACGTGTTTCATTTTGGTATCAATGTGTTCGCAATAGAATGTTCTAGAGGAACATATGTATAAAATGTCACTAAAGCAGGCGTGAGACTGGTACCAAATAAAAAACAGGGTCGCTCATTAGCCGTGAGTGCCAAACAGCGATGAAATGTTTCTACTCTTTCCAGGTTTGTCACCTCCACACTTGTCCTACATCGTTCATTTTGTATCACTGTGATCACAATAAAATTCTGTACATGGACATATGCATATAAAGTCCAAATCATGGGCGCGCCCCATCTGCAACAACGTGGGAAGTCACCGAAGTTTTACCCGTTACCGCAAGCCAGGTGGCACATCGGTTACACCCCCTACTGAAAAGTGTATACCCTTTTCAGTGTTCTGACCTTAATTTTCGATGTACGTTTTTTATTTTGGTATCAATGTGTGCGCAATAGAATGTTCTAGAGGAACATATGTATAAAATGTCACTAAAGCAGGCATGTGACCGACACCAAATAAAAAACAAGGTCGCTCGTTTGCCGTGTGCGCCAAACAGCGCAGATATGGTGCTGCTCTTTTCATGTTTGTCAAGTCCAAACTTGTTCTACCATGTTCATTTTGGTATCACTGTGATCGCAATAAAATTCCCTACACGGACATATGCATATAAAGTCCAAATCATGGGCGAGCTCCACCCGCAACAATGCCGAAAGTCGCCAAAGTGTTACCCGCTAGAGTCCACCCGTTCCCACGCCCTTTTCACCTGGTACACCCGAAAAACACATAAAGGAGATTTGCGTTTGCTAACGCTAGTTTTTGTACTACATAGTTCATTGTAGTATCAAATTATTCACAATAAAATGATCTGCATGGAAATCAGAATATTAGCCCATGTTGAAGAAAACCTATGTCAATACCAACAACATAAAATGTAAATTGTAATATTTTATTTATAAAACATAAAACAAAGTGTCTAGACTTACCTATGGAATGATTATAGTAGAACAATGACTTGAGCATTCTGTAATCCACTCCACCTGCTTCAGGAAAGGGTTCCTGAAGTTGCTTAACAGATGTTTCGTCGGTGGAGTGAAGTGTTGCGAGTGGTTACCTCTTGTCCATCCAAAATACCCTCTTCCGATGGTATCTTGTGTAGCAGGGTGTAGCACACAGTGCAACTCCACACATTTTGCACTTTAGCTTGGAGTCCCTTCGTATTCCTGACTTGAAACAAACATGACACTTTAGACGTTTTGTCAGGGTAATGATGGCATGTGTCAGGTTCTTGTTGAGATGCTCTGGTAAATCGACAATACGTGGGGTTTTCCTAGGAGGACGACGACTTGTGTCTAAGTTTTTTGTCACACCTGTCTTGTCTAAGTTATCTGTCACACCCATCTCGTGTTCAGAGTCAGATGAGGAGCCTTCGCCGTGAAGTGTTGAAGGGAATAAAGGCCGCCTCACACCAGATGGTCCTGGTTTTGACACATTGGCAGCATCAGAAGTACTTGCATCATCATTTATGTCCGGAGCATGTGCTATGGTGTCATTTGTGAGAGGCCATTCCTCAGCGTCCCACTTCAATAGTGACCACATTGCCACCTCTTGAAACTGCAGCAAGGTAAGTTTCTTGGGATCACTGGTGTAGTTCTTATACAAAAACAAATGAATTGTGTAGAGCCATTTGAAGAAAATAGAAGGTGATCTTATTTGTCCACTTGTGATTTTTTGTGTGAACTGGTAATATTTGATCATTTAGTCGAAGTGATCAACACCTTTCATGTAGCGATTATAGTCACAAATTGCTGTTGGTTTGTTCATTGTTACCTGTTCTACTGAAGATGATCCATCACGTTTGCGAATTCTTTTCCTTCGCTGAACTATCTGGGTGTCTGCATTGTGTAAAGTTTGTAATGAGTGAGACCACTCGCTTGTCTTTCCAGAGTACTGTATTATAAATGTGTCAGCTTTGCGGTGGAATGTCATGGTATCCAATTTAAGTTTTCCCTTTGCCTTCAGTTGCAGTTCCTTTGGTGCGCCACGTTGCAATCTTATGGTTCCACATGTGTAAACCCCACGTCCACATAACTTCTCTGTAAGGTTGACTGAGTTATAATAGTTATCCATGTAAAGATGATAACCCTTGTCCATTAGGGGCTCAATCAAGCCTGTGACTGTCTCGATTATTGTTTTCCCGATTCCACAAAATACTTGAAAGTCATATATGTAGCCAGATGTCGATTCAGCAAGCATCTACAGTTTGACTCCATATTCTTCAGGTTTGTTGGGATTATAGACCTTGAAAGATAAACTGCCACGCCATGCCATCGTACCTTCGTCCTGACTCAATTGTTTCTGTGGAATGTAGATTTTTGCAAATTTCGTTGTAAGATATTCCATCACTGCTCGAACTTTTACCAACCTGTCTTTGTTGTTCAGAGAAATGGCATTGTTATTATACGTATGAATAAACTGTGCAATATGCTGAAACCGTTTCAACGTCATAAAAGTATTGAAGAAACATGCATGCCAGAGCCTGTTTGTTTGCCAGTACATTCTCATGGTTGGGAGCTTGGAAATGCCCATCAACATGCACAGACCTATATATCTTGCCATTTCCTTGACCGTGACTGGCACCCACATTCTCATGATGCTCGCGGAAGTATGCTGCAATATTTGTGTGGCATACAGGTTCGTTTCATAGGTGAAAAATTCAATCAACGTTCGAGTAAGAAATAATTGAATAAATTGTAGTGCAGTGGTGGGTGTTGGAATGGTTAGGCCTGGTGTTCCAGTGAAATCATCAACAATTGGTGGAGTGTTGTCACTACACCAGGTATTACCGGGATTGACTTGTGGAGTACATCCAGGACGTGTACCGCTTCGAGTCTGAGGCGGCGGCGCAATTGGCTTACTGTCCTCCTCACTATCATCACTTTCCTCACTCGTAGAAACATCATACTCTCCTGTTTCTGACGCTAAATTGTCACTATTGAAGTCACTCAGGGTTTCCTCATGTTCAACATCCGACTCAATATCAGAAAACTCCTCAACTAACCCAGAAATCTTTGTGGGTGTAAGCTTCACTCGACTACTTTTTATACAGCATACTTATCTTGTCCTTTTTTTATGAATCCTTCGCTCCTTTAGGTGTAGAACTGCTTGGCCCTTGACAAATCGTGTAATGTATATAGTGCGTTGAAAACACACGGGAACAGATATAAATGCTCAAATACGCACAAGTGTTTGACGCGAGGGGAGAGTGGTCTGGTCACGTGCGGTGTCAACAAAACATGAGGTCGACCGAGTGGGTCCACGGCCCAGGATGCCATGCGGCCTACTAAGGAGAACGGGAATTTAATGGCGCTCATTTTGAAACTAACCCAAAGTTGATCAGATAAAAAATGAAGTTTATACAAATATTTTTGCATCAGACGCAGCACGAGTCCTCGGCTCAGACTCAAGAGAAAAAAATTGGACGCCAGGGGTGTTAACTGATCGATAGTGCTAAGTATAGCGGCTGGTTCTGTTCCTCCTAAAGACGTTGTGCTTTGACAGGGTGTTTCTTTTCTTTTGTTATGCTTTGCCTGGTGTGGCTGTAGGAACACTTGTGTTATTTTGGTGGACCTCTGCTAGGTCCCCGTAATTGCACACGTTGTAGGTGTTCTGCTTTTGTTTGTGTGTGTTTGGTAGCTCTGGGATAACTGGTTAGCAGTACCTTGCCAGGGCTTCCCTTAGTAGTCAGCCTAAGGGCCCTGGAAACCACCATTGGGGCTCATTGCTCCGATGGATGCGTCTTCTGAGTTGCATCTCGCTTCATGCGAGTTTGAAGCTTGCTCTGTCCCCCCTTACTCAGGGTGACACTCACCGGTTTTGCCTCCACCATGCTGCCTGTTGGGTCAGTAACACATTTGACTCAGAGTCCTACAAGTGGTGTACCTTGCTTGTGCTCCAGTTCACCCAGTCCACTGCTATTGATATTCGGGAGCAGGCAGCTTCAGTATTGCATGCGAGGTTTAGGTTCCTGCAATGCGCTAGGTTGGTTGCCTTACCGGATGCCCCAATGTTGCCCTGCTTTAGTTATAGGGATCCAGACTTAGGAGCGTTATTCTGGGATTTGGTTTCGCCTGTGCCCCCCTTGTCATTCCTCCTGCTGTGGTTCATCCTGCTCCCCCCCCCCCCCTCCCTGCTCCTGGCTCCTAAACTAATGAGGGTTTCAGAGTTGGGACAGGGCTTTCTTGGTGGTGAGACTCGGGCGGCTTCGGGGACTGCTCCTTCCGGATCGGTGGCGGAGGCATTCGAGCCTGTTCCTCCTGACAGGGCTTTCAGGTCGTGCTAGCAGACCCTCTCCTTCCCTGCTTTTCCAGTGGACACAGCCAGAGTTTCCTGCCTCCAGAGGCAGAGGGTTTGGAGGACAGCTCTGTCCCGGGTTATAAAGAGGAGGATCCTGGGGCTGGGGAAGAGTTGACTTGGGGGGCTTGGGCCCCGTTTGACCACGCTTGGGTGATGGTGCTCTTTGCATGGGGCTTGTTGTTACTGGGGGAGGGGTTTTTGTATGCCCTCTCCCTATACGAGTATGATAAGAGTTCAGTTCCTCCCGGGTTCCCGTAGGTTCCTCTGTTCCCTCTTTCCGGAAGTTCTCGGCTTCCCGCATCCCTCCTAGGGAGGTGCGAGAGATCCTCGTGGCTTACCTCCTGCGAGACCTGGATTACCCCTCCATAATGGATCCTTCTTCTTTTGAGTTTGGCTCCTCATTTCCTTACTGTGTGTGTTATGAGGTGCCAGTCTTCCTGGCTGGCAGACTGCTCTTTCTTTTCGTTGGGTATGTGGCATGCGTTCTGTCAGACCTGGATGCTTGAATGGTGTGATTTGACTATGGTCGTTCACGTTAACCTTGGGGACGAGTTGGAGCACTTCAATGCGTGCTTGTTCACCCCTGTGCTTCCTCATGATGTCGGCCAAGTGCAGCTTCATGTGCAGGTTCCCTCCCTTTCAGCGTCCCTGCTCGCTGAGGATTTGTGTACCTGTGGGCATTGGGCTTCGGTCTTGCACTTCTTTACCCTGCTGGAGCTGTCTTTGGCCTGGCTCGAGGAGGATGTGGAAGAACTGGATTCCGGGCCAGCGTCCGGTGCGCTTGCCTCAGCGACTCGGGCGTCAGCTGCCTTGTTGAAGTTGTTTGCACCGATTCTGCAGTGGTCGCTTTGAGCATGGGTTGGGCTCTCGAAGGGTTGTCGGCTGGATTAGGGGCGCCTAATCCCATTCGATGGCAGATAAGGAAAACTCCCAACCACAGGGGGGAGGGGTTTTCCAGGGCCATTGCTCCCTGTGCCTCTCTGAGGGGGCCAGAGGAAGAGGGGCTCTGTGCCTCTGGCTCGTGGTCCCTGGTAGGCTGAACTCCATAGACTAATGCCCAGGTCTAATGATTCGCATATTAGCCCAATAGCTCCAGGGAGCCTTCGGGGCTCACCGAGAAAATGGCGTTTCATTACATTCAACGCTGATTTTTTTGGTAGCATTTAGCATTATAAAATTCTGTGTATTTGTTAATACTGTAATGACTTTATATTTGCTTACTATACTGTAATAATTTGTTGTTCTAATAATTTTTTTGAAAAAAAAATTACATTTGGTATTGTGTATACAGTATATATATATATATATATATATATATATATATATATATATATATATATATATATATATATATATATATATATATATATATATATATATATATTTATTTATTTATTTATTTATTTTGGTCGCAGTCTTTCCTGTAGACATATATTATTAAATATGACCGAAAAAGTAAGATTAATAATTCTAACACAAATTTTCTCGATCTTTCTTACGTTTCTTTTCACTGTTGATGGTAATTCAAAAATTAATTCTCCAAAATTCATTTTTATTTCTAGTCTGATGCAACACTTGAGCGCGTTTCGTAAAACTTATTACATTTTCAAAGACTTTAGTTTACACACACACACACAACTTTAACTGAATAGAGCTTAAACATCTTCGAGTTTTTATACCTACATTTGGGTGAGGTGACATGTTACAATAGATTTGGATGAGGTGAAAATAAACTTTTAACACAAGACAGGACACGAAACAATGGGTATTAAAGGTAGGTAACTGCAGAAGGCCTCTTTTTATTGGCCCATATTTCTTGATGCTTCTATATTGGAGCGGAGTCTTGAAGTGGGTAGAATATAGTTGTGCATAACTATATTCTACCCACTTCAAGACTCCGCTCCAATATAGAAGCATCAAGAAATATGGGCCAATAAAAATAGGCCTTCTGCAGTTACCTACCTTTAATACCCATTGTTTCGTGTCCTGTCTTGTGTTAAAAGTTTATTTTCACCTCATCCAAAACTATTGTAACATGTCACCTCACCCAAATAGGTATAAAAACTCGAAGATGTTTAAGCTCTATTCAGTTAAAGTTGTGTGTGTGTGTAAACTAAAGTCTTTGAAAATGTAATAAGTTTTACGAAACGCGCTCAAGTGTCGCATCAGACTAGAAATAAAAATGAATTTTGGAGAATTAATTTTTGAATTACCATCAACAGTGAAAAGAAACGTAAGAAAGATCGAGAAAATTTGTGTTAGAATTATTAATCTTACTTTTTCGGTCATATTTAATAATATATATATATATATATATATATATATATATATATATATATATATATATATATATATATATATATATATATATATATATATATATATATATATATATACATTATATATATATATATATATATATATATATATATATATATATATATATATATATATATATATATATATATGTACTAAAATAGTATTTCTTAGCTATGGGAAGTTATAATAGTTTTTATATGCAAAACTAGTGTTTTAGTAATTTATTAACTAAACTAGTAATTTATTATATAGATGTACAGAGGACATCACTTATTTCAATGTAGAAATAATCTTTATGTAGTTAATTCTAATAGAAATTGGCCCCTCCCTACAAATCATAAATCCTTAATGTACAGTAACTTTCACAAAGACTCCTTATAACTGATAATGGACAGTAACTTTCACAAGAACTCCTTATAACTGATAATGGACAGTAACTTTCACAAGAACTCCTTATAACTGATAATGGACAGTAACTTTCACAAAGACTCCTTATAACTGATAATGGACAGTAACTTTCACAAGAACTGCTTATAACTGATAATGGACAGTAACTTTCACAAAGACTCCTTATAACTGATAATGGACAGTAACTTTCAGAAGAACTCCTTGTAACTGATAATGGACAGTAACTTTCACAAGAACTCCTTATAACTGATAATGGACAGTAACTTTCACAAGAACTCCTTATAACTGATAATGGACAGTAACTTTCACAAGAACTCCTTATAACTGATAATGGACAGTAACTTTCCCAAGAACTCCTTATAACTGATAATGGACAGTAACTTTCAGAAGAACTCCTTATAACTGATAATGGACAGTAACTTTCACAAGAACTCCTTATAACTGATAATGGACAGTAACTTTCACAAGAACTCCTTATAACTGATAATGGACAGTAACTTTCACAAGAACTCCTTATAACTGATAATGTACAGTAATTTTCACAAGAACTCCTTATAACTGATAATGGACAGTAACTTTCACAAGAACTCCTTATAACTGATAATGGACAGTAACTTTCACAAGAACTCTCTATAACTGATAATCACACTATTGTTCTTTTTCCCCTAATGTGTTGCATGGCAGGGAGTAGGCTACCAGGTATAGTGCATGATTTCACCTTGCCTATTGTATCACAAAGCACAATACACAAGCACTAATAAACAACAAGATCCATATCTTGCATGATAAACATATTGTTAAACATTCATAATACTTTCTCTTATATTAGAAACTGAAATTTCCAGTAATATATATATATATATATATATATATATATATATATATATATATATATATATATATATATATATATATATATATAATATATATATATATATATAATATATATATACATACACACACACACACACACACACACACACACACACACACACACACACACACACACACACACACACACACGGGTAGAACACCTAGAGAGAAATGATATAATATCAGACAGACAGTATGGTTTTCGATCTGGAAGATCCTGTGTATCGAATTTACTCAGTTTCTATGATCGAGCCACAGAGATATTACAGGAAAGAGATGGTTGGGTTGACTGCATCTATCTGGACCTAAAAAAGGCTTTCGACAGAGTTCCACATAAGAGGTTGTTCTGGAAACTGGAAAATATTGGAGGGGTGACAGGTAAGCTTCTATCATGGATGAAAAATTTTCTGACTGATAGAAAAATGAGGGCAGTAATCAGAGGCAATGTATCAGAATGGAGAAATGTCACAAGTGGAGTACCACAGGGTTCAGTTCTTGCACCAGTGATGTTTATTGTGTACATAAATGATCTACCAGTTGGTATACAGAATTATATGAACATGTTTGCTGATGATGCTAAGATAATAGGAAGGATAAGAAATTTAGATGACTGTCATGCCCTTCAAAAAGACCTGGACAAAATAAGTATATGGAGCACCACTTGGCAAATGGAATTTAATGTTAATAAATGTCATGTTATGGAATGTGGAATAGGAGAACATAGACCCCACACAACCTATATATTATGTGAGAAATCTTTAAAGAATTCTGATAAAGAAAGAGATCTAGGAGTGGTTCTAGATAGAAAACTATCACCTGAGGACCACATAAAGAATATTGTGCAAGGAGCCTATGCTATGCTTTCTAACTTCAGAATTGCATTTAAATACATGGATGGCGATATACTAAAGAAATTGTTCATGACTTTTGTTAGGCCAAAGCTAGAATATGCAGCTGTTGTGTGGTGCCCATATCTTAAGAAGCACATCAACAAACTGGAAAAGGTGCAAAGACATGCTACTAAGTGGCTCCCAGAACTGAAGGGCAAGAGCTACGAGGAGAGGTTAGAAGCATTAAATATGCCAAAACTAGAAGACAGAAGAAAAAGAGGTGATATGATCACTACATACAAAATAGTAACAGGAATTGATAAAATCGACAGGGAAGACTTCCTGAGACCTGGAATTTCAAGAACAAGAGGTCATAGATTTAAACTAGCTAAATACAGATGCCGAAGAAATATAAGAAAATTCACCTTCGCAAATAGAGTGGTAGACGGTTGGAACAAGTTAAGTGAGAAGGTGGTGGAGGCCAAGACCGTCAGTAGTTTCAAAGCGTTATATGACAAAGAGTGCTGGGAAGACGGGACACCACGAGCGTAGCTCTCATCCTGTAACTACACTTAGGTAATTACACTTAGGTAATTACACACGATCAGTTAGAAGATGATGACTGTATCGAAGATTCCACTGATGAGCCCACCGTCTTTACAAAAAAGCAGAAGACCTTGTGATTACTCCAAGTTGTGAATAAAATACACACACACACACACACACACAGGAGAAGCAGTGTGTGTGTGTATATAATTCATTCCTGCATTCTTCTTCATTCCTGCAGAGAGCAGGAATGAAGAAGAAATAAATTATTTTTTCTACAAAGTGATTGGGGTAGGCAAACCAGTAAAGTGGTACATAAAGGCAAACCAACAAAATCAATAGAGAGAGGGGGAGTGAAGAATAAGGAGAGGGGGAACAAGTTCCTGAAGATTGCATACACCAACATAGATGGAGTGAGATCGAAGATACTGGAGTTAAGTGATGTAATACAGCTGCAGACACCAGACATTGTTGCACTCACGGAGACAAAACTTGAAGATGTAATTTTAAATGAGGTCATATTCCCAAGGGGCTACTCAATTTGGAGACGGGACAGAAAAATTAGGAAAGGCGGTGGCGTTGCTGTGCTGGTAAAAGAACACCTAAAGGTGAAGGAAATAATGACTGCCAATCCACAAGAAGTTGACATAATAGCACTAGAGATCTGCTATGAGGATGATAAACTAATGATGATAAATGCATATAGTCCACCGCCAAGCAGCACATGGTCAAAGGAGGAGCTAGATAGTAAACGTGAAGGTCTTATAACAATAATGAGAGAGATTATAGCGAGAGCGGATAACGATAGATCACGACTGTTGATAGTCGGTGACTTCAACTTGAAATCCATAGACTGGGAAGCATATGAAGCTAAAACAGAAGATTTTTGGACCTGTAAATTTGTAGACCTCATCCTGGAAACATTCTTGTATCAACATGTTAAACAAGCTACGAGGATGAGGGAAGGGGACGTTCCCTCCATGCTAGATTTGATATTTACCAGGAAGGAGGAAGAGATATTTGACATTCAGTACCTTCCTCCCTTGGGTAAAAGTGACCATGTCTTTTTGGGAATAAAGTATGCAATGCGTTATAAGCTGGAAGAAAATAAGGAGGTTGAAGCAGTTGAAAAACCAGACTTCAGGAGAGGACATTATGGTGACCTTAGAAATTTTTTTAGTGAGTATAATTGGACAGACTTGATGCTAGGCAAGGAAGTGAATGAGATGTATGGCAAGTTTTGTGAAATATATGATAAAGGCACAAAAAAATTTATACCAAAACAGAGATGCAGAACTAGGAAACTGGATTGGTTCAATAGAAATTGCGAGAGGGCTAGAGACCGAAAGACACAAAAATGGAATCAATACAGGAAGAGGCCGAACCTCCAAACATACCAGCGATACAAAGATGCGAGAAACAACTACACGGCAGTGAGGAGAGAGGCAGAAAGAAATTTTGAAAAAGGGATTGCGGACAAATGTAAAACAGAACCAGGTCTATTCTATAAATTCATAAACAACAAATTGCAGGTAAAGGATAATATTCAGAGGTTGAAAATGGGAAATAGATTCACGGAAGATGAAAAGGAAATGTGTGAAACACTAAACGAAAAGTTCCAAAGTGTGTTTGTACAAAATGAAATCTTTAGGGAACCAGATACAATAAGAATTCCAGAGAACAACATAGAACACATAGAGGTGTCTAGAGACGAAGTGGAAAAAATGCTCAAGGAGCTCGGTAAGAACAAAGCAGCTGGCCCAGATGGCGTTTCACCATGGGTTCTGAGAGAATGTGCATCTGAGCTCAGCATTCCACTTCACCTGATCATTCAGGCATCCCTGTGTACAGGAATCGTAGCAGACGGGTGGAAACAGGCTAACATAGTTCCAATCTACAAAAGTGGCAGCAGGGAAGACCCCCTCAATTATAGACCTGTATCATTGACAAGTGTAATAGTGAAAGTATTGGAAAAACTAATCAAAACTAAATGGGTAGAACACCTAGAGAGAAATGATATAATATCAGACAGACAGTATGGTTTTCGATCTGGAAGATCCTGTGTATCGAATTTACTCAGTTTCTATGATCGAGCCACAGAGATATTACAGGAAAGAGATGGTTGGGTTGACTGCATCTATCTGGACCTAAAAAAGGCTTTCGACAGAGTTCCACATAAGAGGTTGTTCTGGAAACTGGAAAATATTGGAGGGGTGACAGGTAAGCTTCTATCATGGATGAAAAATTTTCTGACTGATAGAAAAATGAGGGCAGTAATCAGAGGCAATGTATCAGAATGGAGAAATGTCACAAGTGGAGTACCACAGGGTTCAGTTCTTGCACCAGTGATGTTTATTGTGTACATAAATGATCTACCAGTTGGTATACAGAATTATATGAACATGTTTGCTGATGATGCTAAGATAATAGGAAGGATAAGAAATTTAGATGACTGTCATGCCCTTCAAAAAGACCTGGACAAAATAAGTATATGGAGCACCACTTGGCAAATGGAATTTAATGTTAATAAATGTCATGTTATGGAATGTGGAAGAGGAGAACATAGACCCCACACAACCTATATATTATGTGAGAAATCTTTAAAGAATTCTGATAAAGAAAGAGATCTAGGAGTGGTTCTAGATAGAAAACTATCACCTGAGGACCACATAAAGAATATTGTGCAAGGAGCCTATGCTATGCTTTCTAACTTCAGAATTGCATTTAAATACATGGATGGTGATATACTAAAGAAATTGTTCATGACTTTTGTTAGGCCAAAGCTAGAATATGCAGCTGTTGTGTGGTGCCCATATCTTAAGAAACACATCAACAAACTGGAAAAGGTGCAAAGACATGCTACTAAGTGGCTCCCAGAACTGAAGGGCAAGAGCTACGAGGAGAGGTTAGAAGCATTAAATATGCCAAAACTAGAAGACAGAAGAAAAAGAGGTGATATGATCACTACATACAAAATAGTAACAGGAATTGACAAAATCGACAGGGAAGACTTCCTGAGACCTGGAACTTCAAGAACAAGAGGTCATAGATTTAAACTAGCTAAACACAGATGCCGAAGAAATATAAGAAAATTCACCTTCGCAAATAGAGTGGTAGACGGTTGGAACAAGTTAAGTGAGAAGGTGGTGGAGGCCAAGACCGTCAGTAATTTCAAAGCGTTATATGACAAAGAGTGCTGGGAAGACGGGACACCACGAGCGTAGCTCTCATCCTGTAACTACACTTAGGTAATTACACTTAGGTAATTACACTTGTGAAATGGTACATAAAAACAAAGCAACAAGATCAGTAGTGGAAGGGGGAGTAAAGAGCAAAGGAAAAGGGAACATGTTCCTGAAAATTGTATATACCAACATAGATGGAGTGAGGTCAAAAACTTTGGAGTTGCAAGATATAATCCAGCTTAAGGTCCCAGATATTGTTGCATTATCAGAGACGAAACTTGAAGGAAATATATTAAATGAAGTCATATTCCCAAGAGGCTACTCAGTTTGGAGACGTGACAGGAAAACTAGGAAGGGAGGAGGAGTGGCTGTACTGGTGAAAAAACACCTGAAGGTAAAACAGTTAATATTTGAAAACCCTCGAGATATTGACATAATGGCAATGCAGGTCTGGAATCAGGATGATAAGCTGATAATTGTAAATACCTACAGCCCACCAGCAAGCAACACATGGACAAAGGAAGAACTGGATGACAAACGAGAGGGCCTCATAATGGTCATGAGAGATATTATTGTACAAGCAGATAAAGATAAATCACGACTGTTGATACTGGGGGACTTCAACTTTAGAGCAATAGACTGGGAGGCCTATGAAGCAAGAACGGAGGACTTTTGGACATGCAGATTTGTGAACCTCATTCTGGAGACATTCTTGTATCAACACATAAAGCAAGCCACAAGAATGAGGGAAGGAGATGTACCGTCAGTACTGGATCTAGTATTCACCAGGAAAGAAGAAGAGATTTTTGACATCCAGTACCTTCATCCCTTGGGAAAGAGTGATCATGTCCTGTTAGACATTAAATATGCTTTAAGATATCATCTAGAAGAAAATGGGGACATTGAAACAGTTGATAAACTCGATTTAAGGAGAGGCAACTATGGGGAACTTCAAAAAAATTTTAATGAGTGTAATTGGACAGAATTGTTGCTAGGCAGGGAAGTAAATGAAATGTATGCCAAATTTTTAAAACTATACGAGGAAGGCACACAAACATTCATACCAAAACAGAGATGCAGGGCCAGAAAACAGGATTGGTTCGACAGAAATTGTGAGAGGGCAAGAGACCAAAAGTCACAAAAATGGAATCAGTATAGGAAGAGGCCAAACCCTCAAACATACCAGCGATACAAAGATGCGAGAAACAACTATACGGCAGTAAGGAGAGAGGCAGAAAGAAATTTTGAAAAGGGGATAGCGGATAAATGTAAAACAGAACCGGGCCTATTCTACAAATTCATAAACAACAAATTGCAGGTAAAGGATAATATCCAGAGGTTGAAAATGGGAAACAGATTCACGGAAAATGAAAAGGAAATGTGTGAAACATTAAATGAAAAGTTCCAAAGTGTGTTTGTACAAAATGAAATCTTCAGAGAACCAGACACAATGGGAATTCCAGAGCACAACATAGAGCGGATAGAGGTGTCTAGAGATGAAGTGGAAAATATGCTAAAGGAGCTCAGGAAGAACAAAGCAGCTGGCCCAGATGGAGTTTCACCATGGGTTCTGAGAGAATGTGCATCTGAGCTCAGCATTCCAATTCACCTGATCTTTCAGGCATCCCTGTCTACAGGAATCGTAGCAGACGTGTGGAAACAGGCTAACATAGTTCCAATCTACAAAAATGGCAGCAGGGAAGACCCCCTCAATTATAGACCTGTATCATTGACAAGTGTAATAGTGAAAGTATTGGAAAAACTAATCAAAACTAAATGGGTAGAACACCTGGAGAGAAATGATATAATATCAGACAGACAGTATGGTTTTCGATCTGGAAGATCCTGTGTATCGAATTTACTCAGTTTCTATGATCGAGCCACAGAGATATTACAGGAAAGAGATGGTTGGGTTGACTGCATCTATCTGGACC
The DNA here is from genome assembly GCF_040958095.1 of Procambarus clarkii. Taxonomy (NCBI): domain Eukaryota; kingdom Metazoa; phylum Arthropoda; class Malacostraca; order Decapoda; family Cambaridae; genus Procambarus; species Procambarus clarkii. The sequence continues at coordinate 13,008,084 of NC_091172.1, read as the reverse complement.
TAAAAAAGGCTTTCGACAGAGTTCCACATAAGAGGTTGTTCTGGAAACTGGAAAATATTGGAGGGGTGACAGGTAAGCTTCTAACATGGATGATAAATTTTCTGACTGATAGAAAAATGAGGGCAGTAATCAGAGGCAATGTATCGGAATGGAGAAATGTCACAAGTGGAGTACCACAGGGTTCAGTTCTTGCACCAGTGATGTTTATTGTCTACATAAATGATCTACCAGTTGGTATACAGAATTATATGAACATGTTTGCTGATGATGCTAAGATAATAGGTAGGATAAGAAATTTAGATGACTGTCATGGCCTTCAAGAAGACCTGGACAAAATAAGTATATGGAGCACCACTTGGCAAATGGAATTTAATGTTAATAAATGTCATGTTATGGAATGTGGAATAGGAGAACATAGACCCCACGCAACCTATATATTATGTGAGAAATCTTTAAAGAATTCTGATAAAGAAAGAGATCTAGGAGTGGTTCTAGATAGAAAACTATCACCTGAGGACCAAATAAAGAATATTGTGCAAGGAGCCTATGCAATGCTTTCTAACTTCAGAATTGCATTTAAATACATGGATGGTGATATACTAAAGAAATTGTTCATGACTTTTGTTAGGCCAAAGCTAGAATATGCAGCTGTTGTGTGGTGCCCATATCTTAAGAAGCACATCAACAAACTGGAAAAGGTGCAAAGACATGCTACTAAGTGGCTCCCAGAACTGAAGGGCAAGAGCTACAAGGAGAGGTTAGAAGCATTAAATATGCCAAAACTAGAAGACAGAAGAAAAAGAGGTGATATGATCACTACGTACAAAATAGTAACAGGAATTGATAAAATCGACAGGGAAGACTTCCTGAGACCTGGAACTGCAAGAACAAGAGGTCATAGATTTAAACTAGCTAAACACAGATGCCGAAGAAATATAAGAAAATTCACCTTCGCAAATAGAGTGGTAGACGGTTGGAACAAGTTAAGTGAGAAGGTGGTGGAGGCCAAGACCGTCAGTAGTTTCAAAGCGTTATATGACAAAGAGTGCTGGGAAGACGGGACACCACGAGCGTAGCTCTCATCCTGTAACTACACTTAGGTAATTACACTTAGGTAATTACACACACACACACTCCTTATAACTTTTATAACAAGGCCAAGACCGTCAGTAGTTTCAAAGCGTTATATGACAAAGAGTGCTGGGAAGACAGGACACCATGAGCGTTGCTCTCATCCTGTAACTACACTTAGGTAATTACACTTAGGTAATTACACACACATAAATGATGGTGATATACTAAAGAAATTGTTCACTACCTTTGTTAGGCCAAAGCTAGAATATGCAGCAGTTGTGTGGTGCCCATATCTTAAGAAACACATCAACAAACTGGTAAAGGTGCAAAGACATGCTGCTAAGTGGCTCCCAGAACTGAAGGGCAAGAGCTACAAGGAGAGGTTAGAGGCATTAAATATGCCAAAACTAGAAGACAGAAGAAAAAGAGGTGATATGATCACTACATACAAAATAGTTACAGGAATTGATAAAATCGATAGGGAAGATTTCCTGAGACCTGGAACTTTAAGAACAAGAGGTCATGGATTTAAAGTAGCTAAACACAGATGCCGAAGAAATATAAGAAAATTCACTTTCACAAACAGAGTGGTAGACGGTTGGAACAAGTTAGGTGAGAAGGTGGTGGAGGCCAAGACCGTCAGTAGTTTCAAAGCGTTATATGACAAAGAGTGCTGGGAAGACGGGACACCACGAGCGTAGCTCTCATCCTGTAACTACACTTAGGTAATTACACACACACACACACTGGACTGGAGTTGACTGGAGCTGGAGGAGGCAGGAATCACACTGCAACAAGCTCCTGGAAATATAGAATTACCTAAGTATTGGGAACAGGTTGAGGGTTACAGTGGTGTCCCAGGTTACATAAAGGTTCAGGGAAGTGTAAAAGCAAATAAAATACAGTAAACAAGTAAAAGTGAGTGAAAATAGCTGAGTTGGAAAAGTTTGTTTTGGTTCTAGAACAATAACAAAGATGGTCACTGCCACCACCACCACTGGGAATGTAGACACCAACAGATGATGGTTTCAAAGAATTCTCTCCCCAAGATATAAGGAAAGGAGGTGTTCTTGGCAGGTTAGAGATAATTGAGGATATGCAAAAGAAGTATGAAGAACAAAGTGCTTAAATTGGAAGAGGACACTGGAGCTCTTAGGAGTGAGCTTTGCACTCTGAAAGGGAGTATTCTTCAGCAAGGTAAGATTATTACTGCATTAACAGACAAGGTAACAAATCAGGAGGAGCAAATCAAGGAACTAGTGAAAGAAAATGAGGCGTGGAAAGTGAAGTGTGGTGACTTTGAAGTAATAAACAAGAAAATAGACTCATATGGTGAACAACTCCAAGGTAGCCTTAGGGCTAACATAGAGTTAGGTAAGGATCTCCAACTGGAAACTTCACTGACAACTCACATAGAGGAGGTGAATAAAGAACTAGAAAAGTATAAAGAAGAAATAAAAGAGACATATGCTCAAGTTGTAAAAGAGAAAGAGACTATCAAAGAAGTGTGTTTGGAAGTCAAAACCAAAAATGACCAACATGAAGCAGAAATTAGGCAAGCAATTAGGAAAGAACTGGTTACCAACAGTAAACTAGTACAAAACACTGCAGACAGAAGTCAGTCCATAATAATTTTTGGATGTTTAGAGAAGGAAATTTCATCTAGGGTGGACTGAGCAGCAGAAGAGATGAAAATCAGAGAAAATAGTAGGTTTAGGAGAAGGCTCAAGGGAAAATGTCAGTGATTTTAGAAGAATAAGAATATATGAGAAAGACAAGAACCGCCCCTTAAGGGTGATGTTTAATGGAGTGAAAAACATGATGGAAGTGCTTAGAAATGCCAGGAAATTGCAGAGTGATGTGGTTGGCAAACTTTGGTCAATAAGACAAGACCTCTCCAAGGGAGACAGAGAAAAGCTGAAAATGAACCTAATTGAGGCAAAACGTCTAAATGGGAATAGAAATGAAGAAGACAGAAATTCTTTTTTCTACAAAGTGACGGACTGGAAAGCTTGTGAAATGGTACATAAAAACAAAGCAACAAGATCAGTAGTGGAAGGGGGAGGAAAGAGCAAAGGAAAAGGGAACATGTTCCTGAAAATTGTATATACCAACATAGATGAAGTGAGGTCAAAAACTTTGGAATTGCAAGATATAATTCAGCTTAGGGTCCTGTGCTATATGACAAAGAGTGCTGGGAAGACAGGACACCACGAGCGTAGCTCTCATCCTGTAGCTACACTTAGGTAATTACACACACAACAAAATCAGTAGTGGAAGGGGAAGTAAAGAACAAAGGGAAAGGGAAAGGGAACATGTTCCTGAAAATTATATATACTATTATAGATGGAGTGAGATCAAAAACTTTGGAGTTGCAAGACATAATTCAGCTTAGGGTCCTAGATATTGTCGCATTATCAGAGATGAAACTTGAAGGAAATATATTAAATGAAGTCGTATTCCCAAAGGGCATTCAGTTTGGAGATGTGACAGGAAAACTAGGAAGGGAGGAGGAGTGGCTGTGCTGGTGAAAGAACACCTGAAGATAAGAGAGTTAATATTTGAAAACCTTCGAGATATTGACATAATGGTATTGCAGGTCTGGAATCAGGATGGTAAGCTGATAATTTTAAATGCCTACAACCCACCAGCAAGCAACACATGGACAAAGGAAGAACTGGATGACAAACGAGAGGGCCTCATAATGGTAATGAGAGATATTATTGTACAAGCAGATAAAGATAAATCACGACTGTTGATACTGGGGGGGACTTCAACTTAAAAACAATAGATTGGGAGGCCTATGAAGCAAGAACGGAGGACTTTTGGACATGCAGATTTGTGAATCTCATTCTGGAGACATTCTTGTATCAACACATCAAGCAGGCCACAAGAATGAGGGAAGGAGATGCACCATCAGTACTGGATCTAGTATTCACCAGGAAAGAAGAAGAGATATTTGACATCCAGTACTTTCCTCCCTTGGGGAAAGAGTGATCACATCCTGTTAGACATTAAATATGCTTTAAGATATCATCTAGAAGAAAATGGGCACATTGAAACAGTTGATAAACTCGATTTAAGGATAGGTCACTATGGGGAACTTCGAAAAAAAATTATTAAGTGTAATTGGACAGACTTGTTGCTAGGCAGGGAAGTAAATGAAATGTATGCCAAATTTTGCAAAATATACGATGAAGGCACACAAACATTCAAACCAAAACAGAGATGAAAGGCCAGAAAACAGGATTGGTTCAACAGAAATTGCGAGAGGGCCAGAGACCAAAAGACACAAAAATGGAATCAATATAGGAAGAGGCCAAACCCCCAAACATACCAGCGATACAAAGATGCGAGAAATAACTATACGGCAGTAAGGAGAGAGGCAGAAAAAAACTTTGAAAAAGGGATAGCAAATAAATGTAAAACAGAACCGGCCCTATTCTACAAATTCATAAACAACAAATTGCAGGTAAAGGATAATATCCAGAGGTTGAATATGGGGAAACAGATTCATGGAAAATGAAATGTATGAAACATTAAATGAAAAGTTCCAAAAGTGTGTTTGTACAAAATTAAATCTTCAGAAAACCAGACACAATAAGAATTCCAGAGAACAACATAGAGCACATAGAGGTGTCTAAAGACAAAGTGGAAAGAATGCTCAAGGAGCTAAGTAAGAACAAAGCAGCTGGCCCAGATGGAGTTTCACCATGGGTTCTGAGAGAATGTGCATCTGAGCTCAGCATTCCAATTCACCTGATCTTTCAGGCATCCCTGTCTACAGGAATCGTAGCAGACGTGTGGAAACAGGCTAACATAGTTCCAATCTACAAAAATGGCAGCAGGGAAGACCCCCCTCAATTATAGACCTGTATCATTGACAAGTGTAATAGTGAAAGTATTGAAAAAACTAATCAAAACTAAATGGGTAGAACACCTGGAGAGAAATGATATAATATCAGACAGACAGTATGGTTTTCGATCTGGAAGATCCTGTGTATCGAATTTACTCAGTTTCTATGATCGAGCCACAGAGATATTACAGGAAAGAGATGGTTGGGTTGACTGCATCTATCTGGACCTAAAAAAGGCTTTCGACAGAGTTCCACATAAGAGGTTGTTCTGGAAACTGGAAAATATTGGAGGGGTGACAGGTAAGCTTCTAACATGGATGATAAATTTTCTGACTGATAGAAAAATGAGGGCAGTAATCAGAGGCAATGTATCGGAATGGAGAAATGTCACAAGTGGAGTACCACAGGGTTCAGTTCTTGCACCAGTGATGTTTATTGTCTACATAAATGATCTACCAGTTGGTATACAGAATTATATGAACATGTTTGCTGATGATGCTAAGATAATAGGAAGGATAAGAAATTTAGATGACTGTCATGCCCTTCAAGAAGACCTGGACAAAATAAGTATATGGAACACCACTTGGCAAATGGAATTTAATGTTAATAAATGTCATGTTATGGAATGTGGAATAGGAGAACATAGACCCCACACAACCTATATATTATGTGAGAAATCTTTAAAGAATTCTGATAAAGAAAGAGATCTAGGAGTGGTTCTAGATAGAAAATTATCACCTGAGGACCACATAAAGAATATTGTGCAATGAGCCTATGCAATGCTTTCTAACTTCAGAATTGCATTTAAATACATGGATGGCGATATACTAAAGAAATTGTTCATGACTTTTGTTAGGCCAAAGCTAGAATATGCAGCTGTTGTGTGGTGCCCATATCTTAAGAAGCACATCAACAAACTGGAAAAGGTGCAAAGACATGCTACTAAGTGGCTCCCAGAACTGAAGGGCAAGAGCTACGAGGAGAGGTTAGAAGCATTAAATATGCCAAAACTAGAAGACAGAAGAAAAAGAGGTGATATGATCACTACCTACAAAATAGTAACAGGAATTGATAAAATCGACAGGGAAGACTTCCTGAGACCTGGAACTTCAAGAACAAGAGGTCATAGATTTAAACTAGCTAAACACAGATGCCGAAGAAATATAAGAAAATTCACCTTCGCAAATAGAGTGGTAGACGGTTGGAACAAGTTAAGTGAGAAGGTGGTGGAGGCCAAGACCGTCAGTAGTTTCAAAGCGTTATATGACAAAGAGTGCTGGGAAGACGGGACACCACGAGCGTAGCTCTCATCCTGTAACTACACTTAGGTAATTACACTTAGGTAATTACACACACACACACACACACACACACACACACACACACACTGTATATTCTTTGCATGTATACATTGAGAAATATGCTATATAACTTACCCTGAGAATTGTCAGCACAACATTATTGATACTGCGCAAACACACTTGTGTTGTGCACAGTATCAATAATGTTGTGTTGACAATTCTCAGAGTAAGTTATACAGCATATTTCTCCATTTCTTTCTGCCTCTCTCCTCACTGCCATGATGTTGTTTTGTGCTTCTTTGTATCACTGGTGTGTTTGGGGGTTTGATCTTTTCCTATATTGATTTCATTTTTGTGCCTTTTGGTCTCTGTTCCTCTCACAATTTCTGTTGAACCAATTCTGTTTCCTAGTTCTGCTTCTATTTTGGTATATATTTTTTGTGCGTTTATCATATATTTCCCAAAACTTGACATAAATATCATTTGCTTCCTTGCCTAACAGCAAGCCTTTCCAGTCAAATTCCTTAAAGAAATTTTTAAGTTCCCCATAATGTCTTCTCCTGAATTCAGGTTTTTCAACTGCTTCAACTTCCTCATTCTCTTCCACATTATAACCCATTGCATACTTTATTCCCAAAAGGACATGGTCACTTTTGCCCAAGGGAGGAAGGTACTGAATGTCAAATATTTCTTCTTCTTTCCTGGTGAATATCAAATCCAGCATGGAAGGAATATCTCCTTCCCTCAACCTCGTAGCTTGTTTAATGTATTGATACATAAATGTTTCCAGGATGAGGTTGGGATAAAGTTTCTCCCTACCTGGTTTGGTACCTGCCATAGCTGCCTACAGTTTGCAAGAGAATTCTACAGGGTTTTCTGTGGGGAGCCCCTATGGCTCCCTGGAGCTATCGGGATAATATGTGATACATTATACCGGGGCAATAATCTATGGAGTTCAGTCTACTGGGGACTATGAGCCAGAACCTGGCTCCCTCAGAGAGGTGCAGGTAGCAATGGCCTTGGAAAAAACCCGCCTTGTAGTTGGGGTTTTTCATTATCTGCCATCGACCAGGGTTAGGCACCCAGAAAGGTAGGCATAACAAAACAAACCCCACATGGTAAGAAAATTACAACAAAAAAATGACAAGACAGACAGAACTCCCTCCAATCCCAAGGAAACAAGCGAACAAGCAAACATCTCACTCCACCGTCGTATCGCTCGTGCACACAGCCCTCCCCTCCCCGAGAGTGGGAGTGGGGAGCCCTGTACCTCCCAGCACTCCAGTTCATTTACTAATGTGGTCCGAGGCGAATGTCTTCTCTGGTCTCGAATTCCAAAGCGGTGTTTTGCCTTCGTGGCGACCTCTGCGGTGTTGTTGTATGTGTGGTGTCCAGGTTTCCTCAAGAGTACCAGGGCTGCATGTGCTTAGAGGCATCCTCCCCTAGGCACCCTGTGAGTAATGCCCTTACATGTTAGGGTTCTCTTCCCTGGTGCGTTCGGAAACCATTTCCATAAGGGTTTTTGCTGCTCGGTATTTACTATGTCCTTGGGGCCAGCTGGGGTTTCGTGGCCCATGTTTGGCCTCAGGTAGGGAGTGGTATCGTAATGGTTGGAGGCATCAAGATTTTGTGCAGCCTATCTACCTACATGGCGGCCAGTTCCTGTTTCCTCTGGGGACGTTGTACTTCTGCGAGATTTTTTTTTTCTTGCCTATTGGGGGTCTGCCTGGTGTGGCTATAGTTCCACTTATAATATTTTGGTAGCCCTCTGACAGGACCCCATGATTGTACACATCACAGGGGTTTCAGTGTTTTGATCTCCCCCTTGTTAGCTTTGGGTCTTAATCGGTTAGTAACACCTCTCCCGGGTTTCCCGTAGTAGTCAGCCTACGGGCCCCTAGAAAATCCTGTTAGGGTTCGGTGGACCTATGGATGCGTCTTCTGAGTTCCAACCCACCTCGTGCAGGTTCGAAGGTAGCTGTGTGCCCTTGTCTCAGGGTAACAGTCATCTCTTTTGCCTCCATCATGCTGCTTGTTGGGTCAATGCCATCTTTGACCTGGAGTCTTGTTCTCTGCTTGTTCTCCAGTACTATTCTGATAACATTACTGTTAGGGTTCAGGCAGCATCTGCTTGCATGCTAAGTTTATGTTGCTGCAACATGCTAGGTTGGTTTCCCACCAGTTTCCCACCCAGTTTTCCCGCGGCTGCCCCGCTTTGGTTATAGAAACCCGGACCTGGGGGCGTTAGTCGCTTCGACTTTGGTTCAGTCCACACTCCATGGCCCTTTCCTCAGTTGTTCATCCTGCACCTCATCCCCTGCTTCCGGCTCCCAAACATCTGAGGGTTTCGTAGTCGAAGCAGGGTTTAGTTGGTAATAAGACTCACGCAGCCTCGGGGGCTGCCCCATTCGGGTTGGGGACAGAGGCACTCGAGCCAGTTCCTCTTATCGAGGCTTCTAGGTCCCACCAGCAGGAATCTTTCTTTTCAGCCCGTTCCTTGGACTCTGCCTTTTCTTCAGGGGTAGAGGATATGGAGGACTGCTTTTTCCCAGGTCCCGCCTTGGGGGATCCCAGGGCTGGGGAGGAGTCGACCTGGGGACCTTACACCCCTTTGACCCCACTTGGGTGTTGGTGTCCTCTTCGCAAGGCTTGTTGTTGCAAGGGGAGGGGTTTTCTTACCCCCCCCCTTTCCCTGTATGAGTATGATTTGGGGGTCGGCTCCTCTCCGGGTTCGGTTCCAGGCTCCCTTGGATTCCTTCGGAGACTCCCCTTCCACCTCTTTCAATCGTTGGGTTCGTTCCTTCGGGGATCTTGTGTTGGTGCTGCGTCACCAGCTTCCTCTTTGTGGTTTTCGGGGTTCCGTGCCTTGGCACCTCCCCGAGCCTTCGCTCTATGTGTTCACGGACGGGTCATCTCTCAGCTGGGGCTTTGTGACCTGTGCTCACCAGGTCGGCCGGGGATGGTGGAGTCTGTCCGTCCAGCTCACAGCACGGTTTGGGAGTTCGTGGCTGTCTGGTTTGTGCTTCGGAGGGTTTGGGTCACTCGGGGCTCTACCATTCAGCTCCATTCGGACTGTTCTCTGGCGGTTCTTGCCGGAACCACAGGGTTTCTCTTAGGTGTTGACCTTTGGAGTTGGTTCCTTAGAGTGGCTCGTTTGCTGGATTCTCTGGGTTTGGCTAACCATGAGATTCATGTCTGGGGTGTGTCCTGGCAGACAGCAGTCTCGGTTCATTCCTCTGTTCGCGGATTGGCCAGTCGTCGCCGACTCGTTTCGTTGGCTCTGCCAGACGTATGGACTCCTGGCCATGGACGTCTTCGAGTCTGCGTGGTCTAGGCGTCGCCCATTTTATGTTGGACTGGTTGAGGTGGAGGTACCTGTTCCTCTTCTCCCGGTCCAGCTGTTGCTGGACCGGGAGAAGCAACCCGGTTTGCTGGATTCTCTGGGTTTGGCTAACCGTGAGATTCATGTCTGGGGTGTGTCTTCAAAACTGTTGCTTCAGCTTCTGGCTCGGTTGCAGCCCATTCCCACGAGAGCAGTCCTTCTGGTTCCTTTGTGGCTGGTCCAGCTTTCTTTTCAGACGCTGCTTGATAGGTGTCCAAACCCGGGGCGTTTTCCTGTGGCTCCGCCTCTTTCAGCAGGTCGGATCGGTCCTGTACGTGACTGGTTCGGCCTTCTCCTCGGCTCTTCGCGTTTGGTATTTTGACGCGGGTATCACCATCTCTGTGGTGTTCAGGTGGCCATGTTGACGGTGTCCCACCTGCGAGCTTCGTCTTGGCGACAGTATGATGTTCCTGGTGTTTCTATGTACTTTTTCTTGCTCTTTGAACATTGTCTTCTCTTTCGCATCGGGTTGTCTTGTCCTTTCTTGGGTTTTCAGGACTACAGTTATTTGATGTTTCTTACTGTTGCGTCGTTTTGTGCGGCGCTGACAGAGCCGCTCCAGCTTGCGTTCGGGGTGGACGTCACATCTGCCTCGTTTCGTACGCTTTCTCATGTTTTGTTTCACCTCCGGCCTGCTCATGCGTCGCCTGCGCCATCCTGGTCCTTGATCAGGGTGCCTTTTTATCTTCTCCTCAGTTTGTGGTAGCCCCTTTGGTTCAGGTTTCTGCTCTTTGGTACTGGTGGTAGATTTGTACGTGTGCAGCCTTTCTCCATCCTGGCAACGGTCGAGACGGCTGGTTTCCGGAGGGGGTTCTTGGGTTATTGATGCTTGATTGGTTTGGCCAGTGGTGCGTCCTGTGTTGTCCGGTTGCACTTTTTGCCGTTACCTGCGTACCGTGTCTGGGGATGCGCTTTGGCTTGATCCGGTTCCCATCGTTCCCTGTTTCAGGGCTCGGGTCTCCCAGGTCGTCCGCAGAGTTTTTCAGTCTTCCAGCCTGTGGTCTGTCTTTGCACCCGTGCTGTTCGGACATTTGCAGCTTTTGCTGCTGTGTTGGTGACGTCTAGGGCTCATTTCGGGCGCAGGGAATTGAGGGTCACACAGGTTCTTGGCCATCCATTCTTTATGCGCGTCTGCTCCTGTGCGTTCTTGTTGCCTTGGGTCACAGGTTGCATCCTTTTGTCTCGGCTTCGTGTTGCGGAGTTTGTGGCGGCCGCCTCCCGGGTTAGCCCTTTCTTTTCCTTCTCTTTGGGTATGAAGCTCCAGGGAGCCATAGGGGCTCCCCACAGAAAACCAGCATTGAATGTAATGAAACGCCATTTTCTGGGTGAGCCCCGGAGGCTCCCTGGCAACCCTCCCTCTCACCGGTCGGCAGTTTTTTCGTGTTGGTTGAAGCTTAGCTTCCGAACTGAAGCTTGGCAGCCGGCGCGGTAGGTCTGGGCCCCACCCCCCCTCCCCCTCTCGGGGCGGGGAGGGCTGCGCGAACGATCGGCGCGGCAGTAAAGTGTGATGTTTGCTTGTTTCCTTGGGATTGTAGGGAGTTTCTACCTCTGTTCGGTTTTTTGTTTTAGTTTTTTACCATGTGGGGTTGGTTTTGTCATGCGTACCTTTCTGGGTGCCTGACCCCGGTCGATGGCAGATAAGGAAAACCCCAACCACAAGAGTATTTTCCAGTGCCATTGCTCCCTGAAACCTATCTGAAGGGGCCAGGTTCTGGCACTGGTCCCTGGTAGGTCTGAACTCCTTAGCTAATGTCCGGTCTAATATAACATACATTAGCCCGATAAGCACCAGGGAGCCTCTGGGGCTCACCCAAAAAATGGTGTTTCATTACATTCAATGCTGGTTTTTTTGGTGAAGAACAAGACGGCTGCTTTCCAGAGGGGTCCTTGGGTCATTGATGTTTGGTTGGTCAGGCCAGGGGTGCATCATGTGTGTCCAGTTGTGGCTCTTTATTGTTATTTGCCTGCCTGAGCTTCAGTGGCTTGGGATGCACTTTGGGTTGATCCAGTTTCCCTCGTTCCCTGTTCCAGGGCTCAGATTTCCCTGGTCGTCCGCAAGGTTATTAATTAAGTCTAGCCAGCCTGCAGTCTGGAGACCTGGTCGAGGACTGGGCTGCAGGGATCCTAAGCCCCCACGGGTGCATCATGCGTTGATGCACATGATGCTCATGAACATGATGCATATGAACCATCTCAAGTTAACTTCAAGGTAACCTCCTCATGCCCATGTCATTCGGTAATTTGCTGCTTTGGCTGCCATCTTCAGAATACATGTCTTGGGCTTGTATTCGGGCACAAGGATTTTGGAGGTCGAACAGGGTCCTGGCCACCCGATATTTGGTCAACATTCCTGGTCCTGCATGTTTGTGTGTGGCTTTGGGTCACAGGTTGCAGCTAGTTGTCTCAACTTCGAGTTGAGAAGCACGTAGGGGGGCCACTTCTCGGGTAAGTCCCTCTTTTACTTCTCTGGGGTTATGTAGCTCCAGGGAGCCGATGGGGCTCCCGCACAGAAAACCAGCGTTGAATGTAATGAAATGCCATTTTACTGGGTGAGCCCTGGAGGCTCCCTGGCACCCTCCCTCCCTCTGGTCGCCGTTTCGTTTGATGCTCAGCTTTTGAACTTTGCTTTTGATGCACAGGTTTCGAACTGAGATGTGGGTAGCTGGCATGAGGGTCCAGGGCTTCCCCCTCCCCCTCCCGGGCAGGGAAGGGCTGTGCAGACAAATGGCGCTTTGGTGGTGTATGACTTTTTCTGGTTTCCTTGAGTGGTGAGGGAGTTCTGCCTCCCTGTTCGGCCTCTGATTGTAATTTTCCAACCAACAAAAGTGGGGTTTGTTTTGTTATGCCTACCTTTCTGGGTGCCTAACCCCGGTCGTTCAAGTGCAACTCCAAAACAACCAATTGCATAGACAAGGAATACCCCCAACCACAGGGGGTTTTCCCAGAGGCCATTTCTCCCTATGCCTCTCTCAGGGGGCTAGGTTCTGGCTTATCAACCCTGGTAGGCTAAACTCCATTGACTAATGCCCTAGGTCAATATATCACATATCAGTCCGATAGCTCCAGGAAGCCTCCGGGAAGCCTCCAGGGCTCACCCAGAAAATGGCATTTCATTACATTCAATGCTGATTTTTTGCAGCTTTGCTAGGGTTCCAACTGTATTTTTACTCCAGTGGTTTGTTCCTTTGCTTAGCTGGACTACTCTTTAGGCTGCAGCTTCCATGGGCATGCTAATGTGTGCCAGTGCCTTCCACTCTCAGTTGACTTCTGCTGGCTACACCATGGTGCCTCCAGTGACCTTTCTAGCACTGGATTCTGCAGCTTGCAGTATTGTTGGGGGTTAACTGGTGTTTTTAAGGATGATCCCCCCCAGTAGCTCCCTAATGCTATAGCCTTTGTAATGTCCAAGGCTTATGAATCACACCATGACTTGCGAATCCCACTCGCCTTTTGGAAATTAGGACCAGAATCTGGCTCCCTCAAAGAGGCTGGCAGTAGCCAGGAAAATTAGGATCAACATAGTATAAAGAGAATTACCCACCAGAAATGGAAAGCACTTCAAGACAAGCAATTGCATGGAAACATTTGTAACCTTGACACTAGAGCTCTGTAAACACTCATTACTAAACTGTGTACCTTGCTTAATACACTAGCTCCCCACCATATGGCAGCCTCAGCATCCTAGTTGCCCCAGCCAGCCAATCATCTTAATTTTGAGCTGCCCTATAAGAAAAGCACCTAACCTATGGGGAAGGAGTCAAATAGGGCTGAGAGTCTCACCAGAAAGAGGCAAACAGGGCTGAGAGCCTCACCAGAAAGAGGTAAATCCCTGGTCATTACCGTAGAGAATAAAATCCCACCAGAAAGGAAGTGCACTCCAAAACAACCAATTGCATAGACAACATTTGCCACCTGTATCCGTGTTATATCAACACTAATACTAATGTAAACACAACACAACACTAATGTAAGTAGGTTAGTTACACTTGCTTCTAACAAAATGGCAATTCCAATCACCCCAGGCCCGGACTAGCTAATCCATTCATTCATGCACCTGGTGTTGATGTTATCCAGGCACCAGCCACATGGCAGGGTGTTGACTGCTCATTACTTTGTTGGATGTCCCACTTCCTTGCCGTGCTTGTGTGGTGCTTGGGCAGGTGACACAATGCGCCTGTGCATCTTCTGTGAGCTCAGGTTTTCTGCTTTCTCCTCCTCCCATGGCTAAGTCCTTTCTTTCTTTATTTCTTTCTTTCATGGTCTTTTATAAATAAATAAATAGTTTATTTAGGTAAAAAGTACATACATACAAAATTAGTTACAAGCAGAATGTTGGATTTCTAAATAGAGCCAGTATGTATATGTTGACCAGACCACACACTAGAAAGTGAAGGTATGTATATGTAGTACATATCATGCTACTATATGTAGTAGTACTAGTATGTATTACTATATGTAGTATGTATATTACTAATATGTATGTATGTATTACTAATATGTAGTATGTATATCTATAAAGCCAACAAACTTTGTAAAATCTCTTTATGTATGTACCTTTACCTAAATAAAAATTATTATTATTATTATTAATTATTATTATTATATGTAGTAGTACTAGTATGTACTACTATATGTAGTAGTACTAGTATGTATGTATTATGCCTAAAGCCATTAATATGCACAGCATTTCGGGCAAGATGTTGAGGAAAAAAACACTTAAAACTAATTCTTAAGACTAATTGAGATCAAAAGCATGAATCAAAAGCAATTCATGCATTTAATTCTGTATTCCCTTTCAGCAAAACTGGTTTCTCAGGAGTATAATTATAAGTAGCACCAGGGAGCTACTGAGGGAGCCAACCCCTCCTAAAAAAGTTTTGAATGTATTGAAACACCCATTTCTGGCCAGTCCTCTATTCTTGCCATATTGTTTCCTTCTCTGTAGAGATTGTTGGTATTTTGGGCAGTATGTGCAAGTAGTGGTGAACCAATACTCTGGGTGAGCTGGGCTGCCATCTGGTGGTGGTCAGGTGTTTACCTGGTGCCAGTTATCATGTGTCTGCTTTCATAAGTTTCTTTTCTTATTATGAGCAGTGGGTTGTTTTATTTCACCTGTGATATTCTAGGCAGTTTTCTCTGTACTGTATTGAGTTGATATCTGATCTCCATGCTACCCATGCCTCTTAGGATACACCAGATTCCGATTCTAGTTTCCTGTAGGCATACAAATCCAGAGGCCTGGTTGCATGTTTAAGTCTCTTTGGTACCAGAGCTTTATGTACTGGGGGGGCAGCTAAGGGACCATCTACAAAGGTGCATATCATTACAATCAACACTTAATTATTCTGTAACTCATATGGAGAAAAAACTATTTGCTTTTATTAAGATTCAAGACTCAGCATTTAATTGTCATGGTAAAAAAATGAGATGCTGTGCTTTAATTCTAGTCATTACTGTGCATGCAGATCAATAAAATAGTAACTGAACTTTGATGCATGCAGGCAGGTGTATCTTCTACCAAAGTTTCATGGCTGATGACTGTCAGGGGAAGGTAGACTGAGGTACATAAGCAAAGCTGCTTTAATTATAAATACTTTTCTGTGTTAAACGATCAACTCTGTTTTGATCTTGGTGTTGCAAAGAATATACAATACATCCAGTTATCTTGTAAGACAATTCTCAAGTCATCAGTTGAAGTCAGATATGTTGTGAAGAAATAACAATACAAAATTTAATTTGACAAGGCTTATATATTATAAATTATTATTATATCGGGTATTAAATACATCCAAGAAATAACACAATTTTTAGCCTATAGATATGCAGTATATTTATTTGATATGATATATTTGTTTTTGTTTCTCAGGTGCTCATCAAGATGGAGTGGAAGGCTTTTTCAAAGGAATTGGCAGAGGTATTATGGGTCTCATCACCAAGCCAACTCTTGGGGTTATTGACTCTGTAGCTATGGCTTGTGATGGCATCAGGCGTGCAGTGGACCTTGGTCATGATGTAAGTAAAAGGTATCTTGGATTTTAGGTTATAAAAATTTAAACTTGATGGAATTTAAGTAAGGCAAAGTAGTGTATTTGCATATCATTTTTTTATTGTATTATACAAAAAAACCAGCGTTGAATGTAATGAAACGCCATTTTCTGGGTGAGACCCGGAGGCTCCCCGGAGCTTTACCGGCTGATATGCTAATGTCAGACTTTGGCATCAGTCATGTGTATGGAGTTCTAGGGCCTACCGGGGACCACGAGCCAGAACCTGGCCCCCTCAGAGAGGCAAGGGGAGCAATGGCCTATAGAAACCCCCGTGTGGTTGGAAGCATTCTATGTCTGCCATCGACCGGGTCAAGCATCCAGAAAGGTAAGCATTCCAAAACAAACCCCTATTCTGGTGAAAATTGCTACCTAAGCCGAACTAGTGAATAGAACTCTTCAACAGAAAACACGGAAACTAGTATGACGTCATACGTCACCGCGCCGCTGTCTGCGCAGCTCCCCCCTCCCCGGGAGGGGGAAGGGGGAGCCCCAGACCTCCCACGCCGGCTATCCACCCATCAGTTCTGAGGCTGGATGTCAAAACACGCGAAAAACGCCGACCGGAGGGAGGGAGGGTTGCCGGGGAGCCTCCGGGTCTCACCCAGAAAATGGCGTTTCATTACATTCAACGCTGGTTTTCTGGGGGGAGCCCCGTCGGCTCCCCGGAGCTAACTACCCACAGAGGAAGGTCAAAGGGACAAAACCGGGAGGCGGACACCACGCACCCCCCAAGGAGGCGAGACAACCGGCAGCAAACGCCAACCCAAGGCGCCACAGCCCCGAAAATCCCGGGAACAACACGAGAACCACGAGCAGCAAGGCCCCTGCACGAACACCAAAAATCCATGCCCGAAAGACTGCAAGGCCACGTCGCCCAGACGGCAGCGAGAGCAGCGAAGCCACGAACGCCACAGGCATGAGGGAAGAACACAGGCAGCTTAGCCGCAAGAACACGGCTGACCACCCGGGACACCATCACCCGCGAACCGGGAAGAACAGAACCGGAGCAACGCAAAACGCGCTCCGGACCCAAACGCCGTGGCACGCAAACAACAGCAGAGGGCCGCCACTGAACACAAAAACGACACACCCCCGGCCCGACCAACAAAGCACCAACAAACCCTGGACCCCTCCAGAATGCAGCAGCCCCACCTCGCGCCAGAAAAGATGGAGACTGCTGCCATCAAACAACCAAAACGCTAAAACCGAAGGAGCAAGAAAACACAGCGAACCGACCCCCAGAGGCAAAGGCCCAAAGGAAAGAGCCGATGAAAAAACACACCGGAACCGAAGGGGCACTACCAACCGAGGAGAAGACAGAGCACGCTGACCAGAGACCAGGATGGTGCAAGCGGCGCACGAACAGGCCGGAGGTGAAATGACGCACAAGACAGCTGACTAACGGTGCAGAAGCAACACCAAGACCGAAAGCAAGCTGAAGCGGCTCCGCCTGCGCCGCACGAAAAGAGGCGACAGTATGTGGCAAGACGACGGCCCCCAACCCCCACTAGAAAACCAAGCCGAGAGTAAACCAAGCCAACAAGAAGGACCCACCGAAGAAGGGACAGGAAAAGGAAGGACCGCCAAAATACCCCATACTGCCGCCAAGAAAGCACGCAGGTGGGACACCTACCACGAAGCCACCCGACCACCAACCGGAGGCGAGACCACGAGGCAGAACATAAGCAGCCCCGACAAGGCCCCCCCGAGCCCAGGAAAAAGGCGGAGCCGCGAGAAGATCTCGGGCGCGACCACCGAAACCCAGGCGGCACAAGGAGATGGAACGTCTGCCGAACAGAAAAACTCCGAAGCATGCAAGCCCGCCAGGAGTTCAGAAACGATGGGTCCGACGCGAGACATCGCAAGAACCCCCCCAAAAAAAATAAAACAACAACAACCGGCAGGGCAAGCCAGGAAAACCAAAGAAGGCGGAAGGGTCGCCGCCAGAACAGGACCCGAACCAAGGGGCACGAACAACTGCAACAGACCGAGACAAAGAAGCACATCACAGGACACAGGCTGACCAACGCCTAAGAACACACGCAGAACATTCCTGCTGCAGAAGAGGCAGGAAGAAAGAGCAGAAGCACAAAAAAAAAAAAAAAACCAGGAGAACAACCAGGGGTGGACAATCAGGCAGGGACAAAAACCCCACGCAATCCCCAGGCACAAAACGGCAGCAAAGCGCCACTCCACAACCGGACACAGGAACAAGGACACGCCACCGTGAAACACGGTACCAATGCTCACGTGCAGCAGCAGCAGCAACAGGCACCACTGCAACATGCAACATGTAAATAGCAACTCCCCTCTGCAAAGGCAGAGAACGGAGCAGGCAGACCCCAGACAGGGCCAACGGAGACACGACAAAACCCTGCAGGCCCAGAAACCTGCACCAGGCGACCGACGGCGGAGAAACCCCGCTCGATACCTGCTGGACGAGGTACTGGGAGCTCTTTTACACCTCAAGCCCGGCCCAAGGTCAGGCCAGACCGGCCAGAGGATGGCCCACCAGGCAGCTGCTAGGAGCAGTCCACCGGCCCACATACCCCCACAACCAGGACGGGCCGGAACTGCCATACGAAAACAGGCCAGTGCGCCCTGGAAGTCCACGGACGAACCAGCAAGAAGGCTTATGCTCGCAAGTAGGTCGTGTAACAAGCACAGACCACTGATGGTAATACAGTGTTCCCCAAAAGTGCCAATAGCACCACTGCACTCCACTGGTACTATCCCGCAAGTTCTACCAGATAGGCGGGACCCAAGAGCCAGAGCTCAAATCCTGCAAGCACAGCCAGGAGCCTCACCAGGTGAGTACAGAACCAACCCTACAACCCCCACACCTCACAACATTAAAAAAGGAGGGTCCCCTGAACGACTCCAGCATGGGTTGGACATGCACATGAGGGGGACAGGAAGGGGTGATAAATGGACAGTCACTGGTGTGCGAACGGTCTCAGTCGTACAAAATTATACCTAAATAAAGACAGGTATATGAACACCGCCGCATCCAGCGCCCGGCCAAAAGACGCCAGACCGCAGAAACTCACCTGGCGAATGGTGGCTCGAACTTGACACGACTCAACCGTGCCCAGAAGAACTTGGGAGCACCGCCAGGTGAAGACGCCAGAGCCGGACCCGCAGGAGAACAGGGAGAGGCGAAGGAGGCGGTCCACACCCATGACACAGAAAACCGCGGTGTCCTCCCCACAACTGGGAACCAGGACACCCCTGGCGCAAAGGGGCACATACCGCAGCCAGGGAGAAGAACGAGAGGCGAAGCACTGTAGCAAAAAAGGGCGCAAAACCCCAGCACTGAACCATCGCCCAGACCAAAACAAACTCCACGGCGCATGCGCATAACACGCTGGCCGAACCGCACACCCTCCCTGCGGGAAGGCGCCAGCCAGGACTATTGCACGAGAAAAAGAGCCAAAAGAGGAAGCAGGAACAATAAAACCGGCCAAAGAAGCAAAGAGCCCAAAAAAAGGGAACCCAAACGGGCGACAAGTAGCCCAAACGGCCGACAAGTAGCCCAAACGGCCGACAAGTAGCCCAAACGGCCGACAAGTAGCCCAACAGGGCGACAAGTAGCCCAACAGGGCGACAAGTACTAGGAGCCGACAGACGTTCCAATAATGCGGGAAGTAGCGAAAAACCTTCCCGTACCCTCGAGAACACAGAAGCCAACACTAGTCACGAAGGCGCAGGCGCACCTGAGATCAAAAGTCACGCAGAACCCCATCGAACGGGGAAACATGACAAAAACACCGTCCCAAAAAGCGGGGGAGGAAACATCCACCCACAGGACGGAACCAACCGACTCAAAGGCCAAGGAACCGAGCCCGGGGAGGGGCCGACGTCCAACAGCACGTACGGCGAGTGGGGAGGAAAGACCCCACTCCGCGTAACCACAAGCCCCGCCTAGAGGGGGATAAAACCCCCCACGGGGTCTAACGGGGCCAAGGCCCCCCCAAGTCAGCCCCTCCCCAGCCCCGGGAACCTACACGACAGGCCCCGGGGCCGAGCCGTTCCCCCAAAGCCCCGGCCGTACCAGAAAACCGGGGCAGCCGTGAAAACACTAAGGAAGGGAGCCCACTGGCAGACTCATACAACACGGCTGGAGGAACAGGCCCAAATGCCCCCGTCACTACCCCGGAAGGGGAATTCCCCGAGACTGCCCGAGTCTCAACACCACCAAACACCCCGCCCTGAACCTACAGACGGTAAGGAACCGGATGCAGGCAGGAAGGGTGAACCAGGGGAAAAACGAAATACAACGGGGCAGCCCCGGGGCTCCCGGGGAGGAAACCACGAGAACGTTGCCACCACCAAGGCTCAAGTGCAACGCCCCTGCTGCCCGCACCCGCTTTGTTAGCACAACTGGGTAACCGAGCCACAACGAGCAACCAAACTCGCAGGACACCGGGTCGAAGGTGTCACCGACCCCACAGGCAGCAGACGGAGGCAAAACAGAGAGTCACCCAGAGACAAAAGGTGAGAGCAACCCTCAAACTCGCTGGAAGCGAGGGGGGGGGCTCTGGGGTCACATCCATCGGACCCGCGCGCCCCCAGGGGTTTCCCAGGGTCCCGAGCGTTTACTTTAAGAGGACTCGCGCTCAGGTAATCCCAGGCAGGGTACTGCTAACCGGCACCCAAGCTACCAAACAACTTTCTAAGAGCTGAACCCCCGGGACGTGTACACTCACGGGGACCTAGCAGGGGGTACCACCAGAAATACTCAGAACACAAGGGACACAAGGGGCAAGAACGAAGGCAGACCCCCCCACCAGGTATATAAACAAAAGAAAAAGAAAACCCCGCAAGAGGACAGCGTACCCAAGCGGAACAGAGCCGGCCGCTATGATTGGTAAAGACAAGCTGCACAGTACCCCGCGCCCCACCAGTGCAAACACTGCCCCTTACTCTAAGGCGAACAAGGGAGACAGAACACCCGAGCACACAAAGAGCGGCCGAAAACCAAGCGGTAAACGGCCAAGCAGGGGCAGGACCCAAGGAACTTGTGGAAGGTGGCCCCAAGCCCCAAGGGCAGTACTTACAGGGCACCTAGGGAAGGGAACCCTAGGCGCATGCAGCCCGAGTACTGAAGAATCACACCCGGCTCACGCACCACCTAGAAAACAGACACCACACTCTAGGTACAGTGCTGAAACAACCACTGGAGCCGGAGCACATAACCATTGCCTATAGCATCAGCCGAAGAACTGATGGGTGGATAGCCGGCGTGGGAGGTCTGGGGCTCCCCCTTCCCCCTCCCGGGGAGGGGGGAGCTGCGCAGACAGCGGCGCGGTGACGTATGACGTCATACTAGTTTCCGTGTTTTCTGTTGAAGAGTTCTATTCACTAGTTCGGCTTAGGTAGCAATTTTCACCAGAATAGGGGTTTGTTTTGGAATGCTTACCTTTCTGGATGCTTGACCCGGTCGATGGCAGACATAGAATGCTTCCAACCACACGGGGGTTTCTATAGGCCATTGCTCCCCTTGCCTCTCTGAGGGGGCCAGGTTCTGGCTCGTGGTCCCCGGTAGGCCCTAGAACTCCATACACATGACTGATGCCAAAGTCTGACATTAGCATATCAGCCGGTAAAGCTCCGGGGAGCCGACGGGGCTCCCCCCAGAAAAGCATATTAGGTAAAGGGGTATTTTTAGTGACTAGATATAGTGTTGTACTGATAAATTTGTGCTGGTTTTTATCCAAAAACTTCACATCCATCCCTCCTCCCACCCCCAAAAAAAAATTTCCTTCACAAATTTCATTATTTTCTCTCATGCACAATATTTACCTTTCACATCCTCTGTTGTAATGATGTCCCTCAGAGCTCTTACAGTGGCCATCACTTGCGTAAGGGATTTGTTCTGAAAACAATGTACAGAAATATAAATTGTGTAAACATATGAGAGACAAATACAGTATGGATGTATTACAGACACCTTCCAGAGTACATTTTTTATCTATATGATCCAATAAAATATACACGAGATAATATGAGTATTACCTGTACCAGCATTGCCTCAGGAGGCAATGCTGGTACAGGTACTCCATGCACTTAATCATGGTTGGTGTCTAATATTGGAGTTAAGTTTAAATATCTTAAAATTTTGTAATATAGTATTCCTTATCATCCCTTTTAAGATGATGTACACAGTATGACAGCTGTTTCAATTTAACATAATTATCATAATACTAAAACAAGTGATATTGCTCATAATTCACAACTGAGACTGTATGCTTAGCTTAAAACATTGACTCTCAAAAGGGCACAGCATAAACAAGATGATATGTCACGTATGGTCATATGCAAAGCGTCTATAAATATAATCCATTCTATAATTGTTTCTGTTAAATTCCCACCATTCCTGTGTATAAATTGTGTCACATTTCACCCCCACTCAAACTGTTGAAGACAAAATTATTACATACTCTATACTGTACCTTATTGTAAATATATTATAATATATATATAATGCTTACTTGCAGGTGATTATAAGATCACGAGTGCCACGGCATGTGTCCCCATTCATATCTATGCGTCCGTATGACAGCCATGAAGCAGCTGGCATGTCGCTATTAGCATCACTCTGCCATGGTCATTATATGCAAACTGATTGGTACATTGCACATGCCACACTCTCTGACTCAGACAGACCTGATATTATTCTCATCTCAGATAAGTAAGTTGTAGCCATTTTATAGATTATTTAATTTGCACTTGAAAATTTTAGCCTGTTGCCACATTCTCTAGTTCCAATCAAAACATTTGCATGGTCTTCATGCTGTAATACAGTATGGATTTGTAAAGATGAATTAACATTTTCTTGGCTTTATTTGTAATGAAACATTTATCCTAGTGCATGGTTGGATATTTTTATTTATATGGCTGCTCCTTTGTGTTATGTTGTGGAATATTTTGTTCAAGTTCTTTCAGTTAAGTTCAGATAACTATCAGCCAGATAAAACAAAACATTTGTCAATTAAAATATAAGGAAATTTGAAAATTAGTTTTATAGATGATAAATGCATGCCACTAAACTGATTTAGTCATTCCTGGAGAAAAAGGTAAGTACATCAGCTTCTTAAAATAAATAAATAAATAAAAAACTGATAATATTTTATCATTTGGTCGAAGTGATCAACACCTTTCATGTTGGTATTGTAGTCACAGATTGCGTTTGGTTTGATTACAGTGACCTGTTTCACTAAAGGTATTCCGTCACGGTTGCGTACTCTCGTCCTTCTTTCCACTTGTTTGCGCTCATTTTAAAACAAGCTCATAGTATTCGGTCAATAAATGGAAATTTTACAAATTTTAACATTTTTGACGCCATTTGCGTCATCGGGCATACTCCGTATTTTGGTTTTATAATGGAATATGCGGCATCGAGCCATGAAAGTGTTAATAAGAGACCTAAACTCCTGTTCTGGAAGTCCTTTGTCTGGATGAACATTTCAGTATGTAACTATTTTTCCACTCATTTGGCAAATGTCACACATCACAGTGAATGGCATTTTATCACCATTTGACAGTAGCCACATATCCCAATAACATGGATAACAAAATCTTTTTTTAAATTTGTACGGAAAACAATACTGTAGGTGCATTTGAAAATATGTTATACTGTATTTTAAAATAGTGTCATGTTAAACACTGTATACAGTAGATGGAAAAACTGTCGGTGTTGCAATCCGTAATTATTAAATTTTGTATCCAAAAGGCACATCTTCAAATTGGAGCGCTGTAGTATATGGGGAGGCTGGGACATCAGCTGGAAGGTTGCAGTACGTAATCTACTACATCAGCCAACTCTAAAAGACAATTATATACTATTGGTTCTTAGACAGGTAAGGAGTTCCTGCACTTCATTAGTAATTTTGTTTTGTTTAATCCTTAGGCAGCAGTTATTGTCATACATTGATACATGGGGCAGTGTGGTTATTATCATATATTGATTTTAAATATTATTGTCTGGGTTTTACATGTATGATGCAAATAAGGATATAATAGTTCTGTATGGATGTAATGGAGTTTACCTTGACCCCCATGGAAAAACTCCTGCTACCATTTTATACAGTGCCCGAGTCAATTTTACTCTTGAATGATATTTTCAGATTTACATTTCTTTGATATTTAGCCTTAAAACATAAGCATGGTTGCTAAAAACTAGGAGTAAACAAAAAAATATACCATACACAAAAAACCAGCTTTGAATGTAGTGAAACGCCATTTTCTGGGTGAGACCCGGAGGTTATCTGGAGCTATACCGAGCTAATGTGCATGTATAAAACCATGGCAACAGTCGATGGAGTTCTAGACCGACCGGGGACCAGAACCAGAACCTGGCCCCCCCCTCAAGAAGAGGCACGAGGAGCAATGGCCTAAAGACACCCCTATGTAATTGGAAGCAGTCTTTGCCATCTACCAGGTCAGGCACCCAGAAAGGTAGGAATTCCAAAACAAACTACTGCTGGTCAAAAATTG
Source organism: Procambarus clarkii (assembly GCF_040958095.1). Lineage (NCBI taxonomy): Eukaryota > Metazoa > Arthropoda > Malacostraca > Decapoda > Cambaridae > Procambarus > Procambarus clarkii. The sequence continues at coordinate 12,983,924 of NC_091172.1, read as the reverse complement.
TAAACCGAAAGGCAAACTAGCAAGCAAAACTCCCAAATCAAAAACAAGCAAACAAGTATGATGTCACCAGAACTGCTGCGCATCTGCCTGCATGACCCCCCTCTCCCCAGGAGGGGGACGAGGGAGGGGGGTCCCAGACCTCCCTTGCCATATACTCTCCTCAGTTCAGAGGCTGAATATCAAAAATGAAAAAAACTGCCGACCGGTGGGAGGGAGGGATGCCGGGGAGCCTCCGGGTCTCACCCAGAAAATGGCATTTCATTAAAGTCAAATCTGTTTTTCTGTGAAGAGCCTCTTTGGCTTCCCGGAGCTACCTAACCAAAGATAAAGAAGAAAAAAGGACTTACCCAGGAGGCGGCCGTCACTCGCTTCTCAACTCGAAGTCGAGACAACTAGCTGCAACCTACGACCCAAGGCTTCACACGCCCAAGAAGGGCCAGGAACATTAAAAAGGTACAGTACTGTGCAGCTAGGATCCTGTTCAACCTCCAAAAGCCCTGTGCCCGAATGTCACCTCTAGGACATATTACCAAAAACAGCAGCCAAAGCCGCAAACTTACGAACATCGTGGGCACGAGACTAGACCGCAGGATTGCTGGACCAAGTAATCTTAAGGACGACCTGGGAGACCTGCACCCTGGAACATGGAAGAAGGGAAACCAGGTCCAGCCAAAGCACGTTCCCTGCCACGAAGGCCGTGGCGCGCCATTAATTGCAAAGAGCCGCAACCGGACTCAAAACACAATGCACCTCCAGCTGAACCAACCAAGCATCAACAACCCGAAGACCCTACCGGAAAACAGCATATTCATTCTTCGCCAGAAAAAAAGGAGACGGCTACAAACGAACGAAACGACCACCAGGCCCGAAAGAGCAGAAACCCCTGTGCCGGAGGAGAGCATGGAGCTCCGTGACCCAACCCCCAGAGGTCAATGCAAACAAGAAAACAGCCTTAGAAAAACAGTCCTGAACCGAAGGGGCCACTACAAACCGAGGAGAAGAGAGAAAAGAGATCACCCGGTCCAACAACCAGGACGGCTCATACGGCACATGAGCAGGCCGGAGGTGAAACAATGCTTGAGAAAGCTTGCGGAACGGAGCAGAAGTGACATCCACCCCGAAGGCAAGCTGCAACGGCTCTGCCAGCGTCACACGATGCGAGGCAACAGTATTTGGCATAAGATGACGGTCCTGAAACGACCAAGAGAGAGAAAGGACAAAACAACCAGATCAGAAATCAAAGACAACCTACGAAGAGACAAAAAGTGACGAAAGGACCACCAGGAAATTTCATACTGCCGTCTAGACGAAACTCGCAGGTGGGATACCATCAACAAAGCCACCTGATCACCATTCAAGTGGTGATACACCCGCGTCAAAAAGACCAGACGCGAAGAGTGGAGGAGAAGATCGAACCAGCCACGTACTGGACCGAACCGATCTGCTGAAAGAGGCGGAGCCGCAGAAAGACCCTCGGGTTCGGACATCGAGCAAGAAGCACATGAAACCAAGGCTGGGCCAGCCATCAAGGAGCCAACAGGACTACTCACCCCTGGTAAGTCTCCAACTGAGCCAGGATCCGGAGCAACAACCGGACCGGAGGGGAGAGGTACAGTTAACTCCACCTCGACCAGTCCAGCCGAAAGGCTTCTACCTCGATGGCTTCGCAATCTGGGAAGGACGCCACATAAACTGGAAAACGCCTTGACCACGCCGATACGAAGAGGTCCACCTTTGGGCGTCTGTACGTCCGGCAGAGCCAACTGAACGAGTCGGCATCGACCGTCCATTCCGTGGCAAGGGGAATGAATCGAGACAGGCCGTCCACCAGGATGTTTGACACCCCCTGAACATGAACCACCAGGAAAGCCAAACCCCGAAAACTCCGCAGACAAGTCACCTGAAGCGACCATCCCCAAAAAACCAAGAACCTCATCGATCCCCTGTGGTTCAGGCAATGAACCACCGAGGAGCAGTCCGAATGGAGCAGGATCATTGCTCCTCGTGCCACCCGAATCCTCTGAAGCGAATGCCACACCGCCGCAAACTCCCGCGGCATACTGTGAGCTTTTCTGAAGGATGGACCCCACCGACCCTGGCTAGCCTGGTGAGCACTTGTCACAAAACCCCAGTCGAGAAATGAGGCATTCGTGAACACATCGAGCGAGGGCTCCGGGAGGCGCCATGGCACAGAACCAGAAAAAACCCGAAGTGGAAGCCGGTGACGTAGCAGCCGACACAAGGCTCCTGGGATCCGAACCCACCGATCGCGGGAGCGGTGGAAGGGACGACCCCGAAGAAACCAGAACATCCGCCGAAGCCAGATCCGACCCGGTGGGTAGACCAGCACGGCGAAGTTCAAGCTCCCGCACAGCTGCTCGAACAACCAACGTGTGACCCAGGTGCCCTCCAAAAACAGCCGGAGGTGGGACCGCAGCCACAACAGCGTTGCAGGAGGGAGAGACAAGGAAGCGGTCCGAGAGTCCCACACAAGACCCAGCCAAGTCCAAACCTGAGAGGGAACCAAATGGGACTTCCTCCAGTTCACCAAGAACCCGAACCCAGTGAGCTGGGAATGAACCAAATCCCTGGCGAGCAGATATGCGGACTGGCTAGGAGCCCACACCAGCCAGTCGTCGAGGTAACCAGAAACCTGAACCCCTAACAGACGCAAACAAGGCACCATGACCCGAGTAAGGCGTGTGAACACTCGAGGTACCAGATTCAAGCCGAATGGAAGGCAACGAAAGCGGTAAACTTCTCGCCCCACAACAAAACCGTGCCAGTCCCTGAACCCCGGATGAATCAGGACATGCCAATACGCGTCCCGGAGGTCCAGAGACACCATCCAGGCACCCGGTGCCAAAAGCAGCCGGACTTGAGACAGAGTGGTCATCCGAAAGGAGGGGCAAAAGGCCCAGGGATTCAGACGAGACAAGTCTAGTATGAATCGCAGATCCACACAGTCCCATTTCGGAACTGAAAACAGGCGGGAAACCCACCTGAGGGACGTTGTCGTTTCAATCACACCCAAGCGAACACACTCCCGAATGACCTGACAGAGCACAGGAGAAGAGACCTGCCCTGTCAGCCCCGATCCCCCCCGAAGGAGGAGGAGCGACTCAATGCCACCGCAGGCCAAAGGAAATGACCCGAAATGGCCACGAATCATGGGACCAGGCGAGAGCAAACAGCGCGAGCCTCCCCCCTATCGCCCCGTCAATGGGGCGACCTGTGAAAGGGCCGACGACCCCTACGAGAGCCCGACCGATGCTCAGAGTGATCACTGTGCCGACCAGACGCCAACGGCTTCAGAGGAGGTGCCGGCCCCGAATCAGGCACTACTGGCTTACGACAACTGAAGGAACCCCAAGACCTGGCATGACCCTTCTGGGCAAGACCACCACGGCCTTCCCGGAGAACCAACAGGTCCGACATAGGCCGGCAAATAGATGAAGCCACTTGCAGATAAATGCACCGCCGCAGATTCTGCAAACAGTAACGGACAAAAAGGGGATGAAAATCTAAGAGCCAGGGCCCAAGCCGATTCCAAAGAGTGGACGAGCATCGCCTGTCGGCATGCGAGACGAGAAGCAAAGAACAAGGACACCGCCTCCCTCAGAATCTGCGCAAACAACTTCAACAAGGCAGCCAATGCCCGAGCTGCCAAAGCAAACACCGGACATCGGGCCAGATCCCAGTTCCTGCACATCCTCGCCGAGCCAGTCCAAAGACATCTCCAGCAGAGAAAAGAAATGCAAGACCGAAGCCAAATGCCCACGAGTGCACAAATCCTCAGCCACCAGGGATGCTGAAAGGGAGGGAACCTGTGTGTGAAGCTGAATTTCACTGACATCATGAGGAAGTACAGAGGCGAACAAGCATGCATTGAGGTGCTCAAATTCGCCCCCTAAGTAAACCTGAACAACCGTAGTCACTTCCCACCATTCAAGCGCACAGGTCCGACAGAACGAATGCCACACCCCTAACGAAAAGAGAGGGCAGTCTACCAACCAGAAAGACTCTGGCATCTCGTAAAACCTCCAGAAAGAAAATGAGGAGCCAAACTCGAAAGAAGAAGGATCCATTACCAAGGCGTTATCCGGGTCTCGCAAGAGGTTAGCCGCAAGGGCTTCCCGCTCCACCTTTGATGTGATGCGGGAAGCCGAAAACCTCTTGAAGGAGGGAACCGAGGAACCCAAGGGAACCTGGAACCGAACCCAGGGAGGAGCCGCACCCATATCAAATTCGTACAGGGAGGGAGGACAGGAAAACCCCTGTCCCTGTAACAACAAGCCCCGCGCCGAGGGTACCAACACCCAAGCAGGGTCAAACGGGGCCCAAGCACCCCAAGTCAACTCCTCCCCAGCCCTAGGAACCTCCACATCAGGACCTGGGGCCGAGCTGTCCTCCAAACCCTCTGCCTCTGGAGAAAGGCAGAGTCCGCCAGAAAAGCCGGGATGAAGGTGGCCCACTGGCACTACCCAAGGGCTCCAGCAGGAGAAACAGGTTGGAATGCCTCTGCTGCCGATCTGGAAGGGGCATTTCCTGAAGCCGCCCGAGACTCACCACCAGGCAAACCCTGCCCTGACTCTGAAACCCTCAGACGTTTGGGAGTCGGCAGCAGGGGGGTGTCGGGGGGAGCAAGATGAACCACAGCAGGGGAAGGACTAGGGGGGTGCAGATGAAACCAATGTCGAGGCGATTAACACCCCCAAGTCCAGGTCCCTATAACCAAAGCATGGCAGCTGCGGTGCATTCGGAAAGGTGTCCAACCTTGTGCGTTGCAGCAACCTAAACCTTGCATGCAACACCAAAGCTGCTTGCACCCGAATATCAATCTCATTGGATTGGGTGAATTGGAGTACAAACATGGAACACCACTCACAGGACTTCGGGTCTAAGGTGTCATTGATCCAACAAGCAGCATGGCGGAGACAAAGACAGTGAGTGTCACCCTGAGTCAAGGTGACACCGATACTAAGAACACAATAAAGTAGCCGTCACAACTGCAAGAAAAAGGACAGGTTGGATAACAACGAACTTTTCACACTAGAGATGCTGTACCGATGATGATACTCTTCAAGACGCTAGTGCTCTCTAGAGTGGAGTACTGCTGCACAATGACAGCCCCTTTCAAAGCTGGAGAAATTGCTGACCTGGAGAGCGTGGAGAGATCCTTTACTGCTAGAATCCACTCAGTAAAATATCTAAACTACTGGGACCGACTAAAGAGCCTAAATCAATATTCCCTTAAGCGCAGGCGGGAGAGATACATAATAATCTATACGTGGAAAATAATTGAGGGGCTGGTCCCAAACCTGCACACAGCAATAACATCACATGAGACCAGAAGACATGGCAGGATGTGCAGAATACCCCCCTTGAAAAGCAGAGGTGCAACAGGTACTTTGAGAGAGAACTTTATCAACATCAGAGGCCCGAGACTGTTCAACACGCTTCCAGTACACATAAGGGGGCATAACTGGAAGACCCCTCACAGTGTTCAAGAGAGAACTGGATAAGCACCTCCAAAGAATACCTGATCAACCGGGCTGTGACTCATACGTCAGGCTGCGAGCAGCCGCGTCCAACAGCCTGGTTGATCAGTCCAGCAACCAGGAGGCCTGGTCGACGACCGGGCCGCGGGGACGCTAAGCCTCGGAAGCACCTCAAGGTAACCTCAAGGTAAGGGGACAGAGCAGCCTTCAAACTCGCACAAGGCGAGGTGGGACTCTGAGGTCTCTTCCATTGGACCACTGAGCCCCCCAATAGGATTTCCAGCCCTTAGGCTGACTGCTAAGGGAAGCCCAGGCGAGGTGCTGCTAACCGGTTATCCCAGGGCTACCAAGCAAGCAAGCAAACTATAAGCTGAACCCCTGCAATGTGTGCAAGCACAGGGGCCACCAAAATCCTACAAGTGGTCCTACCGCCACACTAGGCAGACCCCCCACCAGGCAAAACAAAACAAAAAAGAGAAAAACCCTGCAAAAGCACAACATCTCCAAGGGAACAAAACCAATTGCTATGCATATATCAGACAGCGGCACAGTACCTTGCACCCCTGCCAGCGACGAAACTACCTCCTACCCAAAGGAAAACATTATCAAGAACCACCCCAGCTGAACCCCAAGGGCTCACCAAGTAGCGAGCAGCAACAGAACCATGCGGAGGTAGTTCCCGAACGGCTCAGGGAAGATAACCCTGAAGCCGCATGGGCAGTACTTACAGGGCACCTATTGAAGGCGGCCCTAGGTGCATGCAACCTCAGTACTCTTGTGTTACTCCTGGGTCGCACGATACCAAAACTGAACAACAACACCGCACTGCAATACTGCTCAAAGGATGGAGCCAGAGTTGATCGACCGTTCGCCCTCACAACAGCCTGTGAACTGAGGCGAGTTGCCGGCGTGGAGGTCTGGGACCCCCCTCTTCCCCCTCCCAGGGAAGGGGGGTTGCATAGACAGATGTGCGACATTTGTGGTGGCGTCATACAGTTTCCTTGGTTTTGATTGGGGGAGTTCTATTAGTAGTTCAGCTTTCGGTTTGCAAATTATTTGATCAGCAGTAGTTTTGGAATTCCTACCTTTCTGGGTGCTTCCAATTACACAGGGGTATCTTTAGGCCATTGCTCCTCGTGCCTCTCTTAAAGGGGGGCCAGATTCTGGCTCTGATCCCCGGTAGGCCTAGAACTCCTTCGAGTGACTGTTGCCACGGCCTAATATATACACATCAGCCTGGTTTAGCTCCGAGGAGCCGAAGGGGCTCGCCACAGATAAATATACAAAACAGTGTACCAGCTGGCAACTTACCATTATTGCAAGAGTTTCTTACATCTAAAAAATTTAAATAAAAAACTTAAGAGTAGACAAATTTCTTTAAAAAAGCTAAAAAAAAATATGAGCTTTTCAAATAAAGCTCAAAATAAATCTTGGCTTAATCTAAATCTAGTCCCCCAAGCAATTTAAATAAAGTTATGTAATGCTTAAATGCCTACTCTGTGAAAGATTTCCAGTATGATGCATCTTTTCTTATCAGGATGAGAGCCACAGCCAGTTGTCAGGATCTGAGCATCAAATCAAGAGTACTGACACCGATGTGCTGCTTTATCTAGTGCGCTGGATTGAAGTCTTAACAACATTACAGATGGTGGACCAGCCATGTCCAACCACACGGTGAATAAGTAAAAGCTATTTTAGATTTGTAAGTTTGATAATAATAAATGGAACTTTGGTAAAAGATTGAATTGCTGTGGTATTATCTTGCCAAATTTTTTTTAATTTCACTCATGACTTTTCTAATGCACAATATATATAATCTCAAAGAAAACATTAAAGTTTTAAGTACAAGAAAAACTATTATTTTTCTTTGTTTGGCAGACATGTATAGGAGAGATTTGCAAGACAAATTGCCTTACTATTAATGTTGTGGTAATATCCTCAATTGGAAATGAAGTAAAGGGCAGAATTGTTATTAAAACTACTGCAATCTTTGTAGATTTTAAGTAACTTGTCAGTTATAGAGGCCTAGTAGTTACTTAACTAATTGAGACCGAGATGATTCCTCCAAATATTTGTTCATGCACTTTTTGAGAGAATATTTGTTGGTGTGTCACAAGTTGCATTCCTGTGTGCAAGATGTACAGTGCGGCTATTATATAGATAGAATCTAAGTACTGTATAAATACTTTTACTTCTAATCAGTGATCATAAATGACTTGCTTAGGTTATATTACTCAACTGATTAAATGTATGTAAAAGGTTGGACGTCTAAAGGTACGGAGGGCGCCTGACAGCTGAGTGGACAGTGCTTCGGATTCGTAGTCCTGAGGTTCTGGGTTCAATCCCCGGTGTAGGCGGCGACAAATGGGCAAAAAGTCTCTTTCACCCTGATGCCCCTGTTACCTAGCAGTAAATAGGTACCTGGGAGTTAGCTGCTACGGGCTGCTTCCTGGGGGGATGTGTAACAAAAAGGAGGCCTGGTCGAGGACCGGGCCGCAGGGACGCTAAGCCTCGAAATCATCTCAAGATAACCTTAAGATAACGGTTTTTCTGCAGATTGTAAATACTGTATGTGTTTTTGGCTGAGTAAGGGTACTCACGCCTGGGTTTACCAAAGTACTGTATAGGAGAATTTATATTTTTTACCATGGAAAACATCGCATGGGTTATCATTAGAAAAATATGGAATGTTTATAAGATTAAAAACTAAGTATTGTAATGTAACTGTAAATAAGTTATTGTAGTATATTTTATAAGTTACTGACAGACTCAACAGATCAGTGTTTTCCCGCTAGAATATTTTATTCTATTACGCTTACTGTTCTGCACTTACTGTCGTGCAAGCATCAAAACAAAATTTGTATTATTGTGTGTTAATATTTAGCCTTTTATTACTGCATTTTATCTTTAAGAGGCCCGGTGACAGTGGAGATTTCTCCAAATTTGGAACATAGTGAAAAATTTTAAACAAATTACCCATTATTTGGTAACAGCGTCGTGAAAATTTCATCCCAATATGTTAAGAAATAGATTTTTTATGAATTTTTTACAAATAAATGCGTGCGCGATGGGTGGCAAACGGTCCTGATAATAATGATAACACCTATTTACTGGCAATCAGGGATAAAGAGATGCAAGCACCCGTCCGATGCACAAAGAAGACAAGTAGTAGTAAGGAGGGTCTACAAAGTGGATATGCAGCTGGTGCCATCTGGAGGGCCAGATTTCACACACAATAATGAGTTAGTATGTTGTTATGCTGTATTTTATTATATATCATATAAATACATTGCCAAATGGCAATATTTCTTATGTTCATTTTTTCTCTCCTTTGTTTCTATGCGGATTTTGTTGTGACTTCTACATCGTGGAGGATGCATATCTGGCACTAAGCATGTGAAGTTGGAACGAAGTTGATCAACATGTTAATCAGTCTCAGGTGGCAGAAGTTTTGACTTGTATTTTTTTTTGGGCCAATTTATTTACAGAGTTCAAATTCTATTCTCTTTGTCTATTTAGGTTGTATTGATGAATGAGGACCAGATGAGGGCCTTATCACTTATATATGGGCAATAAAGTTACTGCAATATATGTTTCATTATAAGAACATGGGAACATAAGAATGAAGGTAACTGCAGAAGGCCTATTGGCCCATGCGAGGCAGCTTTTATTTATATCCACCCAATCTCATTCATATATATGTCTAACCTACTGTTAGATAGTTAAGGAGCTCAGTGTCTGTTTTACAGTTATCCCTAACGTATCCATATATTTTGTTTTTTGGGGGGTTATTTTTTCTTGACTTCATTTCAACACATATTGACCTACAAATTTAACATATTCGAGTACAAATGCCAAGCAATGTTTTTTAAAGCATACAAGAAAATTCATTAATTAGAACTACCATATTCATTGTTGATAACTTTAACTTCAATTTCTCTAAAAAAAGGAATTTCAACTTTGAGACCGCTTCAAAAATTCAATTTCTGACCGATTCTCCCCATTTTTACATATTACTTGTATGTGCAAAGCTCTTAGTTCTATAACCTCCTAGGTTTTGTTTAGTCATAAAGTCATAATGTTTGAAGTTATAAATTTGTTACAGTACATATAAATTTGGCATATATTTGGATGGCTACATTTAAAAAAAAATTACAGTAAACAATACTTGCAAACAATATTTTTAACCAACAAACATGAACATTATATGCCATTCTGAGACTAACTGCTAATAAAATAACAATTGTGACATTTTAAGACTTTTATCATTACATAATTTGAAATTGTGAATATTTTCTTTTTCTTCAATTTTTTTGTTGTAACTTTTTTTCTTTTCCGGGTATGATTTTGAGCCATTAGGAAAAGTTGGAGCATTTACCATGAAGATATTATTCACAAAAAAATTGATTGTGTTTGAGAAAGTTTCGGTACACCATCACCCGGCCCCTTAAATCTTCAAACACTTGCATATTAATGTTTTCTTCTTTCATAATTCATACCGGTAATTGTTAAATGGAATCAATTACTGTATTGTAAAACTTAGAATATGATCAGGCTACAAAACTCTGACCACAATGAATTTGTACATTCCTCCCAAATTTATAAATAGTTTATAGTTTACATCATGTTATCTGTTCTTCCAAACCAAATTAAAAAATAATAGAAATAAGACATTAACTACTTTACATTGCACAATGAAATCACAATAACGTGAAGCATTTATGAGAAAATATTAAGGCAATGAAAAAGACATTTCTTGTTATATATATATTCTTTATGGGTAAATATTGAAATCATGCAGAAATTGTAGAACATGACCTACAACATTTGTTTCAGCATGAAAATGTTTTAATTATGATACTTTTACTTCCAGTAATGATCAAAACTGACAAAGAATTATCTCGAAAGAATAGACAGGTGAGGCAGGAGTCCTAACCTCCTTGTTCTAATATTTGCTGTAAAGTTTTAGATATTTTATTTATGCTGTATTTTCATACAAATATTGTTATAGTTTTTGATTTTCATAGAATTTAATTTTGTTTACTGTTATTTCAATATTGTTTCTTTAATAAAATAATTTGTTACAAGACAAGTGTGTATAAATTGCATAATCTGTATGATGTTTGTGCAGTGAAATAGGCAAAGTGTGTATATTTTGAGGGATATATGTTGTGATATGGTGTCTTTCATGTGCTGTAATGGATGTGTATTGTACAAGCTGTATATTTATTGGGAAGAAAAATTTCATAGTATTAACATTGGCTTAGACTGACTGAATGTGCCTCCCACATGATCCAGATATATTTTCAAGAGCACACAGAAATATTATGAACTTTTGATAAATTTGGTTTAAATGCTATGGAAAAGCTTAATTTTGCATTGAATATATTAAGTAACATGTTGCCACTGTATTTCTAAGTAGTGCATGCATGCTTCTGTTTACTGTGCAAAGTTGTCATGCTCTAGTAATGACAAGTCGTGGTCAACAAAATGCTTCTTTAAAGAAATTGAAGTTATTGATCTAATGACCAAATGGCTCTTTCCCAATCATTGTAAGCCTCTTCTCTATGGTGAAACCACGTACATTTTGTGTGTGAAAATGTACATAAATTAATCATATTTTTATATAATCATATTTATAAGAGGGTCTACGTATTTCCTATCTATATACTGTATATCGAGTCAGCAGTTCAAGTCTAGGAGACTCGAACCGCCGATCCCACAGGTGTACTGTGTAGTATACCCATGATGGTACTACACAGTACTAAACAGTACTGTGTATTAAACAGTTTATTTGGTTTGATTAACACTGTACATAAATATGACTATGACTGTGCACATGTGTGTGAGGAAAATATTCACTACCTCTACTTGCATAACATTTTCTCACAGGTAAAACAGTAACTTCATAGTCATTATAAGTCTAAATCTTAGAAATATAACTTCATTCCTGTAAGGCAAAGGATACCATGTTATATATTAATTCTTTTAATCATGAACTACAATGTGCAATATTTTGTATTTTTCTTTTTTACTTTATTTTATGCTATTACTTTTTTTGGGAGGAGGACGGGGAGGAAGTAGTGGGGTAAGTAATATAGATAGTATCTTTATATGTATTTACATTCATTTCTGTAGCTGTTAAAAGTTCTGAAAATAGACATTTATAGGTTTACCTTTAATAGTAAATTTTAAGTAAAATTTAATTTTCTATCTTCTGAACAATTGAATACATTTGATGGCCTGTTCAGTAAACCTGATTGGTACCCCAGGTTTAAATACTTGTTTCAGGTTCCAACAGCTTTGGGTGTAGGAATATCAAGCCTTTATTTGTAGTAAGGCTACCAACCAGGATTACTAGATTGTATGGTAGTTTTGTTACCTAATTCCTGGGGCTTAATGAAATGAAAGTTGATTGGACCCAAATGCACCTGGGTGTGCTATATAGCTTTACTGGCTTAGCACTTTCTTTTGATAATTACTTGCATGAATTTAAGTAAACTCTCCAATACTAATTCATGTGGTGGTCTAGTGGTACAAAACATATTTTGAGTGACACAGGAGGAGCTCAAGCTGTAGTCACAGCTGTTAGTTATCTTGAGCCGTAATAGTCACTATAACACACTTGACATACTGAAGCTGGCTGTCTCCCTAACACTGAGAATGGTATGCAGTACTTACGTTGTTAACATAAATTAATGTGCTTAAATTTTACATGCCTTCAATTAAACTATCATTCTCTGCATTTTACTTTTAACCTTAAAAATAAAATGCCTTATTTTTTATGTTGTATAATAGTGAAATAAATAAAATTAGATAAATTCAGATAAAATTTATCACTTGGCAATACAAACATGCATGAAATTACTACACAACAGTGAAAAAGAGTCCGAAAGGAACCTTGAGAAGTGGATAGCAACCAAATGTAAATCAGAATCCAGCCGAGTCTATAAATTCATAAAAAGCAAATTGCAGGTGAAAGATAAAATGTAAAGATTAAAAACAGGAAACCGATTCAGAGACTGAAAAGGAAATACAATACAACAAAAAGGTCTGACAGAATCGTGCAAAAAGTTGTTCCAAAAGCTAGAATGCACAGGAGTGGATGACAAGCAGACTACTGACATGAAAATAAAATTAGATTGGCAATGTTATCTAATGTCACTAGTGAAGAATCACAAGGTTCATACCTTGCATCAGTAATGTTGCAAATCTATATAAATGTTCTACAAAAAGGGGAATATGAATATGTTTGCAGATGCAAAGTTAGTAGGGGGAGTAAAAATCTTAAATGGCTGCCATACCTTTCAAAGTGACCTAGACAAAATAAGTGAATCGAGCAACATTTGGCAGATATATTTCAATGTGAATAATTGCCATGTAATGAAATATGGAATAGGAAAAAAACAGGCTCTTCATAACCTACAGATTATGTTATGATTATAATTAAATTATGTTAAAAGATATTAAAGAACTTGGACAAAATGGTCTAAAGGTGGTTCTGGATAGTAAATTCACCAGAGGACCACACCAAAGGCAATGTAAGAGGAGCCACTTGCAAAATTCAAAATTGATTTTATATACTGTATAGTTGTCAGGAGAATAACTAAAGAAATTATTCACAACATTCATGAGACTGAAATTGGAGTATGTAGCAATTGTATGGTGTTGTTATCTAACATAAAACACATCAATAAGATATAAAAGGTGCAAAGATTTGCAGCCAAAAGATAGACCTAAAAAAAGTGCTAGGAAGAAAGACTTAGACGTACTAAACATGCAAAACTAGTAGGTATGATTACTACTAACAAAATTGCAACAGGAATCTACAAAGTTGACAAGGAGGGATTTTTAAAATTCAACATCAAGAATAAAGGGTCAGAGACTAAAGCTTAGAAAGCAAATATGCCGAAAAGATTTACTATGCCTGAGTTTACCCGAGAGCCACTAACACTACTTGCCTCGACAAGGACAGGAAGCCAGTGGCTTATTGAAGGCCCCACCCCCATTTTTAAATGATGAACCTTTCCAGCTGTACCTTAAAAGTTAAGAGTTTTGGCATTTAAGGCTTTGGCAGGTAGGCAGTTCCATGGGTTAATAACCCTGTGGGTGAAAAGAATCTCCTGTTCTCAGTCTTACATTGTCGTTTGTTGAGCTTGCAATCGTTGCTCCTTGTTTGTGTCACGTCTGACCTTTTGAAGAAATTTTCCGGATCAACATCCTCCAAATTGTTCAGTATTTTAAAAAATTTCAATAAGGTCTGCCTGTAATGCCTGGTTTGCAGTGTCGTTAGCCCTATGGTCCTCAACTGTTCCTGATGCGTGAGTTGACTTAGCTCTGGATTGATTTTTGTTGCCCGATCTTGCACTTTCTCCAGAGCAGCTCCATCCTTCTGGAGATGAGGTCTCCATGCTTGAATACAGTGATTCAAATGGGGCACACCACCAATTTATACAATTGAATCACTACCTTCTTTTCCTTGAAGTCGAAGGTACGCTTTATTATTTATATGAAAGGTCTCTTGTTTATTTTTTCTTTTGCTAGCAGAGTTGTAGAAGGTTGGAACAATTTAAGAAAAAAGGTGGTAGATGCCAAAACCATCAATAGTTTTGAAGAGTCATATAAAAATGTTTATAAGGATGATGGAACACTGCGAGCATAGCTCTCATCCTGGAACATTACTCAGATAATTACATCCCACATACAGGACATCATAAAGGGCCATTGTGAAAGAAACCTACACTACAAAAAGAAAATTTCAGAAATTTTTTAAATATATGGATGGAGAAATATTATCGAAACTGTTCATGACATTAGTGAGACCAAAATTTGAATATGAAGCGTATTTCAAGAAGCACATCAATAAATTAGAAAGGGTGCAAAGACATAATATTAAATGACTTCCAAAATTTAAGAACATAAGTTATTAAGAAAGGCTGGAGGCCTTAAACATGCTAGGGCTAGAAGATAGAAGGAATATGATATAATAGAAGGAGGTGATATGCTCACTTTATAGAAAATAGTAACATGAATTGACAAAATACAAGAGGATAAATATTTGAAACCTGCAACTTTTAGAACAAGAGCCTGTACATTCAAATTAAGAAAACAAATTGACAAAAAATATATACATGTACGTAACTTCACTTTTTGCAAATTGAGTTGAAGAAGGTAGGAATGATTTAAGTGAGAAGGCAGTGAATGCCAAAATCATCAAGAATGTAGTTTCAAAGTGTCATATGACAAAGATTACTGGTACGATGGGGACACAACGTGTATAGCTTTCATCTTGTAACTACACTTAGATTATTATACCCCTCCTTCCCTCCCTCCAGATGTTGGCAGAAACAAAGCAGTTGGTCCAGGTAAAGTTTAACTGTGGGTACTAATAGAATGCACTTATGAGCTTAGCTATCCCTTACAATTTATTTTCCAACCACCCATACAAACTGGAAACCTTGCAGACAACTTGAAAATGCAAATAATGTTCTAGTTATAAACATGATAACAATTAACACTAATTAAACGATAGACCAGTATCATTGGAAATGTAGTAGCTAAATTACTGAAAAAATCATTAAAACTAAATGGGTGGAATACAGTATCTGTAAAGATAACATCTTTACATCGACAACACAGTACTCAAGAGAACAAGAGTCCCTTCAATGCTCACTCTCCTGAAGCAGAGACGCATGCAATGGCTGAGACATGTCACACGCATGGAAGATGGCTGCATAGCAAAGGACCTCTTGTATGGAGAACTGGCATCAGGAAGGAGACCCACTGGAAGACAACTGCGTTTCAAAAATGCTTGCAAATGCGACCTCAAGCAGATGAACATCGACATCAACACTTGGGAGGCAGCAGCTGCGGACAGATCTGCCTGGAGATGCAAAGTGCGGAAGGGACTCCAGCAATTCCAGGATGAACTGAAGAGGCAGGCGGAGGAAAATAGACTCCAGAGGAGTTCTCGACCACTGTCAGACACACCCGCTTCGGTGTTTATCTGCGCTCGCCGCAGTCGGGACTGTCATTCTCGGGTTAACCTTCACTGCCACAGCAGGCGTTGCATCCAGGGCACAACTCCATAACCCCATGGGATTGACTGATGCCTACTATAAAGATAACATAATAGTGGACCTGCAGTTTAGCTTTTGAACTGTAAAGGGATGTGTGAAAAAAATCAGTTTTTATAACTTTGCAACAGAGCTCTTATTCAATGAAATGGTTTGGTCAGACTGCATCTACCTGGTCATAAAAGGCATTAAATCAAGATCGCGTCCCACACAAGACTGTTCAGGAAATTTGAAACGCCCTGGAAGGGTGACAGGAGGGAAAACAGTATGGATGTTGAATTTCCTAACAGAAAAAGTAATAGTGATAAAAGGCAATGAATCGGCCAGATGAACTGTCACTTGCAGAGTCCCACAAGGCTAGACACTGGTGCCATTAATGCTCATTTTACAGTATTGTGCAGTATATGTAAATAATTCAATTAATAACTTTAATTCATTGTATAACGGGACAGGCAACCAATGTATATACTAGTATTGTATACATGTTAGTCTTATATGGAAGGCCCCTCGCCCCTCTCCCCCAGGGTCGAATTACTAACCCTCCCCAAGATGCAACCCCCACAACAAGCTGACTAACTCTTGGGTACCTATTTACTGCTAGGTGAACAGATGCATTAGGTGATAGGAAACATGCCCAACCATTTCTGCCCCACCCAAAATTCCCGATTGTGAGTCGGGAAGAAACCTGACTGTACTACTGGGACCTTTAAGCAATCCACCTGTAGGGCTTATTAACCTTAAGGATAAAACATAACTTTATGTACATTTATTTTTTAATACTTAATTGTTAATGCTATGAAATTTATAATAAATTTCAAGTGGAAGAAGTTTTACTGGTTTTTAATAATTGTATGAATTTATAATAAAATTTATACAAAAATATTCTTTTTGACTGGTAAAGATACTGTACAAGTACAGTATCTGTGCTATATTTATGTTAAGAACATTTATCAAATTCTGAAAATGTAAACATCCACTATAATGGTCGCAATCCAACTGTCTGAGGGAGAGAGAGTTCACACAACTATCCCAGTGACAAGACAGTGTACACAACTGCACCAGTGAAGAAACTACACAACTGTCCCAGTGAAGAGAGAGAGAGAGTGTACAATTGTCTCAGTCAAGAGAGAGTGTGTACAACTGTCTCAGTCAAGAGAGAGTGTGTACAACTGTCCCAGTCAACAGAGAGTGTGTACAACTGTCTCAGTCTAGAGAGTGTGTGTATAACTGTCCCAGTCAAGAGTGTACAACTGTCCCAGTCAAGAGAGAGTGTGTACAACTGTCCCAGTCAAGAGAGAGTGTGTACAACTGTCTCAGTCTAGAGAGTGTGTGTACAACTGTCCCAGTCAAGAGTGTACAACTGTTCCAGCCAAGAGAGAGTGTACAACTGTCCCAGTCAAGAGTGTACAACTATCCCAGTCAAGAGAGAGAGTGTGTACAACTTGTCAGTCAAAAGAGAGTGTGTACAACTGACCCAGTCAAGAGAGTGTGTGTACAGCTGTCCCAGTCAAGAGAGTGTGTACAACTGTCCCAGTCAAGAGAGAGTGTGTACAACTGTCCCAGTCAAGAGAGAGTGTGTACAACTGCCCCAGTCAAGAGTGTGTACAACTGTCCCAGATAGCACACTTGAGAGGTTGTCTTTCCTCTACTTCTATTGCTCTTATAATTAATAATATTTTTTGTTAATCTAGCTTTAAATATTTGTAAATATTTGTCTTTCATTCAATTTGAATCAACCATTAGAAGCAGTGAAAGGTGTATGCATTGTGCAACATGCATTTATTATGAATTGTTACTGCTTTGTTTTATGTGATATTTAGGTAGTTCAAATTATCATTATTATCTTCAGTATATATAATACTGACCAACAGAGTTTTGTTGTACAATTTGCCCACATGCTGTATGTAACTGTAAAATATTACTGTAAAATATTTTATGTTTGTCAGAACAAAAGAGATCTATATGCAAATTATAAATGCGTGTCATTTTGGAAACTTACCTTTTAAATGATGTTACATATTGAAAGCAGATTATATCTTAACTTTTCCAAGTACTGTACTCTACAGTATAGGTATTAGAAAGAGACTTCATCATAATAACAGGTAAAGAGTAAACCGTCAATGTGTTTTATGCATAAAGGCAATGTGAACTACTGTCATCAGCAAAGTACAGAGCAGAAGGCAAAGGCCAAAGCTAGCAGGCAGTTCACCCAACATGATACAAACTCAACTGTTATACAATACTTTAGAGTCAGTATAGACTATATGTTATAATGAAGGGTCTATAAGGAGATGAACATATAAAAACACAATGTCATCATTAGATATTGTGCAAAAGTGCAAAGTAGAACCAAGTAAACGCCTGTATAAAAAATGCCAAATAGACTCAGAGGCTTTATTCATAACAAAATTAAAACGATTCTTTACAATTCTGGCTGAACTGAACAGGTGTACATCAGTGTAAAACAAACTCTACTTACACTGTTGTGTAAGTACAGATTTGGAGGATTTAATTGTACATTTTTGCAAGGCCACTAATATGCATAGCATGTCAGGCAAGTCTTAAATCTAACTCAAGATTTGTAGTAAATGAAAAGTTAAAAGGTGAATCATCAATCCTTAAAGGAATAAAACAAGTGACAGGTATACAATGAGAAATTGGAGTAAATTAAGAGTTAACTATTACTTTATTAATATGGTAAAGGTATGATAGTGAGAAATTATACTGCAGTTATAGTATATTTCTAGATAGTAGAATACTGTACTAGGTGAGTTAGAAGCACATGATAGTACAGTATACTGTACTATGGTGAGGATATTAGCTGCTTCATTGTTTTACTTTTGAATAAAATACAGTATAGGTTGAGCTAATTTTTTACTTCATTAGGAAGGGAGTTCCATATTTTGGGGTCCTTATATTTACCTGATTTACCTGAGGGCCACTAATACTAGTGGCCGTAACGAGGACAGGAAGCCAACAGCTAGTTGAAGATTCCCCTCCATTTGGCTTGATAAAATCATTTCCTGTTTGATTTTGAAATTCAACAGTCTTGGCATTTACGGCTTCAGTGGGTAGGCAGTTCCATGGGTTTAAAACCCTGTGGGTGAAAGAGCATCTCCTGTTCTCAGTGCTACATTGTGACTTGTTGAGCTTGAAATCGATGATCATTGTTTGTGTTACATCTGACCTTTTGAAGAAATTTTCTGGGTCAACATCCACCAAATTGTTCACTATTTTAAAAGTTTCAATGAGATTTGACCTTTAATGCTTGGTTGGCAGTGTTGTTAGCCCTGTGGCCCTTAATCGTTCCTGATACGAAAGATGACTTAGCTCTGGAATGATTATTGTTGCCCGGTGTTGCACTTTCTCCAGAACATCTATGTCCTTCTGAAGATGTGGTCTCCATGCTTGGATACAGTAATCCAGATGGGGCCACACCAGAGATTTATACAGTTGAATCAACACCTTTCTTTCCTTAAAATCAAAAGTACGCTTGATTATTACAAGGGTCTGGTTAGCATTTTTTTTACAGCTTATACCTGGTTGATACCTGGTTGATGGGGTTCTGGGAGTTCTTCTACTCCCAAGCCCGGCCCAAGGCCAGACTCGACTTGTGAGAGTTTGGTCCACTAGGCTGTTGCTTGGAGTGGCCCGCAGGCTCACATACCCACCACAGCCCGGTTGGTCCGGCACTCCTTGGAGGAAACAATCTAGTTTCCTCTTGAAGATGTCCATGGTTGTTCCGGCAATATTTCTTATGCTCGCTGGGTGTTGAACAACCGTGGACCTCTGATGTTTATCAGAGGTCCATGTTTTATATATGATGTAGCTGCTCCTACCTGTTGTGCAACTTTCAATGAGTGGTGGACTTTGACTCCCAGGTTCTTTTCTTCATTAATCTACTGTAATGGAATGTTATTAATTTGGTAGTGGTGGTGTGTGTGTTGCTAAACCCCATATAGATGAGCCCCATATGTAGATAAAGAATGTGTTGTGAAAATGGGTACAGTGATAAGGCAAAATAAGGAAAGTGTGCAAGTTGGGGGTGAAGGGGAGGATGTATATGTAAGGTAGATGGGGAGAATGTGTGTGTGGGAAATAGGGAGGTTCTTTGTTGGGAGATTGAATGGTTGTGTGTGTGTGGGAAGAGAATGGGTATGTAGGGGTGATAGGGAGGGTGTGTGTGTGTGTGTGAGTGAGGTGAAGATGTGCAGACAGAGACAGGGAGAATGAGGAATTTTTTGCAATGATAAAGAATGTGTGTAGTGAAAATGGCTAGAGTGGGTGGTGTGTTGTGGGGTTTATGGGGGGGTTGTGTATTTGAGAAAGCTCGGGTGGGTGTATGTGGGCAGAGATGGGAGGTTGTTTGTGAGGGGAGATGAGTTGGTTGTTTGTGGAGATTGGGGGGGGGGGGGAAATGGGGAGGGTGTATTTAGGGAGAAGCCAGAGGTATGTTTGAGGAAACACCTGGGAGGGTATGTGCTGTAGGAAATGGAAAGGGTGTATGGGGGAAGAGACAAAGCAGGTGTGTTTGAAGGAATAGGGGGTGTAGGAGGTGAAAAGAGGAAGGATGTGTCTAGGGAAGAGATCTATATGGACTGGGCAAAGGGTTGGCAAATGGGGGGACCTTTGACAAGCCGCTGACATTTTGTCCTCATCGAGGACACTAGAATGTTATTGGCTCTCAGGAAAATTCAGGAAAATGGGTGGAAGATGTTGAGGCTAATTCTACACACAGCTTCAGCTGTTGAAGATTGGAGGCCAGAGGTTTGGTGCTACCCTCATTAAATATTGCAGGATTATTTATAAATTTTATTGGGAGGGACATAACAGGTTTGGGCCGACCCAGTGTCTCTCAGTACACAAGCAAGGCTCCAATGCCCCTCCTACACCAAGGGTCTAAATGTGAAATATTAAGCACCAAGTCCATAGACTTCACATTAGAATAACAGATGACTGATTTGGTCCATCTAATTACCACAAGCTACACAAGCTTCAGAAAGCTTCCTGGCAATACGTTAGTAATGAATAAATATGATATATTTACTCATTATAATGTTGGTGCTGAATGTACAACACGAAAAAACAAAATTTTAATCTGAAAAAGTATCTTTTTATAAAGGAATTAGGCGAAAATAAAAAGCTGGTGACGCCAAATCAAGTCGACGATCCAAGCGTCGGTTAGGTTAGGTTAGGTTTGGTTAAGTTAGGTTAGGTTAGGTTAGGTCAGCCTAACCTAACATATCATATTTATTTATTACTAACGTATTGCCAGGAAGCTTTCTGAAGCTTGTGTAGCTTGTGGTAGCTTGTGGTAATTAGACGGACCCGACGGGTCCATAGAATTACCCAAGTCGGCCCAAATCAGGCCAAAACTACCCAAATCGTCCTAGCATTACGTAAGTAATGAAGAAATATGGTATATTTACTTACTGTAATGTTGGTGCTACACGTAGAACATAATCAAACCTATTTTTACTCTGAAATAATCTAATTTCATAACGAAATGAGACGTAAATATGTGAGAGGTGACGCCATAGGAAGTCGACGGTCCAAGCGACAATTGTGTGGAGCGACTTATCCAAGATATATGGTCGCCTGGAGAGTGTTTGCTGCCATAACAGCCTCCTGTACACAGTGATCCAGTCGTATTTCATGGCTCAAATTGTCGCAAATTTAATTGGTAATATTAACAAGTAGAATGTGTATTTATAATAATATTTTTCATAAACAGCTACAAAATATTTAATATTTATTAAAAAAAAAGGTGTCTGGAAGTTAAATCCCACATGACAATAAATTTGTTATATAGATACTAGCGTTATTCGTTGGTATGCGTTCGCTATTTAAACTACTCCAGTCCTTTTCGTTCATAGAACACCGAACCCTACACGCTCTCTGATATATTGCTTAATTAACAAATATTCACAAATAAAGATTATATTTATATATGTTATCAGAAAGGCAGATATAAAATAGTTTGTGTTAATGCATCACAGAGATTATACCTTATTAGAGAGGAAAAATATTCATATTTTAAACAAGGCTTCTTGGCCGACGCTCTCCCTTTCGATGGGAACTATGACCTTTTGAAAATCAATGCTAATTGAATCTATATATTGTAAAAAACGAAGTTTTTTATGTCATCAGAAAGACATATAAGCTGCATGTTAATACTTTGGTATAAATATAACTGAAGTGAAAGTGAAGATATATGCCTTTTTATAGTTACTTGATGGCTCGCTCAGGGAGTGTGAAGGCCTGCACACAAGCCAATCAATTTTATAATTAATGTACATATATGCAAAGTAACGTCAAAGGTTTTTATTTCAGAATAAAGACAGATGTAGACGATAATGTAAATACATTTCAAGGAAAACATATCTTAAATGAAAGCAAAGATATGGTCAAATAAATAGGCAATACCACACCATCGCCAGTGTCCGGACACATGAATATTCGCATTAGGTAGGTGAAAGGAAATGTACCCAACCATTTCCATATACGCGACCAGTTTCCGTTCTTATGTTCTTACTTACATTTATTGAAATTTATCATCATCATTTACAGAAATAAATTAACATAAAAATGTAGTAATTTTAATACACAAAACAGAAGTAGATATGTATGTAAATTATGACGCAGGATAGGATCACTATTGCAGAACTATTCGCATACTTTGCGTCATTATATACAGTACTGGAATTTAAAAAAAATCGCGGAATTCAGAGATAACACCATCATTGGTGTCCAAGAGAAGTGTAAGTACTTCATTTATAATGATGTGCTGCCCGAAATCTTAGCGAAATATCTAAAATTTGCTTACTGTAAGTAATTCATGCAAATGATTGTAAAGCTGCCGCCCAGTTGGGTGGGTGTGGAGCACATGACTGTTAAGCTGCCGCCCAGTTGGGTGGGTGTGGAGCACATGACTGTAAAGCTGCCGCCCAGTTTGGTGGGTGTGGAGCACATGACTGTTAAGCTGCCGCCCAGTTGGGTGGGTGTGGAGCACATGACTGTAAAGCTGCCGCCCATTTGGGTGGGTGTGGAGCACATGACTGTTAAGCTGCCGCCCAGTTGGGTGGGTGTGGAGCACATGACTGTTAAGCTGCCGCCCAGTTGGGTGGGTGTGGAGCACATGACTATAAAGCTGCCGCCCAGTTGGGTGGGTGTGGAGCACATGACTGTTAAGCTGCCGCCCAGTTGGGTGGGTGTGGAGCACATGACTGTTAAGCTACCGCCCAGCTGGGTGGGTGTGGAGCACATGACTGTTAAGCTGCCGCCCAGTTGGGTGGGTGTGGAGCACATGACTGTAAAGCTGCCGCCCAGTTGGATGGGTGTGGAGCACATGACTGTTAAGCTACCGCCCAGTTGGATGGGTGTGGAGCACATGACTGTTAAGCTGCCGCCCAGTTGGGTGGGTGTGGAGCACATGACTGTTAAGCTGCCGCCCAGTTGGGTGGGTGTGGAGCACATGACTGTAAAGCTGCCGCCCAGTTGGGTGGGTGTAGAGCAAGACTAGTAATTGGACGACTCACCATAGATGTAAAGTGCCTAGTATAGTGACTTGTGAGCCTCTTGTTGAATCACTTGTGATACAAAGATTATTGATGTGTGTATTTGTGTGGGTGATTGAATATGTATGTGAATGTATATGTATGTATATGTATATATGCAATTGACGATCACGAAACAATAATCATTTGTATGCGGAAAATTCCATATTTCATTTCTCTGGATTTACCGCATATGTATATATATGTACATGTATGTATGATTATGTGTACATGTATATATAACATTAATAAGAGGAAATGAAGATGAAGAAATGATAAAAAGAATGGCAATAGTGGATAGTAGTAACACACTTAAGAATTATTCAGTAATAAATACAAACTCGTCCTTCACCTATGATAAAGGAAAGTCAACTTGGAAGGATTCAATTTACATGAGATTAAGATTAGGATACAAATATATCTGGCAAATATATACAAATATATCTGGAGTTGATGTCAGTGAAAAAGATAAGGATTGTAAATTATGTAGTATGCCGCACGCCCACACCTTAGAACATTATGTATTAGAGTGTCAACTTATTGATAACTATAGAAATAAGGAAATAAGTAATGTACCACATCAAATTGTTTGTATGTGTGATAATGGTATGATAGACAGTATACTTAGGAGCTACAAAAATTTTGCCCCAAGAGTGTAACAATTGTATGCTGTACTTACTATATTAACCTGCAATGTTAAATGGGATTCTTGTAATGTTAAT